>NW_024718273.1:5228045-5238406 GCF_018991925.1 Homarus americanus | reverse complement strand
GGTAAAATTATCAATAACTTGTAATAAACCAGTGTATTCACTCCCAGTAAATACTACTTCCTGCACTGTCACTATGTTGAAATGCACGGTAGTTTGAGCTTTTCCCCATCTAGTTATTATATATCTTATTTGTATCACTTATGTTACTTGTATATTATTTGTAATTCGTAACCCATTCCCCAAATATGTAACTGTATATTTTCAGCCTTCTGGCTGCCAAGCTCTTTCAATAAACCGTTAATTATTATTATTATAATATGAGCCTTTATACTAGTACAAACATACATACAGATATACATACCTGTACATACAGTATGATTTAAAAATACTTGCATGTGTAAATTTTAACAAGTAAAACAAGGAAAAGTAACATGTAGTTACCTGTTCAGTGTGTCTGGTGGGCCTGCTTGTTACTCGTTATCTTGGTCCAATCTGGCTTGCAGGAGGATAACGCCACACGTATATCGGCTGCAGATTGAGTCGGCTTCTTTCTTTGTTTTTTTTAGCTTTGTCAGGGTTGAGAAACCAGCTTCACACATGTAAGTTGTTGTAAAGGGAAACAAAATCAAGGCACTTTCCTTACGTAAGTGCGGATATTCCTTGGAAACACTGATCCAGAATGATGACACAGATGATGACTTGTGCCTGCTTCTTTATGAATGATCACATGTGAGATGGAGAAGCTCTTTTTCCTGATCAGGTGTTAGGTTCAACCCTACAGCAGACTCTGGCATCTCAAAAGCAAAATGGTCTTTTACCCAGTGTTTTTTTTCTTAAATCTTGTAACTTCTCTTCAGGAAAATACTGTTCAAAACTGGCAGACAAAGCATGAAGGTGTTTCATTTTCTTCAAGTTTTCTTCACTGATGCTGTTTTCTTCAATGTGTTGCAACAGTGTTGGGAACATGTAGTAAACAGGGTGATCAACTCCAAGTCTGCTTGCCACAGCATTACTGATTTCTTAAATGCTTTTATTTCCTCACTGTGTCGGAATACATAATTTTCCTTCCCTTGCAGTTGCAGATTAAGTTCATTTTGCTTTGAGAAAATGTCTGCTACATATGACAGCTTCATTATCCACTCATTGCAAAATGAGTCTGCCATATCAGATTTTTTCTCGAGAAGGAAAATATGAATCTCCAACCCTAGCTTATAAACCCTTGTTAAAATTATGCCACGGGAAAGCCACCAAACTTCTACAGTATATGATACAACAAGTGTGAATGATCAGCTCCCATTTCTGGGCACAGTTTTTCAAACAACCGACTGTTCAGTGAACTTCCTTTGACCATATTGATAATTTTCACTACCTCATTCAGAACATCCTTGAGGCTGTCAGAGATGCCTTTGGCAGTCAGCGCTTTACAGAAACAGTGATTCCAAGTACAGTGAGTTCTGCTATAACGCGTGTTTTGACAACGCGAATTTGCTCGAACGCGATTTATGAATTGAGGAACGATATTTGTAAAACGCGAACTCGTTTGCTCTAACGCGATTTCACTCGAACGGTTGTTGTGGCTTCAGTTCACGTTCGACATCACATGTTCAATTGAGTTATGTGTTTTGTTTGTGAACAATTGCAGAAATAATGTATGTAATATTTGTGTATACAGTATACCTATATATTATAAGTAAATTGTAAAATTTTACATAAAAGAGAAAATCAAATTACATAGCGTTTTACACCCGCGCTCTCTCTACATCACACACAGTGTTTACAGTTCACGTTCGACATCACATATTCAATTGATTTATGTGTTTTGTTTGTGAAGAATTGCAGAAATAATTTATGTAATATTCATGTATACAGCAAACCACTCACAAGGTCCTACAGTACCACTAATTATTTTATACTGAAACTTACGTTTGGGAAGCTGGATTAAAATGAAGATTACCGGTATATTAAAATAATAAAAATGTATTATAAACCAGTCTAACATACCGTAATAAAAACAGCTGCTATTATCATCCCCCCCACCCCCATTTGCCAGTGACAAGAAAGGGAAAGTGACCTTGACTGTGACCGCCTGTGGCTATTTTTAGCCGTCCTTGTGTTCGGAGGTGGTCAGTAATGCATATCTGTATATTTACTGATCATAATACTTATCTCTTATAAATATTTCATTTAAAATTTATTTTTTTGCAAAGAATATTTAGTAAATGACTGCGTTAATTCTTGAAACTACCTACAGTGGTAAATTTAGGATATAAATAATGAACAGAAGTCGCGTCATGGATTCGGAGTTTGGTCCTTAACGATCACCATAAATGTAGCCTCCCTTTGTCGCGAAACACGTATATAAATTAAAGAAAATATTTGCAGTATATTTAATATATTACAGTATATTATATATAAATAAATAAACAAATAAATTCAAATTCCCTTATCATCCTGTGTCATATACAGAAATACTTGAGTCCCTGAGCGAGTAAACAAAAAGAAAACGGAGGACTAGGACATCCTGGAGTGGGTAGAGAACGGACACCTCTACTGGGGGACTCAAACGTTTCTCATGTTTTGTGGGCGCTCTAGCATGATATGAATAATATGTAAATTACAATTTACTTATACAGGTATATATATGTAAATTGTAAAAATTTAAATAAAAGAAAAACTAAATACGTAGCGCTTAAAGTGTACTGTACAGTACAGTGCTGTGGCTTGGCGCGGGGTTATGCAGTGTTTACAGTTCACGTTCGACATCACATGTTCAATTGATTTATGTGTTTTGTTTGTGAAGAATTGCAGAAATAATTTATGTAATATTTATGTATACAGTATACCTGTACAGTATATGTAAAATGTAAAATTTTAAATAAGAGAAAAACAAAATACATAGCGTTTTAGACCCGCGCGCTCTGTTTACTCCACACTTTGTTTGAAACACGTGAAGTTTTTAAGTGTCCTCAGTGAATTCTGATTACTGTTTCTCCAATTTTGTGACTATGGAAAGGAAGAATATCTCTGGGAAGCGTTCTGGTGATCGCATTTCCGGTGGTGATCGTAAAAAAAAGGCTATAACACTTGAAGAAAAGCTTGATGTTTCATGACTCCTCAACATCACCCTTCTCCCCCATCAAGTTATATTCATATTTTTTCAAGGTAAAGTGTAACATTTACTGTATGATTTCATTATTAGATATGAATGTAACATTTATTTAGACTGTGCTATCCTTTGTGTTAGGCTAACTACGAAATTTTTTTTCGATTTGGAGTAATCTGCACCTAACCCTATTTTCTCCATAAGCCCTGTTATTTCTATTACACGAATTTCTATAACACAATGTTTTACAAGAACACTACTATCGCGTTATAGCAGAACTACCTGTAATGTCATTACCTGCTGCTTCTGATATTTTACTCAGCCCCACTGTTTTTACCAGTCATGTTTGCTGCTCCATCAGTTGTAATTCCTTTGCAGTTAGCCCAGTTCAGTTTATATTTTCCAACTAGACAGTCATTCAACACTCTGTATATCTCTGACCCCGACGTGTGTGTAGGTAAGGTCAAGCAGCACAGTAAATTTTCCAAGAAGTCATCTTTCCATGCATATCTCGCATAAGCCAAGAGTGTTGCACAATTAGATATGTCAGTACTTTCATCAAGTTGGATAGCAAATTCTCATGCAGACTGTAGACATGAAACCGGCTGAAATTCTAAATCTTCCTCGATATCACTTATCCGCCGATAAACTGTTGTATCACCGAGAGGGACACATTTGATCTTATCTGCCGACTTATCATCAAGAACTGTACGCACTAAATCCCAAGCGGATGGAAGGATAAGCTTCTCAGCGTAGGTATATGGCACCTTCTCTTTTGCATTACAATAAGCAACTAAATATGGTGCCAGTTGCACTTTATCATTAAGAGTGGTTGCTTTACTAAGAACTCTTACTGATAACTTCATTTGCTCTTTTCTTCTCTGGAAACGCTCCACTGGTTTTCCAACGAGTTCATCATGCTGTGTCTGAAAGTGCCTTTTTAATTTTGATGGCCTCAAGCTTTCATTTGCAAGAACTTCACTGCAAATTACACACTGTGGCCTTGATTCTCTTTTTTTCTGTTCACACTTGATAAAGCCATACTTCAAAAATTAATCGTTATACTGCCTTGTCCACGACTTAATTTTCTTCTTGGCAAGGGGTTCAGAAGAGGAGGCTGACTAGGATAAGGCCTCTCCCATGCTCGACACATGTTTAACAGTTGGTTTTTAGTTTAACAAATATATTGACAAAGCTTGGAGTACAGTTTGCCTATTCTGAGTAATTCAGTCAGGTCTTGACACTGAGGGTGGTATCACTTCTCACTGCCACGCACGACAGAGGTTCATACACAAAGAAACACATCATATTCATTAACAGAGTATCTATATAGTATATACAGTGGTCCCTCGGTTAACGAACACAATTCGTTCCAGAGGGTCGTTTGTTAACCGAAAATTTTGTGAACCGAATCCATTGTTTTAATGGGATATTGGGTAATTGGTTCCAGCTCACCGAAAAGTACATACAAAGTAAAAACAAAATGCAGTAAAGTACACTTACTTTGAGGTGTGCATTTAGAAGGTTCCTGGTTTATAATGATGGTGGGAATTAGAAGTGGGAGTGGAGGAGAAGGGAGAAGAGAAGGAAGTGGGGATGGAAGAGAAATCACCCCATGCTTAATTCCATCATTTCAACACTAAAATTTTAAGTTCACTAAGTGTAATTCAAGATTATTTTCTGTAAATCAACACTGCACTGCACTATATATTGTCAATATGTAAAATAAATTTCAGAATGACCAATAATTGTACTATAACAAGTAAAAACATAAAAATACTGTGTGTTCAAGAGACTCACAAGCAAGATGTTTTCTCCACTGAACAGAGACACAAGCTGACGCCTTGGTGGGTGAGTGAAGTGGCTGATGGGCACACCAAAAACTAGTTCCCTGCACTGCAATTATGTTAAATAAGTGTTAAAATGACTAATAATTTTAATATAAAACTTGGAAAATTATTGAATAGCACAACCTTCTTGATATTTACTCAAGTGGGAACGAATTTAAGCCCTAGAACCGATTACTGTATTGGCGAATTAATCTTCCAGCTCGTGAGCAAGCCAAAACATGTTGACATGTTTTCGTAAGAATTTCGTTAACCGAGGGACCAATATATATATATATATATATATATATATATATATATATATATATATATATATATATATATATATATATATATATATATATATATATATATATATATATATATATATATATATATATATATATAATATTATTATATATATATACTATTGATATATAATCAACGACCTCACCAGCAAGGAATCGAACCCTCGACCTACTGGGTGTGACTAGGGAACGCTTACCGGCTAGGCCACAAGGACACTAAAAGCAGTTCTAGACTCTGTTATATTTCACACAAAGCCTGTTCATCGAGCTGATGGCGCCGTGAACCTCATTGGGAAACTGCCCGTGCCTCTTATGTGGTGTCAGTAGCATTTTACCGAATCCAGCTGGTATGAAACGCGAGGTACATATATATACTTCATTTTTAGTCCATATAACACGCGGACTTTGAACATATAATCAACGACCTCACCAGCAAGGAATCGAACCCTCGACCTACTGGGTGTGACTAGGGAACGCTTACCGGCTAGGCCACAAGGACACTAAAAGCAGTTCTAGACTCTGTTATATTTCACACAAAGCCTGTTCATCGAGCTGATGGCGCCGTGAACCTCAATGGGAAACTGCCCGTGCCTCTTATGTGGTGTCAGTAGCATTTTACCGAATCCAGCTGGTATGAAACGCGAGGTACATATATATACTTCATTTTTAGTCCATATAACACGCGGACTTTGAACATATAATCAACGACCTCACCAGCAAGGAATCGAACCCTCGACCTACTGGGTGTGACTAGGGAACGCTTACCGGCTAGGCCACAAGGACACTAAAAGCAGTTCTAGACTCTGTTATATTTCACACAAAGCCTGTTCATCGAGCTGATGGCGCCGTGAACCTCAATGGGAAACTGCCCGTGCCTCTTATGTGGTGTCAGTAGCATTTTACCGAATCCAGCTGGTATGAAACGCGAGGTACATATATATACTTCATTTTTAGTCCATATAACACGCGGACTTTGAACATATAATCAACGACCTCACCAGCAAGGAATCGAACCCTCGACCTACTGGGTGTGACTAGGGAACGCTTACCGGCTAGGCCACAAGGACACTAAAAGCAGTTCTAGACTCTGTTATATTTCACACAAAGTCTGTTCAACGAGCTGATGGCGCCGTGAACCTCAATGGGAACGAGTAACATCTCAAGAACAGAAGCTTAGGTAAAGTCGTTTGTTTTCGTCATGTATTTTATCCTAAATTACATAGAAATACATCACGTTTCAGCAAAACTACTATTTATTTCCGAGAATATATTCATTCAGGCGCAGTTTAGGTAAAATATACGTGTGATGTAAAAGTTTTTTAACTGAAAACGATTCGAAAAACACGTACCCTGTAGCCCTGTTCAAGGAGAGGACTGGGAGAAGCTGTTTGGTGCTGCAGACGATGACAAGGAAAATGATTTTGATGGATTTTAATGAAAATATTCAGAAATATGGTATCGTAGTATTTATTGAAGTCAATTAGGATAGAATATTATCGTAATACAACAGTTTTTTAATTGAAAAACATTCGAAAAGCGATTACGGTAACATTTTTTGAACGAAAGAAAGCGAGAGTCATTGCTTTCGTCACGATTTTATCCCACTTTCCACTGTAATACGTATGTCATTTCAGCAAAAATATTACATTTCCATGAATGCATTATATCAAGCACAGTATGAATAGAATACCATTGTAATATACAGTCAACCCTCACTTTACGCGGTCCCACATTCCGCGTTTCCGTTTACCCGGTGCCCTGCCAGAACCCAGGATGCTCACATTCCGCGGTGCGTGTACCCCTTTACGCCGGGTGAAGTATAATTTTTTTATTTAGCTCATAAAATTCATACAAATTATCCGGCCAGAATATAATTTACATTGCTGGAATTCTTACAATTTGATGATCATTTTGAATATAAACATCATAGATTTTGCATTAGACACAAATTTTAGATATAATGTTTACTCTGAGTATATATGTTATCTTTTGTGCAAAATATATGACATTTATATTCAAAATATTCCTGGGCTTACAAGGAATCCAGCAATGTCAATTATATTATCCTAACTTAAGTCTGAGGTATTATTTATTACTAAAAAGGTAAATAGTCTGGTTTTCCCACACATTTATCTGGTAGGGAGGGTTGGTGGGGGGTGGGGTGGACGGAGGGACCGTCCGACCATCTGGCACGGTGTGAAGAATATTTTTTTTTTATTAACTGAAGATATTTGTTTTAGCTCATAAAATTCATACAAATTACCTGGCCAGAATATAATTTACATTGCTGGAATTCTTACAATTTGATGATCATTTTGAATATAAACATCATAGATTTTGCATTAGACATACAAATTTTAGATGTAATGTTTACTCTGAGTAACTATGTTATCTTTTGTGCAAAATATATGACATTTATATTCAAAATATTCCTGGTCTTACAAGGAATCCAGCAATGTCAATTATATTATCCTAACTTTAGTTTGAGGTATTATTTATTACTATACCTTAAAATCTAGTGGTTTTCCTCCCAAAATTTCTCAGAGAAGGAAGAGCCAGCGAGTGTAGTGTGAGAAGAGGGGGAAGGAGTTGAGTCCATTATTTGAATGGACATTAACTTGGCGACTGTATTTCTCTATTTCTCTTAAGTATTAATTGTGTGCATGTACCATCATAAAATTAAGATGTTATTTTTACTAGAACATAGGTATTGTGTCGGAAAAAGTGGAGTTTGGGGGTCAACCGGTCTCTATTTCATTTAATCCCATATGTTATGTTATTCACTTTACGCGTTTCTCACTTTCCGCGGTACCCTGTGGGTTGAATTAACCGCGTAAAGTGAGGGTTCACTGTAACAATATTTTAACCAAAAACTATTAAAAAACGAGTAACTTCTCTTGAACATCGGAAGGTTAGGTAAACTCTTTTGTTTTCGTCATGTATTTTATCCTATTTTACATTAAAATACATCACGTTTCAGCAAAACCACTATTTTTTTCCGAGAATATATTCATTCAGGCGCAGTTTAGGTAAAATATACGTGTGATGTAACAATTTTTTAACTGAAAACGATTCGAAAAACACGTGTACCTTCTTGCTGATACAGCTGGTGGTGCGTGATGCATCATGCGTCGTTGTAAACAATAGGAGGTTGAAGTAGATTACCGGGTATTATATTAAGTGTGAAATATCGAAAAGGTTTTTAATACTTTTAATACCGGTATTTTTTGTAGATCAATGAGAACTGTGATACTGTATACAATATGATAAGTTATCCTGTGCTAAGAACTTCAACATAGACTACTGAAAGCCCATTGTAAGGTAATTTAGCCTATTATTAGTTGCTGAGCTTCATTTACTGAAGGAACTGCACAACTTTTCATTACTAATTGGTACATATTTTATGTTTCCATTGTTTACTGGCAGTAAATGGTAAATATTTTTCATGTCTGAAGCTAAAAGTTGCTCCTCGTCCTGCCCTTCATGCACGGATTCAACCTAACAAAACTATTACGCATGTATAGGACGACCCCCAATTTTTTACCTAAAAATTTGGTCTTAATAACTCGAACTATACACGAGTATATATATATATATATATATATATATATATATATATATATATATATATATATATATATATATATATATATATATATATATATATATATATATATATATATATATATATATATATATATATATATATATATATATATACACATATATATACATACATACATACAACATACGTGCACGAACTGATCCCAACCATTGTAAAAATTATCAATAACTTGTAATAAACCAGTGTATTCACTCCCAGTAAATACTACTTCTTGCACTGTCACTATGTTGAAATGCACTGTAGTTTGAGCTTTTCCCCATCTGGTTATTATACTGTATATCTTATTTGTATCACTTACGTTACTTGTATATTATTTGTAATTCGAAACCCATTCCTCAAATATGTAACTGTATATTTTCAGCCTTCTGGCTGCCAAGCTCTTTCAATAAACCGTTAATTATTATTATTATTATTACTATTACATACATACATACATACATACATACATACAGTGGGCCCACGGTTAATGAGCACAATCCCTTCCAGCAGGTTGCTCGTTAACTGAAACCATTATTTCAATGGGTTTTTGGGTAATTGATTCCAGCTCACCGAAAATCTTCAAATTCTGTGCCTAAAGAACCAGGTTGATCTGTCTTTAAATGTTCGTAAATCTCCCTGGCTCTTTCACAAATGAATTCTGTAGAAACTGAATCACCTTTCATCTGTTTTTCCCTAATCCAGATGAGAAGTAACTTCTCAGTTTCTGCAATTAGGGATCTACTTTTAAACACTGGTAGATTTGTCTCTCACTTTCACTTCTTTAAATTTGTGCAAAAATTGTCAACACAGTTGATGCCGACATGCCATATTCTTTGCTAAGCACATTTGATTTAATGCCTTGTTAATGTTTTTTTATGATTTCCTGCTTGGTTTGGATTGAAATCGCTTTTCTTGATCTCTTAGGCCCCATGCTGGATTCAAACAATGTCAACACATGTTTTTTAAAGTTAAACTTGCTGTAAATAAAGAATATTTTCTTTAAAATAACACTGCACTGCGCTATATATTGTCAATATGTAAAATAAATTTCAAAATGACCAATAATTTCCTTGGAAACACAGAAAAAAGCGTTTAGTCTCAAGCAAGATGTTACCTCCACTGAAAACAGAGAGAGACTAACGCTTGTTTGCTGTGTTAAGAGACTAAAAAATTTAATATTAAACTTTTAAAATTATTGAATAGTATAAACTTCTTGATATTTACTAAAATAGTAAGGAATTTAAGCCCTAGAACCGATTACTGTATTGGCGGACTAATACTACAGCTGGTTGACTGCCAAGTGCAAGCCAAAACTTGTTGAGGTTGGCTCCTAAGAAACTCGTTAACCGAGGGATTGCTCGTTAACCGAAGTTAAGAATATGGGAGGTAACTCTTTAACCGAGGCGCTCATTAACCGAGGGATCACTGTATATATATATATATATATATATATATATATATATATATATATATATATATATATATATATATATATATATATATATATATATATATATATATATATATATATATATATATATATATATATATATATATATATATATATATATATATACTTG
>NW_024718273.1:5210772-5227945 GCF_018991925.1 Homarus americanus | reverse complement strand
TGGTTGGCGGGAGAGATGGCTGGAGGTTTGAATCCAAAAATGGCGTGGCGCGAGATGACCGCCAGCCGCTCTCCGCGTAAAAGAGCAGATGCACCGCGTAAAGTGAACATTCCGGGTCTGGTGGGGTACCGCGTAAACATAGAAACGCGTAAAGCGGGGTAATACTGTATACAGTATATATATATACAGTGGTCCCTCGGTTAACTAATTACGTTCCATAAGAATCTTCAACTCGGTTAACGAAATCCTTACGAATTCTTCTCAACATGTTTTCGCCTGCTCACCAGCTGTGGTATTAGTCCGCCAATACAGTAATCGGTTCTAGGGCTTAAATTCGTTCCCATTTTAGTAAATATCAAGAAGGTTGTACTATTCAATAATTTTACAAGTTTGATATTAAAATTTGTATTCATTTTAACAATTATTTAACATAATTGAAGTACAAGAAACTAGTTTTTAGCGCACCAAACAGTCACTTGACTCACCCAGCAGGCGTCAGTGTGTATCTGGTCAGTAGAGGTAGCATCTTGCTTGAGACTCTCTTGAAAGTAAACTATTTTTACATTTTTACAGTCCAATTATTGGTCATACTGAAATTTATTTTACATAGTGATAATATATAGCACAGTGCAGTGTTGATTTAAAGAAAATAATCTTTAATTACAGCTAGTGAACTTAAAATTTTAGTGGTGAAATTACTGTATTGAGTCCAGCATGACACCAAAGAAATCGAGAAAGGCGATTTCAATTCAAGTGAAACAGGAAATTATTAAGAAACATGAAGAAGGCATTAGAACAAATGTGCTTAGTAAGGAATATGGCATGTCGGCATCATTTGTGTCGACAATTCTTGCACAGAAAGACAAGTTCAAGGAAGTGAAAGTGAGAGAGAAATCTACCAGACTGTTTGAAGGTAGATCATTGATAGCAGAAACAGAGAGGTTACTTCTCATTTGGATTAGGGAAAAACAAATGAAAGGTGATTCAGTTCTACAGAATTTATTTGTGAAAGCCAGGGAAATTTATGAACATTTAAAGGAAGATCAACTTGGTTCTTATGGCACAGAGTTCGAAGATTTTCGGGCAAGCAAAGGCTGGTTTGAAAAATTTAAGAAAAGAAGTGACATTTTTAGTGTTGTTAGGCATGGTGAAGCTGCCAGTGCAGATAAGGAAGGAGCAGCAAAGTTTGTAGTGGAGTTTAAGAAACTGGTGGAGGAAGAAAATTATCTTCCACAGCAAGTGTTCATTGTGGACGAAACTGGGCTGTTCTGGAAGAAAATGCCCAAAAGGACATTCATCACCAGAGATGAAGCCTCTTTACCTGGGCATAAACCCATGAAGGACCAACTCACTCTATTGCTTGGTGCCAATGCTTCAGGGGATTTCCGACTGAAGCCTATGCTTGTCTACCACTCTGAGAACCCTAGGGAGTTCAAGCAACAAAAGGTGGTAAGAGGACAACTTGGAGTTTATTGGAAGTCCAACCGTAAGGCATGGGTGACAAGACAGCTCTTTAATGAATGGGCTGTTGAGGTGTTTTGCCCTTCTGTGAAGAGCTACCTAACCACCAATAAACTCCCTTTAAAGGCTCTTCTTATGGATAATGCCCCTGGTCATGACCCTCAACTTGCTAGCACTTTGGAGGCTCGATTTGACTTAGTCGAAGTGTTGTTTTTGCCTCCCAACACTACATCAATTATTCAGCCAATGGACCAGAATGTGTTCAGCAACTTCAAGAAGCTGGACATGAAGAAAATATTTAGGAGGTGTTATCAGGCAACTTCCACTGATCCTGAACTAACACTGGCACAGTTCTGGAAGACACAATTCAACATCCTGGAGGCTGTAAAATGATTGTGTCCTCATGGCGAGAAGTCTCCATTAGATCCCTCAATTCTGCATGGAAAGCACTGTGGCCATCAGTAGTCCATGATTTTGAGGGATTTGAGGAAGAAACGGAGTTGGACCAGGTGATTGTGTCCATTGGTCAGTCATTGGGCCTCGAAGTGGAGGAGGAGGATGTGGAAGAGCTTGTGATGTCTCATGAGCAGGAACTTACTGTATAGATATGTACATACCAAGATATGTGAACACGCCTGACGCCAAGACTGTTACCATTCATTGTACCATTTATTCACATGTCTGTATTACTACATATTATTATAGCATGTCTGATATCTATGCTTATGTCTATTGCCTATGTCCATTTACTATGTCCCGATGTACTATGTCTGTACCGCGCTAGTCGAGTAATTAGAAGACCTCATTTATTGTCCTAGTAATGTCTAGCAACTCTCCTTGCCTAGCTAGCTAATTTCCCTCAGATCGGGTTCAGCCTGCCTACGACGAGGAGTTCCTTGTGCTGGCTCCTGTTCCTGTACCGGTTGGCTATCACGCCAAGTCTTGTACCACTTGTTGAATATATCTACTGCTCGTGCCCTGGAGTTTCAAGAACCTTGTCTAGGATTACATCCACCACATGGCGCAGTTTGAGTAGCTCCAACACGACAGTTTACAAGCCTCAAGAGCCGGCCCCGTCTGTTTCCCGCCCAGAAGATATACTCCACAGTGCCCCTGGATTTACAGTGCTTTGTGACCTTGTGAAGTGCCCTAAGTGAAGTGCAGTGCCTTTCATGTCTCTTTGCTATGTTTCTGCGGCCCTACAGGTAGCAGACACGCCCTCAGCCCAGTTTCCAAGACAGCACTTCCGGCATACATCCTCCATCTACGCCGGCCCGCAGGCCACTGCCTGCGTCCTCCTCCCACTGAGCCAGCTCGCCCGCGCGCGGAGGAATACAAGCACCACCACCACCGCCGCCAGCCGCCTCCTCTCACTTCACAAATATTACAGTCAGTACTCTTTTACTTGCCCGCCAGTTCCTGCACTTATGCAAGTCCATTGACGAAAACATAGCACTTCACCTTATTCTCCTTGTCTTTCCCATCGCAACCATACCAAACACGAGATGTCTGACCACGACGATTTGCCGGGAAAATTAGATGAGGATTATGAGGTAGACGAAGCCTCACAGACCCCCCCACCCCCCCTCACGCCTCACACGCCGGGCGCGCCAAATTCAAAGGATGGGAGCCAGGATATACGTCGGTTAATCCACTTCCTACAAGTTTCTCAAGAGAAGGAAGCCCAAAGACGTCAATTAGAGGAGGAAAAACGACGTCAAGAGGAATGGTCAAGACGTCAAGAGGAATTGTCAAGACAGTCAGAGGCATCAGCTTACCGCCTTCAACTTCAACAACAACACCAAGCTGATAACCACAAACTCCTGCGACTATTGGAATTGCTGGCAACGAGGACGACTTCACCAGCTGCCACAACCAATTCGCCAGCTTCAGCCTCTTCATCTATCCTTCAGACAACGCCCCCTCACACGTCACCTATCCCCCTTGGGTATACCTCAGTGCCCTCTCAACCACCTGCTCCAGTCTCAACTCTCGTCGACCTCTCCGTGCCTCCTCCACCGCCTGCCGTCTCGAGTACACCCCTGCACAGCAAGTCTTCAGTTCCCAGTCCCCCACCTCTTCAACCTGATGCAACATATCAAGTATACCGTCAATGGCGACGTCGTTTCGAAGACTTTGCTGTTATGTCTGACCTCTACCGAATGCCCCCTCATAAACAACTCATCCAATTAAGATCGTGCATTTCCCTCGATGTTCAACGCCTCCTAGAGCACACGCTAGCCATCCCCCCTGACTCCCCCAGGTCAGTGACAGAGGTTTTAAACGCCTTGCAGAGTCATTTCCGTGGCCTCCGCAATGAAGCTTTGCGTCGTAGGGAACTGCTATCCTGCAAACAAGCTTCTGGGGAATCATTCTCAGACTTCTATGCACGACTTAAGGACCTAACAGCCGAGGTGGACCTATGTACAGGCGATCCTGTAACCTGTGCTGAGATCCAGCTCAAGATGATCTTGCTGATGGGTGTACGTGACGAGGACCTGCTTCAGAAACTCCTCACCCTCGACGCCGCCTCTTCCCTCACCGACTTCGTCACCTGTTGCAGGTCGTATGAGGCCACAAGAGAGGCTGCCTCAGCTATACACTCATCGCCATCTCAAGTCCACGCCGTCTCCACCTACAAGAGGAATCAATGCCAGATGCAGACGGCGTCCTATCCACAGCCCCCGTCACAGTCACCAGTGTTTTCTCCCGAATCCTGCAGAAGCTGTCAGCGCCAGCACGGTCCAGGAAAGTGCCCTGCGGCTGATAGTACATGTCGAAACTGCGGGTTTCAAGGCCATTGGCCCCGCACACCTCGATGTCCTGCCAACAAGGTCTCATGCAACGTTTGCAACAAGCAAGGACACTTCGCCAAGTGTTGCAGGTCCACCAAGAAGCCTCCATCTCCAGGTCAAAACGTCTCTTCACAGCCCGACAGAACGTCCACACCACCGTCTCCCAAGAACAACAAAGGATGCCGACGCGTGGATGATACCTCGAGTGACAGGTCCCCCAAGCCCGTCAATGTTCGTCTGTCCTACGGTACCAACTCTTCCAACCTCCTGATGATACCTGACACGGGCGCGGACATCACGGTGATTGGACCAACACACCTGGACGCCCTCAACATCCCCAGGAGTAGCCTGTCACCCACAGCCATGAACGACGTGCTCACAGCGGACGGGTCCCCGATGTCTCCACCTTTGGGTTGCTTCAAGGCAACACTACAGCTCGGTCCCAAGTCTTGCCTTGCCACAGTCCACGTCCATGAGGGCATCCAAACCCCTCTCTTGTCATGTGGCCATTGTCAGGACTTGGCCATCGTCTCATCCGAGTTCCCAAAGCCCATCCTCGCCGTGACACACCTCAACAGGTGTGCAGAGATACCTGTTTCAGCCATGACCACACCTGCTGCCGCCCGGGAGTTCTTTTTTCGTCAGTTCAGCGACGTCCTTGTCTCCAAGCCCGACCTCCAGAAGACGCCGCTCAAGAAGATGACAGGCCCCCCGATGAGAATCCACCTCAAGCCTGGCGCGACGCCTTTCGCCATCCACACACCCAGGCCTATCCCCTTTGCCATACGGGACAAGGTGAAGGCGGAGCTCGATTCTCTGGTGCAGCAGGGGATCATCAGACACGCCGGTGAGGAGCCCTCCGAGTGGTGCCACCCTATGGTCTTGGCACCCAAGCCTGTAGGTGTTCGCATCACAGTGGACCTCACCCATCTCAACTCGCAGGTCTCCCGTCCCGCCCATCCATCGCCTACGCCCATCCAAGCAGTCCGCAGCGTCACCCCGTCTGCAAAGTTCTTTACCACGGCGGATGCACTACATGGGTACTGGCAAGTCGACCTGGCGGAAGAAGATCGCCACCTCACTACATTCATCACGCCCCACGGCCGCTTCCAACACTGCCGCGGACCCATGGGCTTCGCAGCAACGGGGGATGCGTACTGCCTCCGTGGGGATATGGCTCTGCAGGGTGTCACCAACTGCGTGAAGGTCGTAGATGACATCCTGCTCTTCGACGATGATCTCCCGGCCCACTTGAACCGAGTTCATCTGATGCTCACAAGATGTCGTGCCCATGGTATCACCCTGAACAAAGATAAATTTGTGGTCGCCGCCCCCCAAGTTAACTACTGCGGCTACAACATCTCGCCAGAGGGGATCTCAGCTGATGAGGAGAAGGTCAAGGCCATCAGGGACTTCCCTACTCCAGCGAACCTGACCGACCTTCGCTCATTTATGGGCCTGGTAAATCAGCTGGCCGACTTCTCCCCTAAAATCGCCACATCAGCCCAACCTCTACGCCCCCTCATGAGCCCCAAGCGCTCTTTCCTCTGGACTCCTGACCACGACCTAGCGTTCAGGAATGTTAAGAAGGCGTTGCTGTCACCACCAGTCCTGGCACCCTTCGACCCGTCCTTACCAGTGGTCCTCCAGACCGACGCCTCCCGTCTATACGGCCTCGGATATGCCCTCCTTCAAGACCACGGCCAGGGTAGACTGCGCTTAGTTCAGTGTGGCTCCAGGTTTTTGACGGACACGGAGACCAGATACGCCACCATCGAACTAGAGATGCTGGCAGTCGCCTGGGCTATGGCCAAGTGCCGCCTTTACCTGTTCGGCCTTGGGCATTTCACCCTCATGACGGACCATCGCCCGCTCATACCCATCCTCAATCACTACACGTTGGACGCCATCGAAAATCCTCGCCTCCAACGTCTCAAAGAGAAGACCGCCCCTTACGTCTTTACAGCTGTGTGGCGCGCCGGGAAGCTTCTGTGCATACCAGACGCCCTCTCCCGAGCCCCTGTTAGTCGCCCCACACCTGAAGATGAAGTCGACTGTACCACGGCCGCTGCTCACGTTCGGTCTTTAGTGACACACACAGCCACTTCTCTTGCTGACAAGACGACGACGACGCCCTCCATCGAAGACGATAGGACTCTCCAGGAGCTTCGCATCGCCGCCGCTCAAGACCCGGCATACGTCCAACTCCTCGACTACGTCTCCGCTGGATTCCCCACCAACCGCTACGACATTCACGCCTCCGCCCTCCCCTTCTGGAAGCTAAGGGATAGCCTCTATGCGGACGGAGAGCTGGTGTTGTACGGCCCCAGGATCGTCGTTCCCGCTGCCCTCCGCCGGCGCACCTTATCCCGCCTCCATGACAGCCACCGCGGCGTTGAAGCCACCAGGCGCAGAGCCCGTCAGACCGTCTTCTGGCCTGGTATTGACGCCGATATTAAGAGCACGGTTGAGGCCTGTGAGCCTTGCCAGCAACTCCAACCCAGCCAGCAACAAGAGCCGTACCTGTGCAATGACCTCCCAAAGCGGCCCTTTGAGTCCGTGTCCGCCGACTTCTTTAATGTGGCCGGAAAGTCTTTCCTGGTGGTCGCCGACAGGCTCTCTGGATGGCCCGTGGTAGTTCCCTGTGGTCGGGACACCACCTCTTCCAGGGTCATCCGGATGTTTTGTTGCTTCTTCCGGGAAGTCGGAGTGCCTCTCCGCCTCCGAACCGACGGTGGGCCCCCGTTCAATAGCCACGAGTTCAAGAGCTTCGCCGAACGCTGGGGCGTCCACCACATCGTCACCTCCCCTCATTACCCGCAGGCGAATGGCCACGCCGAGGCAGCGGTAAAGTCCGTAAAATACCTCATCCTCAAGACAGCACCGACGGGGAACCTGGACTGCGAGGAGTTCGACAGGGGCCTACTGGAACTCCGTAACACCCCTACCCCTGCCGGACGCTCTCCTGCCCAGGTGTTGTATGGCCGCCCCCTTCGTACTTGTGTGCCTGCCCACCCCCAGTCCTTCTTAGATGAATGGCAGATCAAGGCGGACGAGTGTGACCGCCGTGAGGCTGCCCGGATGGCCCAAGTGACAAGCCACTATGACGCCCAAGCCCGCACCCTTCCCAGGTTGGCCGTCGGCCAGCAAGTACGAATCCAGGACCCGACGTCACACCGCTGGGACAAGGTCGGGGTCGTCATGGGCCGTGGCGAGTCTCGTTCGTACCAAGTCCGCCTCCCCAGTGGTCGTGTGTGGTGGCGAAACAGACGCCATCTCCGCCCAGTGCCATCCGCTAGTGACGAACCTTCCTCCCCGTCCCCTGTGTCCCCTTGCCCAGACCAGGAACGAAGGTCTTCAGTTGATCCTCCCATTGTCCCTCGCCGCTCCCCCAGACTCATGGAAAAAGAGTCCGTAGCCGCTCGAGATTGCACTACGAGCGTAAAGGGGGAGGGAGGTGTATAGATATGTACATAACAAGATATGTGAACACGCCTGACGCCAAGACTCTGTTACCATTCATTGTACCATTTATTCACATGTCTGTATTACTACATATTATTATAGCATGTCTGATATCTATGCTTATGTCTAATGCCTATGTCCATTTACTATGTCCCGATGTACTATGTCTGTACCGCGCTAGTCGAGTAATTAGAAGACCTCATTTATTGTCCTAGTAATGTCTAGCAACTCTCCTTGCCTAGCTAGCTAATTTCCCTCAGATCGGCTTCGGCCTGCCTACGACGAGGAGTTCCTTGTGCTGGCTCCTGTTCCTGTACCGGTTGGCTATCACGCCAAGTCTTGTACCACTTGTTGAATATATCTACTGCTCGTGCCCTGGAGTTTCAAGAACCTCGTCTAGGATTACATCCACCACACTTACTACTGAAGACTTGCTGCAACTGGATGAGATGTTAGAAGCTGACAGTGGTGAGGAGGAAAGGGAAAGTGATGACCATGTGTCTTCTTCAGATTTGAAGGATGTTGTGTACCACTGGGAGATGTTCAGGAAACTGACATCAAGGCACCCTGATGTGGAAACAACAGAACCTGTTTTGTTTAGTGTTGAGGACAAAGTGCTCTCCTTCCTCAGAAATCACTTAATGATGAGGAGGAGAAATGCCCCACAAACCAAAATTGACACTTTCTTCACTAAAAGGCAGCAGGAAAAAGATGCTAGCCCTCAACTTTCCACTTCAAAAAGGAGAGGGAATTTTCCTGCTGCAGAATCTGTCAGTCCAGAGGTTCCTGACATTTTCATGGAAGGTGACTCACCTTCCAAGAAGCAGTAAAATGCTTCTCCTCCACCCCCACTTCCTTCTTTTCTCCCTTCTCCTCCACCTCCCTCTTCAAATTCATATCAGCATCATCAACCAGGAGCTTTCTACATACACACCTCAAAGTGTGAGCTGGAACCAATTACCCAAAATCCCATTGAAACAATGGTTCCGGTTAACGAACTACCTTCTGGAACGAATTGTGTTCGTTAACCGAGGGACCACTTTACTGTATAATATATATTTTGTATATATTTTGGAACCTTATGCTATTACAGAAATGTTCTATGGAATTAAGTAATTTTGTATAATCAAGTGGAGCAGAAGTCTACTCCAACATTGCCATGTACTTAACAAATTATTATACTTCACAGTGGATGTCTGGAAGTGCCCAGAGTCCAGTATTGCACACCTTAACTTTGGCTTACTCAACCTCACACAACAATAAGACCAAATTTAGGCATTAACCTTCTTCATGTTAGGTTCATTAACAGCTTTTATCTTCAGATTAATTTTGGTTATAAGTGTCTGCTTGTCAACTTACGACATACTCGACCTACGACCACCCAGACATAAGACCGCCTCAGTCGTACCAAAATTTGTTTCAAATTACGTATTTTCGACTCCCAACGTTAGTGATTGCGCTCTGTACTGACAAAATTTTCGTTTGTAATTCCCTTTAAAATGGCTGGCGAGCTTAAAAGTGAGAGTTTTGTTGTGTAGAGAAGAAAAAGAGACCCATTTTAGATTTTCTATGTATTATTTAAGCATTTTCGACTGACGACCAATTCGACTTACGACCTGGATTTGTGTCCCTAACCCTGTTGTAAGTCGAGGAGCAGCTGTAACTGCTTTCACAGATTCTTTGACTTTGTTAAGCGAGTTGTTCCTCTTTATTTGCAGCCCAGCTGAATAATACTCGTCTGTTCAATTTTTCACTGCCTTCTTAGATGTTTGGTCTTGTCACTTAAATACAGTACAGGGTATACTGAAATCATTGGTTACTGGAAAATTTGGGAAGTATTTTGCCTGTGCCATTGTAGTTAAGGAAATATTAATTGTAGATGTACAGTATTTTAATAGTAGCTAATTGTGATATATTTTCCAGGTGTGAGAAGTGCGAGACCAAGTCAATATGGTTGCCAGGAGTACACAGAAGATAACAAGTATCGATGTGGACCAGTAACACAATGCTTGCTCACTCTTCAGTACAGCTCATTCTCAACACCATGGTATACCACCACAACATTAAACAGCAACAGCAGCAAGCAAGTGACTGGCATAGACAGTGGGAAGATTTACAATACTGGATGTGTGGGAAATGGAAACAGGATCATATTATTTCAGTTTGCTCAACTATGTACTGATCTCCAAGAGAGAAAACAGAAATGGAGTAGAAGTGGAATTGGAGATAAACTTACAACTAATCGTATGAGGAGGCCTCCTCCCTGGCACTGGGAGATACTCCTTAACCAACATCGCCAAGAAAACCCAAGAAGAAACAGGAACAAGTGGGAGAAGAGAGAGGAGAGACAAGAATGGGATAGAGCATGTCATTGGCAGCAGCGAAAGCGGTTTCTGTTTACGCATTCAGTTTTTCAGTCATTGGGATGGGTAAGTGACTTTACATCAGTTTTTCTTAGAGAACTTTTGTGATATTTCTGACCTCTTTGATTGTACTGTACAATCCACATATAGCAGCCAAATGGCTTTTTGTTTAATTAATTATATCATACAGCTACATAGAATGAATACCGGTGTAGCATTCTACTCTAGTTATAGAAAATTGTACAGTAATACCTCAATTTACGCGGTCAATTGAACCCGCGGAGGTCCGCGTAAAACGAGAAACGCGTAAATGGACTAACAGAACATATGGGATTAATTGAAATAGAGACTGGGCCGACCCCCAAACTCCACTTTTTGCCTACACAATACGTACGTTGTAGTAAAAATAACATCTCAACTTTATGATGGTATGCACACTCACATAGTATAGAAGAGAAATATCAATTAGAGAATAATATACTGTACCAGGTAAAAGAAAAATCAAGGTTTAACACCTACGTCAGGTTAGGTTAGGTTAGAAAAAATCAAGGTTTAACACTTACGTAAGGTTAGGTTATGTTTTAAAAAATCAAGGTTTAACACTTACCTAAGGTTAGGTTATGTTAGGAAAAATCAAGGTTAGGTTTAACACTTACGTTAGTAGAAGAGATGGGTCGGCGTATGGGAATGGCGGCTGGTTCCGAGGCAGAGGGCAGATTACTGGCCCTCAGGTGAATCACTATCACTGTGCTCCATAGTTGTCAGTGCCTCCCTGACAAATCCCTCAAAGTCACCATCACTGTCACTATCACTGGCTTGGGCTGGCTGTGGTGGGTTGCGGGCGAAAAACTCGGTAATGCTTTGTTGATGGCTAGTGTTGATGTTGTCGTGATACACCACCTGCCTCTTCACTGACGTCATCATCATCTAGCATCTCGTCGGCAGTCACCTCAGGATCCCTTATCACCTCCATAATGTCGTCGTTGGTGGTCTCAGAGAAGCCTTTAGCTGTAACACTCTGCGCAGCTTGTTTCTCTTCTTGCAAGGTCCACTGCTACTGCAACAGTCTGAACCTCACCAGTCACCGATTGACTCTGCCTCCCACCTGGAATGCCTTGCAACACATGTCTCCATGCATGACGAACCGTTGCTACAGACAGCTGATCCCATGCCTCCACCAAGAAGTCCACATCTTTCTTGATGTTAAATTTCTTCCAAAACTGTTTGACGAGAACTTCTTCATCCGCCAACTGTTGTTCCTCGTCCTCGTTGCTCTCGCTATCGGTGTCACCCAGGTTATGCAACTCATCCTTGGTGTTGGTACAGTCGTTCAGGAGCTTAAACTTCTTTGCAGAGTATGCAGCTTTCACATTGCAGATTAACTCCGGGTCCAGGGGCTGGATTAATGACGTAGTGTTGGGAGGAAGGAAGACCACTTTTACATTGGGGTGACGATCCAACAGTAGGGGCGAGTGTCCTGGTGCTTTGTCAAGGAGCAACAAAATGTTGAATGAAACATTCTGTTGCTCGCAGAATTTCTTCACGTCGCGAACGAAACATTCATCAAACCAGGAAAGTGACAGAGCAGAGAACATCCATGCCTTACATCCGGTTAGCCAGTGGACATTTAGCTTGGTCATGTTCATGTTCTTGTAGGCGTGCGGCTTGCGGGCTGTGTGGATCACCGATAACTTGAGTTTACAGGAACCTGAGGCATTGGTGGTAAAGAGGACGGTGATGCGCTCCTTCTGCAACTTCCGGCCCCGACACTTGCTGGCAGACTGGACAACGAAGGTCTTGGAAGGTAGGTTTTTCCAAAACAGACCAGATTCATCCATGTTGAACACCTGGTCGTCGGTGTACTGTCCTTCCTCCATAACCTCACGTAAGAATGGAGGAAAATCACTAGCCGCCACAACGTCAGCACTCGCTTCTTCACCACCAATGTTAATGTTGCTGATCTTGTTCCTCTTCTTAAACCTTTGCAGCTACCCAGAGGAAGCATTGAAGGGTTTGGGCTCTGCAATTCCCATCTTACGTGCCACTGCTGCGTACAGTTCACGTGCATACTCTTGAACTGACCGCGTGTCCAGTGCCATGTTGCGTCAAGCCTGATGAATCAAGTAGCTCACCAGCAAATTTTCAGTCTTGAGCCGCTCCTTGTTCTAACAATACTTGATCATTGAAGCACCTGCAGACTTTGTGATGTTCATGTGTTCTTTTATCTTGGCTGCATCCTTCTTTATCATCCGGATCGTAGATTCGTTCACGCCATGCTGGCGAGCCAAATCTACTTGTTTTGTTCCTTTCTCCAACTCTTGAATAATCTTGTACTTCACATCGTAGCTTAGGGAACGTCTTATCTTCTTTGGCTTAGGGCGGCTGGGTCCAGGTAATACAAGGTTTTTCTGTGGTGGTGGTGGTCCGGTGGCAGCCATTTTTACGGAACAATAGATACTGGTATACACGGTGTAGCTTGGAGGGATGTAACTGACGCGGCTAGGTCAAGCGTCGTCTGCCCTCCCTCCCGCAGGTGGGCACGTCATATTACATTAAACCAATCACAGCTAGCGGCGGAGGGAGGTAAGGATGCGTGGCCAAATCACAGTCCGATACGTCATATGACGTCACCGATAACGCAACAGAAACATCCACTGCGCAACCTACCCGCGCCGCTTGTCCAAGCATGACGGGAGATGGCGGGAGGTTTGAATCCAAAAATGGCGGCGCGGCAGGACCGCCAGCTGCTCTCCGCGTATGTGAGTAGATGCACTGCGTAAAGTGGGCATTCGGTTCTGGCGGGTTACCGCGTAAATGTGGAAATGTGTAAACGAGAACCGCGTAAACCGAGGTATTACTGTATGTAGTAAATATTTTAGCTTTGTACATTTAATTATTGTAATGGTTTTCACATGATTAATCAGAAAAAAATCCCTGTGATTAACCATAAAACTGTATTTTTTTACTTAATTTTAATTGAGTGTTTTTATAAACCTTAGGCAAGTCTTAATACTCCAAGAGCATCAGGGGATGGTGCTCCCCTTGTAGTGGGCTTACCCCTGGACCCTTCTGAGGCCCTGGGCAGCCAATACAGTATAGTGAAATCGGATGCAGTATTGGATATTAAACAAAGAATTATACTGTATGTTTAAACTTTTCAGTAATAAAGTACTTATTAATTTACAGGGTTCAGCTGTTGTACTAACTTGGTCCATATATAATGACTGGGGCAACCACCCATACAGTTATCACTGGAACACAAGGAGACAATGCAAAGAAATTTTTCTTAGTCAAAGTGAGGAAGAAATTAATTCCAAGCCTAAAACCAATGACAGTGAACAGCATCAGCACAATAAGGAAGGTGAAGACCAATATTGCTACAGTGTTAGCCAGTCTGGTTGCCTTGGTGACCACAACTGCCAGTGTCCCCAGCACACATTATACAAAGAAAATTTTTGCAGCCAACAAAGCCAGAATTTTTTCTGTCCTGAGACTAACAGGTCTCTCTTCAGTTTTCTGTGGAGCTCTTCTGAACATAAATTCTTAATAGAACAACCAACAGATACACTGTCAGATGTTCTTGATATTCCAGAAATTCAAGAATTCCAAGATAAAGACAGAATAGAACTACCTGTAGTTCAAAGTAAATTCTCTGTGGAAGTACAACCAAAAGATTCACTGTCAGATGTTCTTGATACTCGAGACATTCACTCAAATATTCAAGAATTCCAAGGTCATAAGAGACTAGAATTGCAACAGGACTATGAAAATGAAACAGAGCTGTCCATAGAGGGAGAAGCCCAGGTGTGTGAGCAAGATGAGGACTCTGGACGGCCTGTAAAAGGAGATTTGAAATGTAGTCTAAATTCTGAGCTGTGTAATAGTTTGCCGGCATCAGGTTTGGAACAAGATGCCATAAATACGAGTGATGGTCTAGGCTTACTCCAAGGAGAAACTTTATTTGAGGAGAATGGGATTGTTGAGTGCATGAAAGTCTCAAGAGAAATTAAAGGATCAGAAGAATGTGTGCCATGTGGCTCAGGCATTTTAACAAAGCCTCAAGCTGTAAGGAGTGAGGAGGTGAAAATTAAGGACTGTACCTCTGATGACAGTGGCCAAAGTACATCAACATCTTCAAACTCTTCATCACACCAGCTTGACAAGATGACTATTGAAGAATTCAGTGACAGCTTAACAAAGGTACAGTTTTCCACAAAACATACTTTTTTGTTCATTTAAATCTTACAGAAATGTAGTCACCTTCAGAAAATATGTGAATTTGGTGCATAAAGTTTATTCTTAAAACTAATACAGTAGAGTATATTCATGAATTCCCTTTTATAATAAGTGATAGAAACCTAGGCTGTACAGCACTGTATTTACAAATACAGTGCTGTACTACTGTACTTTTTATTATTTTGAGCTAGATAAATTTTGCAAAGTGAATTCACAGGAGTTCAGAAGATCACTAGCAATGTTACTGTTACAATTTTATTTGTTTTAGTTTTTTATTTTTTTTATTTATTTATTTATTTTATTTTTTTTTTTTGTGAAGGGGGGTGAGAAACTATTGATCTATTGAAAATGAACTCTCAAATTTCAATAGAACAACATTGTCAACAATCGGAGATTTACCACTGCATTCAGTACAGGTATCCCTCACTTAACAAACGTTTGAGATACGAAAATTCACCATTAAAAAGTTCCTACCTTAACACCTCTTTCTTATTTAACGAAAGCTACCCTCGCTTATAAAAATTTTGGTTGGGGCAAAATTTAAAATTGTACAGCCCTGGGAGTCAGCATTCTCGCTCACTAATCATAACAAATCCCTTTCCCTCCCACATCTCCCCCTAGCCTGCATCTTCCATTTGCAATTCCCCACTCCTTGTGGTAAGCCATGACTGCCCTCCCTTAAGATGATCGCTCCCACAAGGTTGGTGGTGTGCTTATTTAAGTGTTACACTTAACATCGCTGGTGGCATTGTTGTCAAGTTAGCAAGTTAGATTCGTCACCACCAGGCCGAGCTGTAAACCATGTTATGGTTATTTTTCAACTCGTAATTTTAGGTACCGTATATACTCGTCTATAACCCCCCTTCGTATATAGGTCGACGTAGATAACTTAATCCACTTTATTTATTTTTTTCAGAGTTACATGCACACAATGTGCTAAAAGATTAAAAAATAGCTATCATAAGGTAAAAAAAAACATAGAGAAATAAAAAAAATTGCGCAGTTAGTGCATATTTAGGGAGTGGGAGTGTGGGAGCCCCATTGCTAAGGGTTGGCAGTGAAACACTGTCCCCATTGAGCTTGTGTTGTTATGGTGAGCTTTGAGGCCAAGTGCAGCCAGTGGCTTAAAAGTGGCAGTTGTGTTAAACTTAATTTTAATTCTCCTCGGCTGGGTTTTAGCTGCATATTTTCATCTTGAAGTAATGTATGCAAATGTTGCTTGAAGTAGCACAATTGTTAAATAGTGTACAGTGTGGTCCTCTGTTAATGAACACACCTGCTCCACAGAGTCGCTTAGCAACCGGTACCTCAAGTGTAACTGAGTCTATTATTTCAATGGGACATAGGTAATTGGTCTAACCTATGTGCAAGTACATACAAGCATGTACTGTATGCTACTCAGGAAGCTAGAATTAACAAAAATATTAAATATATACCAATAGTACTGTATTGTACAGAGTGCTGAAAATATATAATAATAAAAAACAATTGAATACTGTATTTAACTTACTTTGAGGTGTATGTTGTATTCTGGCAGCTTTGTTTTATGGCGATCAAACAGCTGTCAGGAGAGGCAGTCGATGATATTACATTCTTTACAGAGTGCATTGGTTCTAATGCCTTCGTGTTCTTCATAATCAATTTCTGCACCGTATATTATCAATATGTTAACTAAAATTTCAGAATGACCAATACCTTTATGCGTAAAATGCAAAAAATATTCAAGAGACCAATGTAATCGGAGCAATTACTCCACTAAACAAAGTTAAACTGACAAGTGTTGTTGTGTATCTAATCATTTATGATGGGGTACACAAAACCGTTCCTGTAATTGCTCCATTATTTAACATAAACTGAATTTCAAAATACCAATAATACTTTAATATAAAAAATGGAAATGTTCTATATATCAACATTCTTGATATTTATTCCACTGAAACTAATGCAAACGTGAGAACCAACTACTAGATATAGATTAGTTGATCAGCTTATACACAACAAAATGTGTTTGTCGAAGCGATTTCGTTATTTAGTTTTGCTTGTTAATCTAACTGGAAAATCTCCATGGGAGCTAATTAACCAAAAATTTCGCTAATCTAACCATTCATTAACCGAGGGACCACTGTAAGTACAGAATACAGTGTATCAGTATCATGTTCCGCACGGTAGACCTCGACTTATTTACTACGCCGTGGATTCTACGCATCGTCGGGCCACGCATCATCAAAGAGATTTTTAGTTAAAAATTTTTTTCAAATGACACACGATTTTCGCGTCGTAAAAATGCTTCCAAGTTAATGTAGTTCCATGTGGTTAAATGCTAGAAAATTATGGGGCCCCTGCAGTATTCCAGTTGACTACATTAAAGGTAAGTGCTGTCACACTGTAACCATTCTTGCTGATGTTACCACTGTACTGTATCCATTCATCATTATTCATTACTATTACTGTATTGTATTTTACTGTAGTATTTTTTATTAAAAAAAAAAAAATTTTTTTATACATTCTATGTCGACTTACTACCTGGATTGGTCCCTGAACCCCACGTAAGTCGGGTCTAGGGTGTACATATGAAACAACTTCTAAATAACGAGACTTATAGCCATAGAAGCTGATCCCATGGTTGCCAGATATGGGAGCTTCAACCAGTAATTTCGTATATTATTCATGTTTTTAATGCTTATAGGATGGTAGCTAAATGCAGTCGTTTGCATTATAGTGCATTTTTTTCTCAGCTGAGAAAAAGATGCCCCGCCTCTCGCTAAGAGTTACAGCTGATTGGCTTTTGCCATGTTCGATTTCGCCATGAAGTAATGATGCACAGTCGGCCCTTCATGGTTTAGCATTCACGGA
>NW_024718273.1:5201427-5210672 GCF_018991925.1 Homarus americanus | reverse complement strand
ATACACACCTCAAAGTGTGAGCTGGAACCAATTACCCAAAATCCCATTGAAACAATGGTTCCGGTTAACGAACTACCTTCTGGAACGAATTGTGTTCGTTAACCGAGGGACCACTTTACTGTATAATATATATTTTGTATATATTTTGGAACCTTATGCTATTACAGAAATGTTCTATGGAATTAAGTAATTTTGTATAATCAAGTGGAGCAGAAGTCTACTCCAACATTGCCATGTACTTAACAAATTATTATACTTCACAGTGGATGTCTGGAAGTGCCCAGAGTCCAGTATTGCACACCTTAACTTTGGCTTACTCAACCTCACACAACAATAAGACCAAATTTAGGCATTAACCTTCTTCATGTTAGGTTCATTAACAGCTTTTATCTTCAGATTAATTTTGGTTATAAGTGTCTGCTTGTCAACTTACGACATACTCGACCTACGACCACCCAGACATAAGACCGCCTCAGTCGTACCAAAATTTGTTTCAAATTACGTATTTTCGACTCCCAACGTTAGTGATTGCGCTCTGTACTGACAAAATTTTCGTTTGTAATTCCCTTTAAAATGGCTGGCGAGCTTAAAAGTGAGAGTTTTGTTGTGTAGAGAAGAAAAAGAGACCCATTTTAGATTTTCTATGTATTATTTAAGCATTTTCGACTGACGACCAATTCGACTTACGACCTGGATTTGTGTCCCTAACCCTGTTGTAAGTCGAGGAGCAGCTGTAACTGCTTTCACAGATTCTTTGACTTTGTTAAGCGAGTTGTTCCTCTTTATTTGCAGCCCAGCTGAATAATACTCGTCTGTTCAATTTTTCACTGCCTTCTTAGATGTTTGGTCTTGTCACTTAAATACAGTACAGGGTATACTGAAATCATTGGTTACTGGAAAATTTGGGAAGTATTTTGCCTGTGCCATTGTAGTTAAGGAAATATTAATTGTAGATGTACAGTATTTTAATAGTAGCTAATTGTGATATATTTTCCAGGTGTGAGAAGTGCGAGACCAAGTCAATATGGTTGCCAGGAGTACACAGAAGATAACAAGTATCGATGTGGACCAGTAACACAATGCTTGCTCACTCTTCAGTACAGCTCATTCTCAACACCATGGTATACCACCACAACATTAAACAGCAACAGCAGCAAGCAAGTGACTGGCATAGACAGTGGGAAGATTTACAATACTGGATGTGTGGGAAATGGAAACAGGATCATATTATTTCAGTTTGCTCAACTATGTACTGATCTCCAAGAGAGAAAACAGAAATGGAGTAGAAGTGGAATTGGAGATAAACTTACAACTAATCGTATGAGGAGGCCTCCTCCCTGGCACTGGGAGATACTCCTTAACCAACATCGCCAAGAAAACCCAAGAAGAAACAGGAACAAGTGGGAGAAGAGAGAGGAGAGACAAGAATGGGATAGAGCATGTCATTGGCAGCAGCGAAAGCGGTTTCTGTTTACGCATTCAGTTTTTCAGTCATTGGGATGGGTAAGTGACTTTACATCAGTTTTTCTTAGAGAACTTTTGTGATATTTCTGACCTCTTTGATTGTACTGTACAATCCACATATAGCAGCCAAATGGCTTTTTGTTTAATTAATTATATCATACAGCTACATAGAATGAATACCGGTGTAGCATTCTACTCTAGTTATAGAAAATTGTACAGTAATACCTCAATTTACGCGGTCAATTGAACCCGCGGAGGTCCGCGTAAAACGAGAAACGCGTAAATGGACTAACAGAACATATGGGATTAATTGAAATAGAGACTGGGCCGACCCCCAAACTCCACTTTTTGCCTACACAATACGTACGTTGTAGTAAAAATAACATCTCAACTTTATGATGGTATGCACACTCACATAGTATAGAAGAGAAATATCAATTAGAGAATAATATACTGTACCAGGTAAAAGAAAAATCAAGGTTTAACACCTACGTCAGGTTAGGTTAGGTTAGAAAAAATCAAGGTTTAACACTTACGTAAGGTTAGGTTATGTTTTAAAAAATCAAGGTTTAACACTTACCTAAGGTTAGGTTATGTTAGGAAAAATCAAGGTTAGGTTTAACACTTACGTTAGTAGAAGAGATGGGTCGGCGTATGGGAATGGCGGCTGGTTCCGAGGCAGAGGGCAGATTACTGGCCCTCAGGTGAATCACTATCACTGTGCTCCATAGTTGTCAGTGCCTCCCTGACAAATCCCTCAAAGTCACCATCACTGTCACTATCACTGGCTTGGGCTGGCTAGGGTGGGTTGCGGGCGAAAAACTCGGTAATGCTTTGTTGATGGCTAGTGTTGATGTTGTCGTGATACACCACCTGCCTCTTCACTGACGTCATCATCATCTAGCATCTCGTCGGCAGTCACCTCAGGATCCCTTATCACCTCCATAATGTCGTCGTTGGTGGTCTCAGAGAAGCCTTTAGCTGTAACACTCTGCGCAGCTTGTTTCTCTTCTTGCAAGGTCCACTGCTACTGCAACAGTCTGAACCTCACCAGTCACCGATTGACTCTGCCTCCCACCTGGAATGCCTTGCAACACATGTCTCCATGCATGACGAACCGTTGCTACAGACAGCTGATCCCATGCCTCCACCAAGAAGTCCACATCTTTCTTGATGTTAAATTTCTTCCAAAACTGTTTGACGAGAACTTCTTCATCCGCCAACTGTTGTTCCTCGTCCTCGTTGCTCTCGCTATCGGTGTCACCCAGGTTATGCAACTCATCCTTGGTGTTGGTACAGTCGTTCAGGAGCTTAAACTTCTTTGCAGAGTATGCAGCTTTCACATTGCAGATTAACTCCGGGTCCAGGGGCTGGATTAATGACGTAGTGTTGGGAGGAAGGAAGACCACTTTTACATTGGGGTGACGATCCAACAGTAGGGGCGAGTGTCCTGGTGCTTTGTCAAGGAGCAACAAAATGTTGAATGAAACATTCTGTTGCTCGCAGAATTTCTTCACGTCGCGAACGAAACATTCATCAAACCAGGAAAGTGACAGAGCAGAGAACATCCATGCCTTACATCCGGTTAGCCAGTGGACATTTAGCTTGGTCATGTTCATGTTCTTGTAGGCGTGCGGCTTGCGGGCTGTGTGGATCACCGATAACTTGAGTTTACAGGAACCTGAGGCATTGGTGGTAAAGAGGACGGTGATGCGCTCCTTCTGCAACTTCCGGCCCCGACACTTGCTGGCAGACTGGACAACGAAGGTCTTGGAAGGTAGGTTTTTCCAAAACAGACCAGATTCATCCATGTTGAACACCTGGTCGTCGGTGTACTGTCCTTCCTCCATAACCTCACGTAAGAATGGAGGAAAATCACTAGCCGCCACAACGTCAGCACTCGCTTCTTCACCACCAATGTTAATGTTGCTGATCTTGTTCCTCTTCTTAAACCTTTGCAGCTACCCAGAGGAAGCATTGAAGGGTTTGGGCTCTGCAATTCCCATCTTACGTGCCACTGCTGCGTACAGTTCACGTGCATACTCTTGAACTGACCGCGTGTCCAGTGCCATGTTGCGTCAAGCCTGATGAATCAAGTAGCTCACCAGCAAATTTTCAGTCTTGAGCCGCTCCTTGTTCTAACAATACTTGATCATTGAAGCACCTGCAGACTTTGTGATGTTCATGTGTTCTTTTATCTTGGCTGCATCCTTCTTTATCATCCGGATCGTAGATTCGTTCACGCCATGCTGGCGAGCCAAATCTACTTGTTTTGTTCCTTTCTCCAACTCTTGAATAATCTTGTACTTCACATCGTAGCTTAGGGAACGTCTTATCTTCTTTGGCTTAGGGCGGCTGGGTCCAGGTAATACAAGGTTTTTCTGTGGTGGTGGTGGTCCGGTGGCAGCCATTTTTACGGAACAATAGATACTGGTATACACGGTGTAGCTTGGAGGGATGTAACTGACGCGGCTAGGTCAAGCGTCGTCTGCCCTCCCTCCCGCAGGTGGGCACGTCATATTACATTAAACCAATCACAGCTAGCGGCGGAGGGAGGTAAGGATGCGTGGCCAAATCACAGTCCGATACGTCATATGACGTCACCGATAACGCAACAGAAACATCCACTGCGCAACCTACCCGCGCCGCTTGTCCAAGCATGACGGGAGATGGCGGGAGGTTTGAATCCAAAAATGGCGGCGCGGCAGGACCGCCAGCTGCTCTCCGCGTATGTGAGTAGATGCACTGCGTAAAGTGGGCATTCGGTTCTGGCGGGTTACCGCGTAAATGTGGAAATGTGTAAACGAGAACCGCGTAAACCGAGGTATTACTGTATGTAGTAAATATTTTAGCTTTGTACATTTAATTATTGTAATGGTTTTCACATGATTAATCAGAAAAAAATCCCTGTGATTAACCATAAAACTGTATTTTTTTACTTAATTTTAATTGAGTGTTTTTATAAACCTTAGGCAAGTCTTAATACTCCAAGAGCATCAGGGGATGGTGCTCCCCTTGTAGTGGGCTTACCCCTGGACCCTTCTGAGGCCCTGGGCAGCCAATACAGTATAGTGAAATCGGATGCAGTATTGGATATTAAACAAAGAATTATACTGTATGTTTAAACTTTTCAGTAATAAAGTACTTATTAATTTACAGGGTTCAGCTGTTGTACTAACTTGGTCCATATATAATGACTGGGGCAACCACCCATACAGTTATCACTGGAACACAAGGAGACAATGCAAAGAAATTTTTCTTAGTCAAAGTGAGGAAGAAATTAATTCCAAGCCTAAAACCAATGACAGTGAACAGCATCAGCACAATAAGGAAGGTGAAGACCAATATTGCTACAGTGTTAGCCAGTCTGGTTGCCTTGGTGACCACAACTGCCAGTGTCCCCAGCACACATTATACAAAGAAAATTTTTGCAGCCAACAAAGCCAGAATTTTTTCTGTCCTGAGACTAACAGGTCTCTCTTCAGTTTTCTGTGGAGCTCTTCTGAACATAAATTCTTAATAGAACAACCAACAGATACACTGTCAGATGTTCTTGATATTCCAGAAATTCAAGAATTCCAAGATAAAGACAGAATAGAACTACCTGTAGTTCAAAGTAAATTCTCTGTGGAAGTACAACCAAAAGATTCACTGTCAGATGTTCTTGATACTCGAGACATTCACTCAAATATTCAAGAATTCCAAGGTCATAAGAGACTAGAATTGCAACAGGACTATGAAAATGAAACAGAGCTGTCCATAGAGGGAGAAGCCCAGGTGTGTGAGCAAGATGAGGACTCTGGACGGCCTGTAAAAGGAGATTTGAAATGTAGTCTAAATTCTGAGCTGTGTAATAGTTTGCCGGCATCAGGTTTGGAACAAGATGCCATAAATACGAGTGATGGTCTAGGCTTACTCCAAGGAGAAACTTTATTTGAGGAGAATGGGATTGTTGAGTGCATGAAAGTCTCAAGAGAAATTAAAGGATCAGAAGAATGTGTGCCATGTGGCTCAGGCATTTTAACAAAGCCTCAAGCTGTAAGGAGTGAGGAGGTGAAAATTAAGGACTGTACCTCTGATGACAGTGGCCAAAGTACATCAACATCTTCAAACTCTTCATCACACCAGCTTGACAAGATGACTATTGAAGAATTCAGTGACAGCTTAACAAAGGTACAGTTTTCCACAAAACATACTTTTTTGTTCATTTAAATCTTACAGAAATGTAGTCACCTTCAGAAAATATGTGAATTTGGTGCATAAAGTTTATTCTTAAAACTAATACAGTAGAGTATATTCATGAATTCCCTTTTATAATAAGTGATAGAAACCTAGGCTGTACAGCACTGTATTTACAAATACAGTGCTGTACTACTGTACTTTTTATTATTTTGAGCTAGATAAATTTTGCAAAGTGAATTCACAGGAGTTCAGAAGATCACTAGCAATGTTACTGTTACAATTTTATTTGTTTTAGTTTTTTATTTTTTTTATTTATTTATTTATTTTATTTTTTTTTTTTGTGAAGGGGGGTGAGAAACTATTGATCTATTGAAAATGAACTCTCAAATTTCAATAGAACAACATTGTCAACAATCGGAGATTTACCACTGCATTCAGTACAGGTATCCCTCACTTAACAAACGTTTGAGATACGAAAATTCACCATTAAAAAGTTCCTACCTTAACACCTCTTTCTTATTTAACGAAAGCTACCCTCGCTTATAAAAATTTTGGTTGGGGCAAAATTTAAAATTGTACAGCCCTGGGAGTCAGCATTCTCGCTCACTAATCATAACAAATCCCTTTCCCTCCCACATCTCCCCCTAGCCTGCATCTTCCATTTGCAATTCCCCACTCCTTGTGGTAAGCCATGACTGCCCTCCCTTAAGATGATCGCTCCCACAAGGTTGGTGGTGTGCTTATTTAAGTGTTACACTTAACATCGCTGGTGGCATTGTTGTCAAGTTAGCAAGTTAGATTCGTCACCACCAGGCCGAGCTGTAAACCATGTTATGGTTATTTTTCAACTCGTAATTTTAGGTAGATAACTTAATCCACTTTTTATTTATTTTTTTCGTGAGTTACATGCACACACAATGTGCGAAAAGATTAAAAAAATAGCTATCATAAGGTAAAAAACATAGAGGAAATAAAAAAAAAATTGCGTGAGAGAGTTAGCACACTGAGCGAGGGAGTGGAGTGTGGGAGCCCCATTGCTAAGGGGTTGGCAGAAACAATGTCCCCATTGAGCTGTGTTGCTATGGTGAGCTTTGAGGCCATGCAGCCAGTGGCTTATGCAAGTGGCAGTTGTGTTAAACTTTAATTTTAATTCTCCTCGAAGGTTTTAGCTGCATATTTTCATCTTGAAGTAATGTATGCAAATGTTGCTTGAAGTAGCACAATTGTTAAATAGTGTACAGTGGTCCCCCTGTTAATGAACACAATTCGTTCCACAGAGTCGTTTGTTAACCGAAAATTTCGTTAACTGAGTCTATTATTTCAATGGGATATTAGGTAATTGGTTCCAACTCACAGAAAAAGTACATACAAAGTACAGTACTGTATACCAGTAATAGAATTAACAAAACATTAAATATATACTCAATACAGTACTGTACTGTACAGTATGCTGTACTATAATAAATAAAAAAACAATTGAATACTGTATTTTAACTTACTTTGAGGTGTGTATGTTGTATTCCCGGCAGCTTTGTTTACATATCAAACAGCTTATTGTAGAGGCAGTCGATGATAACATGCCATATTCTTTACAGAGTGCATTGGTTCTAATGCCTTCTTCGTGTTTCATAATAATTTCTGCACTGTATATTATCAATATGTTAACTAAATTTCAGAATGACCAATAATTTTTATGTAAAAATGCAAAAATATTCAAGAGACCAACAAAATCGATGTTCACTCCACTGTAAACAAAGTTAAACTGACAAGTGTTGTTGGGTGATTCAATCAGCTGATGGGCACACAAAAACTGTTCCCTGTACTGTCTATATTATCAATATGTAAACTGAATTTCAAAATTACCAATAATTTTAATATAAAAAATGCAGAAATATTCAAGAGACCAACATTCTTGATATTTATTCCACTGGAAACGAATGCAAACGTAGAACCAACTACTGTATTGGCGGACTAGCTGATCAGCTGATGCACACAACAAAATGTGTTTGTCGTAAGGATTTCGTTAATGAAGTTTTGTTTGTTAATCGAACTGAAAATCCTTATGGGAGCTAATTCGTTAACCAAAATTTCGTTAATCGAACCATTCATTAACCGAGGGACCACTGTATAAGTACAGGAATACAGTGTATCAGTATCATGTTCCAAGTACACCTAGACCCCGACTTACGACTACGTGGACTTACGACCGTCGGGACTTACGACCGCCGCAGATTTTTTATTAAAAAAATTTTTTTTTTTTTTTTTTTTTTTTTTTCTTCAAATGACACGCATTTTCTATACCGAAACGTTTCCAGTTAATGTAGTCTCCATGTATAATTAGAAAATTATGGGGGCCCCATGTGCATTCAGCTGACTACATTAAAGGTAAGTGCTGTCACACTGTAACCATTCCTTATTATTTATTACTTTCACTGTACTGTATCCATTCATCATTATTCATTACTATTACTGTACTGTATTTCATTGTAGATTTTTTATTTAAAAAAAAAAAAATTTTTTTTTTATATCTATGTCGGACTTACGACCTGGATTTGGGTCCCTAACCCCGTCGTAAGTCGGGGTCTAGGTGTACATATGAAACAACTTTCTAAATAACGATAATTTGGTATAGCCGGCTAGAAGCTGATCCCATGGTTGCCAGATATGGGAGCTTCAACCAGTACTGTATATTATTCATGTTTTTAATGCTTTAGATGGTAGCTAAATTACAGTCGTTCGGTACTATAGTGCATTTTTTCTCAGCTGAGAAAAGATGCCCCGCCCCTCCTCAAGAGTTACAGCTGATTGGCTTTTGCCAAGTGTTCGATTTCGTCATGAAGTAATGATGTACAGTCGGCCCTTCACATACACGGGTTTAGCATTCACGGATTTGCAAATACGCGGATTGCCCCGCCGGAGGAATATTCTGTACATTGGAGTAATTGAAGTACATTCAAATCGCGCGCCATTCAACTCGCGCTCGGCACCGAACACGGGACACCGCCCGCTCCCGCAACCTCATACACACACACACACACACACACACGCATAGCTCTCCCTCACTCAGTCAGTCTCGCTGTAACCACACTTGTGTTGACATCAGCATTGTAGTTGCAAAAATATTACATTTCCGTGAATGTATTATATCAAGCACAGTATGAATAAAATATCACTAATATAAGAGTATTTTAACCGAAAACTACTAAAAAAACGAGTAACATATCTTGTACATCGGAAGGTTAGGTAAAGTCTCTTGTTTTCGTCATGTATTTTATCCTATTTTACATTGAAATACATCACGTTTCAGCAAAACTACTATTTATTTCTGAGAATATATTCATTCAGGCACAATTTAGGTAAAATATACATGTGCTGTAACATTTTTTTTAATTGAAAATGATTCGAAAAACACGTACCCACTAGCCCTGTTCAAGGAGAAGACTGGGAGGAGCTGTTTGGTGCTTAAGACGATGACAAGGAAAATGATTTTGATGGATTTTAATGAAAATATTCAGAAAGACCCTGGCACTGTCAAGGAAAGTGGCTGCTGAAGGCTTCCGGGACATGGCAGAGGACGAGATTAGGGAGCTAATTGAAGA
>NW_024718273.1:5142249-5201327 GCF_018991925.1 Homarus americanus | reverse complement strand
TCAATATTGGTAAGTAATAATGTAAATAAGGACATGGGGGGCCAGGGGTTTTTTAGGGGGGGGCAGCAATAGTACACGGATTTTTAACATTCACGGGTATCTCTGTTACCTAACCCCCGCGTATGTTAAGGGCTGACTGTATTTCTAAATGAGTTTATTCATAATCGTTGGGATGACCGTTTCTGACGAAAAAGATATTTAGCTAAATTATATAAAGATACATACATTCATTATTTCAAACATGAGCACGTAGGAAGTTTATCAGTAATCTTATACATGAATTAACTGTTAAACTCTGGTAACAAAATTCACACTTTCGGAGGACGCATTTAATACAGGGCGTCCTCGCTTAACGTCGGGGTTACGTTCCTAAAAATGTGACGTTATACGAAACAACGTTAAGTGGATCAATATTCCCCATAAGAAATAGATAAAATACGGGAGTTACGTTCCTGAGCCTCCCTTTGCCCCATGAAATTCATTACATATTCAGAAAATCATTGCCATTTCTATAGAAAATAGTATATATACAGTATATATAGAACTACAGTACTTAGTTTGTATTAGTACTCGGCGATGGGCGGAGGTGATAGAGCGAGTGTGTGGTGGGTAGTGAAGATGAGGAGGCGGGAGGGTAGGAGGAGGAGGAGGATAATGGGAGCGGAGGAGGGCGGGAGAGTAGGAGGGTGGTGAGTCACTGAGACTCTGCTCCAAGCCGAGAGAGCATAGCACGGCCAGTCAAGAGAGGGTGATGCACAGTAGTCTGTGATGACGCAAAACGATGTAGTATCGGATCTCTGGGACGTTAAACGAATTTCTTTTCTCTAAAGTTCAGCTATGTAGTACCGAAACAATGTTAAGCAGGACTACATTATACGAGTACTTACTGTATAGTATACTTATTTTTACCCACAATGAGACATACTAAGACAAATTGCGTATCAGTAAAATTACATTATGCAAAAACTAGCATTTTAAAAGATCAGAATCACACTGAAATATTACACAGCCCCTGAAAATTGGTGGATGAGTGTGACAGACTTGGCCTCTCGAACGAACAGCCGTCAGTCGAGGCGGGAAATATAACTGTGAACAACTTTATATTTCAGTGATTCTGAACTTTTATAATGTTAGATTTTGCGTAATGTAGTTTTACTGATATGTAATTTGTCTTAGTATGCTTTATTGTAGGTAAAAATAAATACCGTACAGTATATTATTTCTCACTTTTGATCTTTTTTTTAAATTTTTGTATTTATTTATGGTTAGTTACTTAAAATAAGGCCAATTCACTTCAAGTAATGGCATCAAATGTTACTGGCTGGTGTAGTGTAAACACTAGTGACGTCACTTAAGTGTCTGTATTTAACTGTCGGTAGTTTCAAGAATTAACGCAGTCATTTACTGAATATTCTTTGTAAAAAAATAAATTTTAAATTAATTATTTATAGGAGATAAGTATTATTATCAGTAAATATACCGATATGCGTTACTGACCACCTCAACGGCTAAAAATAACCCAATCTCGCGGTCACTTTCCCTTTCTTGTCTCCTCACTGGCAAATGGGGGGGCCTTGGGGAGGGGTGTGTGATGATAGCTGTGTTTATTACAGGGGTATATTGTTCTTTTACGGTATGTTAGACAGGTTTATAATACATTTTTATTATTTTAATATACCGGTAATCTTAATTTGAATCCAGCTTGCCAAACATAAGTTTCAGTATAAAATAATTAATGGTAGGACCTTGTAAGTGGCTTACGATGTTTCCATCGCCACTCTTGACACACTAAACCACAATATTTAAGAGGTAAGAATTTTATACCTGGTGATTAAGACGACCCCCTAACTTTGGGCAGATTTTTTTAATGTTCAAATTCCATCTTATAAGCCGAGATATACGGTAGATTCTGGAGGCCAATAAAAGTGACTAAACTTGACATAAAATGGCACAGTCTATAGTTAGCAGAATATAAATTACATTGCTGGAATCCTTGCAAGACAGCGAATAATTTGAATATAGACATCATATACTTTGAACAAGAGATAAAAATTTTAGCCCCTTGAAATAAAATTACTAATTAAACTAAAATTTGTTTGTCTATTGCAAACTATAGCATGTTTATATTCAAACTAATCAACATCTTATAAGAATCCCAGCAATGTAAATTATATTCTCCCAGGTCAGTTCAGTGACATTTTATAAGAGAAAAACTTAGTCACTCTTAAGGACAGATAAATAAATATGCACTAGACCTTGGCATCAACTGTCAAACATATGACCTCTCACCTCCCCCCTCCCCCTCATCTTCCCAGCCAGGGTTGGGTGGTTTTAGGCTTAAAGTTTTTATCTTATATAATATCACAGACTAAAGTTAGGAGAATATAATTTGCATTGCTGGAATCCTTGCAAGACAGTGAATAATTTGAATATAAACGACATACAGTGAGTTCTGCTATAACGCGTGTTTTGATAACGCGAATTTGCTCTAACGCGATTTATGAATTAGGAACGATATTTGTATAACGCGAACCTTGTTTGCTATAACGCGATTTTTGCTTACTATTTCTCCAATTTTGTGGTACAGTGGGGTATGCTATAACGAATCTAATTGGTTCTAGAACCTTGTTCGTTATAGCATTCATTCGTTATAGAATTAATCCGTTCCAGGCCCCCAAATACAACCACTTAACACTGAAAAATATAATATAAAATTGTAAAAATTGTAAAAAAGTGCATAAATATGCATCTAAACCCCTGAAATAAAGAATATCATTAATACTTGTAATAAAAAAACAATAAAGAAAAAAAAAATTTAAATAATGTGAATATAGTAAAGAAGAATATCAACAAGAGGCGTTCTGGTGATAGAATTCCCGGTGATGATCGTAAAAGAAAGGATATGACACTTGAAGAGAAGCTTGATTTTATCAACCTCAAAATCACCCTTCTCCCCCATCAAGTAAAGTGTTACATTTACTGTATGATTTCATTATTTGATATGAATGTAACATTTATTTAGACTGTGCTATCCTTTGTGTTAGGCTAACTACTAAATTTTTTCGATTTCGAGTAATCTGCACTTAACCCTATTTTCTCCATAAGCCCTGTTATTTCTATTACGCGATTTTCTATAACACGATATTTTACAAGAACACAATTATCGCGTTATAGCAGAACTACCTGTACTGTATATTTGGCACAAGAGATAAAAATTTATCACTTGTACTATCACATTTATGAGTTCTAGTGTATATATATATATATATATATATATATATATATACCTATATATATATATATATATATATATATATATATATATATATATATATATATATATACACACACAGTGGGGTATGCTAAAACGAATCTAATTGGTTCTAGAACCTTGTTCGTTATAGCATTCATTCGTTATCGGATTAATCCGTTCCAGGCCCCCAAATACAACCACTTAACACTGAAAAATATAATACAGTTGTACCCCACTTAACGCGGTCAATAGAACCCAGAGGGTCCCGTGTTAAGTGAAATCCGCATTAAGTGAACAACAGAACATATGGGATTAATTCCAATAGAAACTGGCCCGACCCCCAAACTCCACTTTTTGAAGACACATAACTATGTTGTAGTAAAAATAACATCTTAATTTTATGATGGTACATGCACACAATTAATACTTAAGAGAAATGGAGAAATACAGTCGCCAAGTTAATGTCCATTCAAATAATGGACTCAACTCCCTCCCCCTCTCACACTACACTGCCGGCTCTTCCCTCTCTGAGAAATTTTTGGGGGAAACCACTAAATTTTAATAAATAATACCTCAAACTAAAGTTAGGATAATACAATTGACATTGCTGGATTCCTTGTAAGACCAGGAATATTTTGAATATAAATGTCATATATTTTGCACAAAAGATAACATAGTTACCCAGAGAAAAAATTTTTTCTAAAATTTGTATGTCTAATGCAAAATATATGATGTTTATATTCAAAATGATCACCAAATTATAAAAATTCCAGCAATGTAAATTACATTCTGACCGGGTAATTTGTATGAATTTTATGAGCTAAAACAAATATCTTCAGTTAATAAAAAAAAAAATAATTTTCACGACACTATCTGTCAATCAAAGTACCCCACCTTGCCTCCCCCCTCTTCCAACCGCGCGGTCAGTCCCAACCCTCCCCCCCCACCCCCCACCAATCCTCCCTTCAAGAGATGTGGGGTGAAAAAAATAAATTTTAACATTTTGTATTAAATAATACCTCAGATTAAAGTTAGGATAATATAATTGACATTGCTGGATTCCTTGTAAGACCAGGAATATTTTGAATATAAATGCCATATATTTTGCACAAAAGATAACATATTTACTCAGAAAAAATTTTATCTAAAATTTGTATGTCTAATGCAAAATATATGATGTTTATATTCAAAATGATCATCAAATTATAAGAATTCCAGCAATGTAAATTATATTCTGACCGGGTAATTTGTATGAATTTTATGAGCTAAAACAAATATCTTCAGTTAATAAAAAAAAAAAAATATTCTTCACAGGGTAACAGATGGTCGGTCGGTCCCTCCCTCCCCCCACCCCCCACCAACCGTCCCAAGGAGATGTGTGGGAAAACCAGAATACTTAACTTTTTTGTAATAAATAATACCTCAAACTAAAGTTAGGATAATATAATTGACATTGCTGGATTCCTTGTAAGACCAGGAATATTTTGAATATAAATGTCATATATTTTGCACAAAAGATAACATAGTTACTCAGAGAAAAAATTTTATCTAAAATTTGTATGTCTAATGCAAAATATATGATGTTTATATTCAAAATGATCACCAAATTATAAGAATTCCAGCAATGTAAATTATATTCTGGCCGGGTAATTTGTATGAATTTTATGAGCTAAAACAGGCAGTCAGGCAGGGTGGCGGGTGGGGCAAATCTAAAAATAGCGTCTCGAGCCGGACACTCACTGCGTATATGTGGAAAAATTCCGTGTTAAGTGAAAGTTCAGCTCTGGCGAGGCACCGCGTATATGATAAAACGCGTTAAGTGAAACCGCGTTAGGCGGGGTAATACTGTATAGAATTGTAAAAATTGTAAAAAAGTGCATAAATATGCATGTAAACCCTGAAATAAAGAAGATCATTAATACTTGTAATAAAAAACAATAAATTAGTAAAAAAAAAAATTAAATAATGTTTCTTGTAGGGTTTCGTTCGTTATAGCATTCTCAATTTTATAGGTAAAACCGTTTGTTATAGGAATATTAGTAGTAGGATCCGTTAGTTTATAGCATACCCACTGTATATATATATACACCTAGACCCGACTACGGCGGGTAAGGACAAATCCAGGTCAATTAAGTCCGACATGGTCATAAGTCCGACATGGTCATAAGTCGACATAGATAAAAAAATATATATATATATATATTTTTATTTTATTATTTTTTTTTTTAATCTACAATGAAATACAGTACAGTAAAAGTAATGAATAATGATGAATGGATACAGTACAGTGAAAGTAATAAATAATAAGGAATGGATACAGTGTGACTGAGCACTTAACCTTTAATGTAGTCAGCTGAATGCACATGGGGCCCCCATAATTTTCTAATTATACATGGAGACTACATTAACTGGAAACGTTTCGGTATAGAAAATGCGTGTCATTTAAATTTTTTTTTTTTTTTTTTTTTATCAATATCTGAGGCGGTCGTAAGTCCACGTAGTCGTAAGTCGGGGTCTAGGTGTACAGTGACCCCTCCGTTAACGAACTCAATCCGTTCCAGAAGGTCGTTCGTTAACCGAAAAGTTCGTTAACCGAAACCATTGTTTCAATGGGTTTTTGGGTAATTGGTTCCAGCTCACCGAAAATTTCCTAAATTCAACAAAAATGGTAGAAGAGTTCACTTACTTTGAGGTGTGTATGTAGAAGGCTCCTGGATGATGATGATGATGATGATGGGATTTAGAATGGGGGTGGAGGAGAAGGAAGAAGAGAAGGCATTGGGGTGGAAGAGAAGTCACCCCATGGCGCCATTTCACCCATAAAATTTTAGCTCTCTTGGTGTAATTCAAGATTATTTTCTTTAAATCAACACTGCACTGCATTATATATTGTCAATATGTAAAATATATTTCAAAATGACCAATAATTTGCTTGGAAACAGAGAAAAAAGCGTTTAGTTGAAGAGTCTCAAGCAAGATGTTACCTCCATGAAAACAGAGAGAGACTAACTCCTGTTTGCTGTGTTAAGAGGCTGGATGCCGCGCATTAAACTAGTCACTTTACCTTCAATTATGTTCAATAATTGTTAAAATGACTAAAAAATTGAATATTAAACTTTTAAAATTATTGAATAGTATAAACTTCTTGATATTTACTAAAATAGTAAGGAATTTAAGCCCTAGAACCGATTAATGTATTGGCGGACTGATACTAAAGCTGGTTGCCCGGTCAGTGCAAGCGAAAACATGTTGAGGTCGGTTCGTAAGAACTTCGTTAACCGAATTTTTTTTCGTTAACCGAATTGAAGATCCTTATGGAAGGCAGTTCGTTAATCGAAATTACGTTAACCGAGGTGTTCGTTAAACGAGGGGTCACTGTATAGTGATTTAAGGGCGATTTAGGAGTGTTTCTGACTTTGCACGAGGTCCCAGGAACGTAACCCTCGTGTAAGTTGCGAGTCTACTGTATACAGGTAGTACCTCTCTAGTCCGGCATTCTGTGGTCCGGAACGATTTTAGTTTGTCCAATAGGTAGATAGGCAGCTTTTTTTTTTTTTTTTTTTTTTATCTGAATTATTTTATTATTACAGGAGTATTAAATTTTTGCCCCTCAGGCCCCAATGTGGGTCAGTGACCTATGCCCGGGTGGGCTAATCCCCGTAAAAAAAAAACAAAGCCGCGGGAAATTAAGGTTTGTTTACATCTGGCAGTTCAGCTGCTCTCTCTGCCTGCCTGCCTGCCTGCTTGTCTATACAGAGTACAACATTTAACCCTTCAATATATATGAGCAGTAAATAAGTGTTGCTTTCATATTCTTGTGTAGAGTAATGACAATATGTTTTCACATGTGCGCACTAACATACGCGCAGTCTCACTTTTTTTTTTACCATTAATGGTTAGCTACTTATATTGTTCCATTTATTAACATTAAATAACATTACAGGTACTACAAACAACCATATTAATTTTTTTACGTTAATTTTACTACAGCTACAATCAGGGTCTTATTTCTTCAGTTTTATATGTAGAACCAATCAGTCACTAGTTTTGTAAACTTTAACATAAACAATGCCGGCAGCTGTCTCATCTTCTCGTGTGTTTTAATATTCCACGTATTATTAATAAATTGTATTGTTAATTTTGCACACACAAACATTAATTCAATAAAAACAAATTCAGAAACATTAATTAAAATATATATGAACAGTAAATAAGTGTTGCTTTCATATTCTTATGTAAAGTAATGACAATATGTTTTCACGTGTGCGCACTTACATACGCTATCTCTCTTTTTTTCTTTACCATTATCGATAGCTACTTCTATTGTTCCAGTTATTAACATTAAATAACATTACAGTTGTACCCCGATTTTACTTACGCGGTCAATTGAACCCACAGGGTACCGCGGAAAGTGAAAACCGCGTAAAGTGAACAACAGAACATATGGGATTAATTCCAATAGAGACTGGCCCGACCCCCAAACTCCACTTTTTCCGACACAATACCTATGTTGTAGTAAAAATAACATTTAAATTTTATGATGGTATGCTCACACAATTAATATTTAAGAGAAATACAGTCGCCAGGTTAATGTCCATTCAAATAATGAACTCAAATCCCCCCCTCCCTCTTCCCAGCTCACTGGCCCCTACCTCTCTGAGAAATGATTGGGTGAAACACTAGATTTTAAGGTTTAGTAATAAATAATACCTCAGACTAAAGTTAGGATAATACAATTGACATTTCTGGATTCCTTGCAGGTCAGGGAATATTTTGAATGTAAACTTCATATATTTTGCACAAAAGATAAAATATTTGCTTTGTGTAAACCAAATTATTACATTAGATGTAAAATCTGTATGTCTAATGCAAAATCCATGATGTTTATATTCAAAATGATCATCATATTGTAAGAATTCCAGCAATGTAAATTATATTCTGGTCCAGTAATTTGTATGAATTTTATGAGCTAAAACAAATATCTTCAGTTAATAATAAAAAAAAATATTCTTCACGACACTATCTGTCAATCAAAGTACCCCAACTTGCCTCTCCCCTTCTTCCAACCGTGCCAGATGGTCGGTCCCAACCCTCCCCCCCACCCCCCACCTTCCCTCCCTACCAGAGAAATTTTGGGTGAAAGAACTACATTTTAACTTTTAGTAATAAATAATACGTCAGACTAAAATTAGGATAATATAATTGACATTTCTGGATTCCTTGCAGGTCGGAGAATATTTTTAATGTAAACGTCATATATTTTGCACAAAAGATAACATATTTACTCAGAGTAAACAAAATACTTAGAGAGATCTAAAATTTGTATGTCTAATGCAAAATCTATGATGTTTATATTCAAAATGATCATCGAATTGTAAGAATTCCAGCAATGTAAATTATATTCTGGCCGGGTAATTTGTATGAATTTTATGAGCTAAAACAAATATCTTCAGTTAATAAAAAAAAATATATATTCTTCACACACTATATGTCAAAGTACCCCTCCTTGCCTCCCCCCCTCTTCCAACCGTGCCAGATGGTCGGTCGGTCCCTCTCTCCCCCCCACCCCCCACCAACCCTCCCTACCAGAGAAGCTATGGGAGAAAATAGTAATTTACATTTTTAGTAATAAATAATAACTCAGACTAAAGTTAGGATAATATAATTGACATTTCTGGATTCCTTGCAGGTCAGGGAATATTTTGAATGTAAACTTCATATATTTTGCACAAAAGATAAAATACTTAATTTGTGTAAACCAAATTATTACATTAGATCTAAAATTTGTATGTCTAATGCAAAATCCATGATGTTTATATTCAAAATGATCATCATATTGTAAGAATTCCAGCAATGTAAATTATATTCTGGCTGGGTAATTTGTATGAATTTTATGAGCTAAATAAAAAAAAAAAAAAAATTGTACTTCACGCGTATATGAGTAGATGCACCCTTGGAAAGTGAAAGTCCGGTTCTGGCAAGGTACCGCGTAAATGAGAAATCAGAAATCGCGGAAAGTGAAACCGTGTAAAGCGGGGTAATACTGTACATAAAACAACCATATTAATTTTACTACAGCTACAACCAGGGTCTTATTTTCTTCAGTTTTATATGTAGAACCAGTCAGTCACTGGTTTTGTAATCAACGAAAACAATGCTGTCTCCTTTCCTCGTGTTTTAATATTCTACGTATTATTAATGAATTGTATTGCTGAATTTGCACACACAAACATTAATTCAATCAAAAAGACTTTCAGTAATAAACAATAATGAATCTTTTGTACATAAGAGAAATGACGCTGTTTACACGATTGTGCACATCGTCTGAACGTTGGTGGGCCGTTCAAACCCGTCGAAATTCGAGTTTCCGCCTTCAAAATTTTTAAATGTGTTTTTTTTGTGTGTGTGTGTTTAACTAGAAAACGTCGAATTAAAAACTCGCGAAATTTGAGAAGCTACTGTACGACATTTAACCCTTCAATATGTCTTCAAAGAGACCATGAAGCAGAGAAAGTGGTGCTAGTGCTTCCAAGCATAAGCACAAGTCACTATCTATCCAGGAAAAGGGTGAATTTCCATGGTCCGGCACCGGTCAGGTCCCGAGGTTGCCAGACTAGAGAGGTACAACATGTATTAGAAAATTTTGATAATTTTGGTAGTAGTGATAAATTTGAAATATTTCCTGCACGATTTCCCTCGCGAAATTAAAAAATCATCGCTATATTTAGGAAAATGTTGATAATTTTGGTAGCCGCTATATAAAAATATCGTCATATAAAGTCGCTGTATATCCCGACCCTACTGTATTGTGAACAAGGATTGCTGAAAAAGAACATTTCTCATCACCCCTCTGCAGACATCCATGCAGTATACATGTACAGTTAACCCTCACTTTACGCGGTTAATGTAACCCGGAGGGTCCCGCGTAAAGTGAGAAACGCGTAAAGTGAATAACATAACATATGGGATTAATTGAAATGGAGTCCGGGCCGATCCCCAAACTCCACTTTTTGATGACACACAACTATGTTGTGGTAAAAATATTATCTTAACTTTATGATGGTATGCACACACAATTAATAATTAAGAGAAATATCAATAATATTAGGTTTTTTAACACTTACATTAGTAGAAAAAATGGCTGGGCACACGGGGATGGGCGGTTGGTTCCGAGGCAGAGGGCAGATTATTGGCCCTCACCTGTGTCACTTGTATCAATTGTATCACTATCCACCACAGAGGCTTGCAGGGCCTCTTTGTCAAACTCCCCAAAGTCCATATAAGTCCATATCCTCACCATAATTATCACTATCACTGACTTGGGCCGGCTGTGGTGGGTGGCGGGTGAAGAACTGGTAATGTTTTGATGACTGGGCGACCTTGTGCGCACCATGTTCGCGCAGCTTACACAACATGGCGGATGGCGGGAGGTTTGGATCCAAAAATGGCGCGGCTCGCCAGCCGCTCTCCGCGTAAAGGGGTACACGCACCGCGGAATGTGAGCATCCTGGGTTCCGGCAGGGCACCGCGTAAACGTGGAAACGCGGAATGTGGGACCGCGTAAAGTGAGGGTTAACTGTACTATATTTTAAAAAGGGGAGTCAGAGTGTTAGATATGAGTAGAAGGAGATACTGTATCTTAGAGAGGGTCCAGAGTTTTAAGTATGGCTAAAATATACTAGCATTGACAGAAATTAATGCAGATAATATCAGAAAAAGTTTTGAAAAACAGACAGGTTACAAAAGCTGTGAAGAAAGTACAGTACAGGTAATATGTATGGATTTGAGTTTAGAAGTGTGGTTAAACCTGCTAGAAACCTCCAAGCCACTACAGGATTATATTGAACATTTTTCTTTTTCTAAGATAATTGTCTTTTCAACAGATCCTGATGGCTGGGAGTCAAGATATAAAGAAATTTCAAGATCAGCTCATGGGAGTACTAAAGGATGATGTTAACCTCAGTCTTGTTGACACAGATCCAGACTCTGCAGTCCTCTATTTTCAAGCAGGAGCACTGCTTGGCGACCCCTCATCTGCTTTCAACCTTGCTCTCTGTTATCATCTAGGCCGTGGTGTCACTCAGGACTTCAAGATGGTAAATGTTTGACTTTTATTTAGTTTAATATTATTTTTATGAGAATCTTAGAACCTCAGGGAGATGCTACATACCAGTAGTTAGATGTGGAGTTACAGGTATATTATGTTTGTCACAATACTTGACAAAGAGTTATCAAGATTTTTTTTATGCCTTAATCTCATTAAGGTTGGTATTTTAGTTCTTTATTTTAGTGCATATGTTGAGGACCTTTTGAGAACAGTCACTCATGAGAAATGAGTAATGAAAGGATAAGGATTAATAATAATCACACTGGGTGTAAACAAAGTTGTCTAAAGATTATTTAAAACAAAAAATTTAATGGAAAATAAATAAAAAATGCTAGAAATAATGAAAACACCCAGAAATGTTAAATTGTTGATAATTTTTGCTGTACAGTAGAACCTTGATAAGCCTGGAATATGTGAGTCCCAAAAAAGCAAATCTATGGGGGTCCACACACAACTCTGCTTGTCTGGACTGTTTCTGGAAAATTGTACAAAAGTCTGATAGTCAATAACTGTTTTCACTGATATGACTGTTTTGTACTGTAAAGTGTTTACCCACAGTATAGATAGTAGAAGTGCTTCTCCATGTGGTGAATGAAAAATCCTTACGGTGAGTCATTAAACTGTAATCATGTCTTAACACATGTGATGGAGGTTGGGTGGGAGATTATTGGGTCATGTTACTAACCTGGCCTGATGCAATGTCAGGTCACTCATTGTCTTATGGCCTGAAGATGTCTTGAATGACATTATTTTTTACCTATGAGGTATGTACAGTAAGTCCTTGTTTAACGTTGTCCCAGACAACGATGTTTCGTTATAATGTCGCAACTCTTCAGATACCCATGATTCCGACAACGTCCCGACCGATTCGTTATAACGTTGCCACCTAACACAGACTACTTTGTATGGCGTATCACCCTCTCTCATCTTGGCGCTCTACTCTCTCTCGCAGAGCGTCACAGTGTCCCCAGTCTTTGTTAGGCTTCCACAGCGTACGTGCATGCTTAAATGTTTTTCAAATAAATACTGTATTGTAACCATTTGAAATGTTTTCCAAGCGCCCATCAAGTGTTAGTGATGCTAGTGTTGTGAAGAAGCAAAGCAAAACAATTAGCCTTGCTACGAAAATGGAGGTTTTAAACCGTTTTGAGAAAGGTGATTATGCTGTAGACATTGGTGGTCTAACCACCACAACAGTGCGCACTATCCGGACCAGCACAGACAAGATACAGGCTAGTGCTGGAAGTGGTACTTCTATGAGTGCAACAAAGACAAGTTGTGCTCGAAGTTCCGTGATTGAGAAGATGGAGAAGATGCTAGCTATGCGGATTGAGGACCAGAATCAAAGCAATGCCTTTGTGAGCCCAATGGTTATCCAGCATAAAGCAAAATTCTTGTATGACATCTTAAAGGCCCTAGAGAGTGAAGGATCGAAGGATGAGAATTTTCCGGCCAGCCGAGGATGGTTTCAACATTTTAAGCATCGTTATAACTTCCACAATATTAAGATGATTGGTGAAGCCGCTAGTTCAGAAACGGTTGCTGCCGAGATATTCCCGCCTGACTTAAAGAACATTTTCGTGGAAGGAGGCTACTCAGCGAAGCAAGTCTTCAATGTGGATGAGTCCGGTCTCTCTTGGAAGAGGATGCCCGAACGAACTTATATCTCCAAGGAAGAAAAAAGAGCGCCAGGATTTAAAACAGCAAAAGACCACTTGACGCTGCTGCTTGGTGCAAATGCTGCTGGCAACTTCAAGCTTAAGCCCATGTTAATTGCTCACTCTCCCAGTCCACATGCCCTGAAAGGTTACTCTAAGGATCACCTTCCTGTCATTTACAAGGCAAATAAGAAGGCATGGATAACCAGCGCCATATTTATCCAGTGGTTAAATGTGTACTACGTACCTGCATCCTTCCAATCTCGACGATTTTCGAGTTGTATTTCTGCCTGCCAACATAACAGCATTGATGCAGCCTATAGACCAAGGCGTTATCACCGCATTCAAGGCCTATTATTTTTGGCGTACTATGGACCAACTTCTCAAGGCTACTGATGGAAAAAATAAGCCTACAATCCAAGAATATTGGCAGGGCTGCAATATTCTTCATGCAATCGACAATATTGGCAAGGCATGGTAAGAAGTTTCAGAAAGTAGCCTGAATGGTGTTTGGCGTAAATTATGGCACGAGTGCGTGAACAGCTTTACGGGATTCATGGACTTAGTCCCAACTCTGAATAGGGATATTCTCAGTTTGGCTAGACAGGCAGGCTTTCCTGAGTTGGAATCTGATAATATTGAGCAAGTCCTGGCATCCCATACAGAAGAGCTTACAAATGAAGATCTGCAACTGCTAACAGAACAAAGTGCCGCTGAAGACGCCGACGATGAAGAAGAACCACAACGAACGCAATGCAAATCTACACTGATGACGACCCAAACAGAGAACGTAGCTCAAAAATTGTCTGCAACATGGAGGAAACTTTTCGGTGTTTTAATGAGATCTACTAGGTCAAAAAGAAGAGGAGCACTAAGCAGTCAATCCTGGATTCTTTTTTCGTCATTAGGAGGCAGAAGCAACATCTTTACAACAGCCTGCAAGGGAGGAGGAGCAAACAGCAGCCGAGGGGGGAACCCCAGCCAGAGCGGGAAGGGGAGCCCCCTCCGGGTCTCAGTGACTCGTCACCCTCCTCCTCTCCACTACCCACCACTTCCCCCTCTCCTTCCCTTCCTCACAGCATTCGTTATAAACTTCTATATGTGTTAGAGAGATGAATTTGATACCATAATAATCCTGAATAAATTCTCTGAGATGTTTCCATTATGATATCCTTAAATGACAAGCCAAATAATAAGGTAAAAATAAGTATTTTACTGTTTTTTTTTTTTTTTACAATTAGCCCACCCAGGCACAGATCACTGACCCACATCGGGGCCTGGGGGGCGAATATGTAATAATAATAAAATAATAATAATAAAGAACCACAAAGAAATACAAAATTAAAAAAAAATCAAAAGTGAGGAACAATATATGTATGTTGTGTTGTCAATAGTAAGGGAAACAATTGAGACCCTGCAATTGGGTGTAAATGAGGCAGAAAGTCAGATCAGCAACCTGGGACTTGGTCACAATTTTCATGATGCCATGTGGCAGCAAGATCTACCACAGACAACACATTATGCTTCCAATATCTTCCCAGGCGGTAGTACCTCCCTGTTTGGTAGCTGCCTAATACCTACTACCATCAAAGGTACTGGTATTAATAAGTTCAAATTATTAGTTTCTATCCCCAAGGGTCTCCTTGACCACCAGTCTCTATGTATAGAACTAAACAAAGAAATTATTTGAAATACTCTGTAACATTCAATACCATAATATTCTGACCACAGGTTACCGTATTTTTCGGCTTGGAAGACGCTGTATTGTGGAAGACGCACCCTGATTTTGGAAACAAAATTCTAAAAAAAAATAAAATTACGGGTTTTAGCCCACCTGGACACAGGTCACTGACCCACATTGGGACCTAGGGGCGAAAATGTAATAATAATAATAATAATAATAATAATAATAATAATAATAATAATAATAATAATAATAATAATAATGATAATAAAGAAATACAAAAATAAAAAAAAAATATCAAGAGTGAGAAACAATATACCTGTATGTATGTTGTGTTGTCAAAGTAAGAGAAACAATTGAGACCCTGCAGAAAGTCAGATCATCAACCTGGGACTTGGTCACATAGCAGCAGGGTCTACCATTAGACAATACATTATGCTTCCAATATTTTCCCAGACGGTAGTGCCTCCTTGTTTGGTACATTAGCTGCCTACTACCTACACCAGTGTAACCGTTGCTTGATATACAGCCCTTTTGGCACAAGTACACACACACCTCTTTGAATATCATCACTTAGAACTGCTTATCAGTCGTCATTTTCATCAATTTAAAAAAACAATCTGTATAAGAAGGTGAAATCTTTAATACAGCACTCATTTTATACACCTGGTCACCTCCACATCTTAGGAGCTGTAGTGTTTACATTCATTCTCTTGTTTTTGTCGGTATGACAACGACGGGAAATATTTTCCAACAGTAGAAGGTAAGGAAATGTAAACATGTATATCAACGTCTATATAAAACAAAAAATCTTTATTTAAAAACAAATTAAAGGTAAAAAAACAACTCGTTTTTTGCAAAACCAGTGACTGATTGGTCCTACATAATTATAAAACTGAAGAAAATAAGTCCTCCATTGTAGCTGTATTAAAATTAATGTAGAAAAATTAATATGGTTGTTTTAAGTAATGTTATTTAATGTTAATAAATGGAACAATGGAAGTAGCTAACAATTAAGGGTGAAAAAAAAGAGAGATCGTGTATGTAAGTGAGCACATGTGTAAACATATCGTCATTACTCTACATAAGAATATGAAAGCAACACTTATTTACTGTTCATATATGTTTTAATTAATGTTTCTAAATTTCTTTTTGATTGAATTATTGTTTATGTGTGCAAATTGAACAATACAATTCATTGATAATATGAAAAATATTAAAACACGTCCTTGTTTTTGTTGTTTACAAAACCAGTGACTGATTGGTTCTACATATGTAACCAAGTCCCAGGTTGATGATCTGACTTTCTGCAGGGTCTCAATTGTTTCTCTTACTTTGACAACACAACATACATACAGGTATATTGTTTCTCACTCTTGATATTTTTTTTCATTTTTGTATTTCTTTATTATTATTATTATTATTATTATTATTATTATTATTATTATTATTATTATTATTATTATTATTACATTTTTGCCCTCTAGGCCCCAATGTGGGCCAGTGACCTGTGCCCAGGTGGGCTAAAACCCGTAATTTTTTTTTTAGAAATTTCATTTCCAAAATCAGGGTGCGTCTTCCACGATGCAGCGTCTTCCAAGCCGAAAAATACGGTATTCCTTTTATGTGTTTGGCCTTAAGACAATTATTTATTTTACCTGTATTGTATATGTGTGTGTGTGTGTGTGTGTGTACACAAACACACACACACACACACACACACACACACACAAAACACATACAAATAAATAATAATGGGAAAATACTCTCACAAATAATCAGAAAAAAATTATTAAAAATGTGAGTCTACCCTCAAGTCCATGCTTTAATAAATAATGCATGGACTTGAGGGTAGACTGTCACATTTTAAAAAAATGATTATTTGTGAGAGTATTTTCCCATTATTATTTATTTGTATGTGTTTTGTGTGTGTGTGTGTGTGTGTGTGTCTACACACACACACATATTTACAATACAGGTAAAGGAAATTACTGTCTCTAAAACTAATGGCTCCTTTTCCAGCCGCAAAAATGCCAGCAACTTTAAAACTACCCACAGACATTCTTGGGTACATCCAGAGTGTCATTCACGAATAATAGAGGACCGCGAATTTGGGGTGGGGGGGGCTGGGTTTTTTTTTTAATGCTCCTGATTTTCAACCTTGGAATTTGTTCCCAGACCTGGAATTTTGGGATTTTCATGACAAATTTTGAGCAAATTTCAATACCGGCAATTGGAAAGTTCTGGGTTTGAGGGATTCCGGCTAACGGAGATATTACTTATTATATTCTCGTACGGTCAGCCTCTTATGGTGTATGTATCATTATGAATAATATAAAATATTGAATAATAGAAAAAATATGATACTGTATATGATTTGTAATCTGTCTTAAAAATGATGGAGACTGAGATGGACTGTGTGTGAGACATGGATGATGTTTTTTTTGTTTTTTTTGTTTTTTTTACGGGGATTAGCCCACCCGGGCACAGGCACTGACCCACATCAGGGCCTGGGGGTGAAAATGTAGTAATAATAATAATAATAATAATAATAATAAAGAACCATAAAGAAATACAGAAATGAAAAAAAGATCAAGAGTGAGAAACAATATATGTATGTTGTGTTTTCAATGGTAAGAGAAACAATTGAGACCCTGCAATTGTATGTAAATGAGGCAGAAAGTCAGATCAGCAACCTGGGACATTGTCACAATTTTCGTGATGCCATATGGCAGCAGAGTCTACCATTAGACAATACAATATGCTTCCAATATCTTACCAGGCTGTAGTACCTCCCTGTTTGATAGCTGCTCGTCTGCTGCTCTCTTCCTTGGAGGATTACCATCACCATTGTTTGAATTACTTTACCTAAAATCTTACCATTCTTCTGTGACTGAATGTCTGTTGAACTTAAAGCTAACCAATCACAGTGCAGCATTATGGGCAATAAACTGGGTGTTGGAATACACTGCTCACTCATGGGTCCAAGAAGAGGAGAGCCCTCAAGGAATCGCTTGCTGTCGGTAATTTTAAATTACAAATATTTAAGGGTTCAGGCAAATGTTTCTTACCCAGGAAGAGTCTGGACTACAAGGTCCAGACTTTTGAGGGTTTACTGTATACGGTACGATGTTATACTAATGAAAAAGACACAGGCAGGCAGGGGAAGCTATATCATTATAGTTATGCAGTACAGGTATACAGTATAGTACAATACTGTAAAATGATACCATACTGATAGTGATTTCCAGACTTAACTTATTCTAGTTCTTATATGTTTGATTAGTGCCACTCTACAGTGGTGGGTACAAGTGAATCAAGGGAAGTTGATCAAATATCATTCATGGTACTTTGTTGCTTCCACTGCAACTATTAATTCCTGTTTGAGTAAACCAACTGTATCTGGTGGTTGTTTTGATAAAAATGAAATGATTGTTAAGGTCTCAAAAGTATTTCTTAAAGGGATGTCATGCTATGTCAAGGAATATTTGTTTAAATTTTAGTAAAAAAAAATGGATTCTTCAATACTTCAGGCCCGTGAACTATATGAATCTGCTAGCCTAGCTGGACATGGATGGGCTACCTACAATCTGGCTGTATTGATGAATCAGGGCCAAGGAGGAGCTCGTGATTCTGACCGTACATACAACCTCCTCTTGCAAGCTGGTAAAAGAGGTGTCTCTGAAGCTCAGGAAGTCCTCAAGCAGTTGGAGGAACAAGAGGAGAATGAGCTCTTGGAAGAAAGTAAGTAGGAAAATGATTTTTTTTTTTAATTATAATACTGAACACAATACTGCTTATTTATCTTTTATACCCTTAATTACAAAATTATTGTCCACAGTAATTGAAAAATGCATTAAAGGAGTATGATTAGTTTAACTCTTATACAGTACTGTACTATTCACTTTAATCTAAAAGTATCACATCATCTTCCTTTTGTACAAACTTCTGATATATGCTGCTGCCTTAGAGCATGTACTACTTGGCCATTCTTGCATGTCTTTCCCTCCCACCCCTATAAGAAAAAAATTTCAATTCAGAACCTCAGAAAGTCTTTACTAATTATAAAAAACTGGGTACGATAATTATGAAAAACATCTAATTTGTGTTTTTTTAATCAAGATACAATCAGTAGGTTTGCTGGTGCAGTAATGCCAGGACACTTTTCTGAAGATTATATTCATGAATTCTTGGTGGGTATTGATTTAGAGAGACCATATAATATACAATATATATATACTGTATATATATATATATATATATATATATATATATATATATATATATATATATATATATATATATATATATATATATATATATATATATATATATATATATATATATATATATATATTATATATATATATATATATATATATATATATATATATATATATATATATATATATATATATATATATATATATATATATATATATATATATACACACACACTTGTACCCCGCTTAACGCGGTTTCACTTAACGCGATTTCTCATATACGCGGTGCCTCGCCGGAACCGAAGTTTCACTTAACGCGGTACATCTACTCATATACGCGGTGAAGTATAATATATATTTTTTTTTATTTAGCTCATAAAATTCATACAAATTACCCGGCCAGAATATAATTTACATTGCTGGAATTCTTACAATATGATGATCATTTTGAATATAAACCTCATAGATTTTGCATTAGACATACAAATTTTAGATATAATGTTTACTCTGAGTAAATATGTTATCTTTTGTGCAAAATATATGACATTTATATTCAAAATATTCCTGGTCTTACAAGGAATCCAGCAATGTCAATTATATTATCCTAACTTTAGTTTGAGGTATTATTTATTACTATACAGTACCTTAAAATCTAGTGGTTTTCCCCCAAACATTTCTCAGAGAGGGAAGAGCCAGGAGTGTGAGAAGAGGGGGAGGGAGTTGAGTCCATTATTTGAATGGACATTAACTTGGCGACTGTATTTCTCTATTTCTCTTAAGTATTAATTGTGTGCATGTACCATCATAAAATTAAGATGTTATTTTTACTAGAACATAGGTATTGTGTCGGAAATAGTGGAGTTTGGGGATCAGCCGGTCTCTGTTTCATTTAATCCCATATGTTATGTTGTTCACTTTACGCGTTTCTCGCTTTACGTGGGCCTCCGTGGGTTCAATTCATCGCGTAAAGTGAGGGTTCACTGTATTAACTCTTAAGCCCCGAATTAGGGTGCTGCTGGCAGTACCCCCACCCCCCTCCATAGGGTTAAATCGTAAAAAAAAAAAAAATTCCAAAAATAATAATTAAGAAAAAAGGCAGGAAAATGGGCAGACGTTTTGGAATGTCACCCGGGGTGCGTTAGTCGGACGTTCTGAAACGTCACCCGGAGCCTAAGGGTTAAAGTCCGATTTTTTATCAATGTTTTACTGTATTGATGTCCGATTTATTGAGGTTGTACTGTATTATTATAAATTTCATTTACTATACTGTATATCATTTTTTCATAATTTTAATTTTTTATTAATTTTGTTTTCATTTATTATTTTATTTTATTTATTTATTTTTATTTTTTTATACTGTACAGTAATATCTCCATTAGCCGTCATCCTTCAAACCTGGAACTTTCCTATAGCTGGAATTGAAATTTTCTCGGAAAATCGTTCCCAAAGATGGAATTTTCTGGAAAATTCCGCCTCTGGGAACGATTTTCCGAGGGGCATGTTTCCAGAAAATTCCTAGAAATTTTTCCTGATACCCAGAAAATTCTGGGGATAGGGAAGTTTTTTTCAGGTTTGAGAGATGAAAAAATCAAGCACGCTTTCTGGAAATTGTAGGAAAAATTTTCCGCTACTTGAAAAATTCCGGGGATGTGGGATATTTTTCCTGGTTCGAGATATGATTGAATGGGCAATTTCTGGAATTTCCAAGAACATTTTTCCATTACCCGGAAAATTCCGGGGATGAGGGATTTTTTTTCGGCTTTGAGAGAGTCGTCTTGCTACCCGGAAATCTCTCATTCCTGGAAGTGCTATGCACCAATTGTTCTGGGTAACGGGGATACCACTGTGTATATATGTATATATATATATATATATATATATATATATATATATATATATATATATATATATATATATATATATATATATATATATATATATATATATATATATATATATATATATATACAGTACTCCCTCTTTATCGACGGATTTTTTATAGACGGTTTCGATTATCGACGGATTATTTAGCCGGATTTTTATTTTGAAATGTGCTTGATATAATCCATTCACGGAAATGTAATATTTTTGCTAAAATGACGTATGTATTACAGTGGAAAGTGGGATCAAATCGTGACGAAAACAATGACTTGCGCTTTCTTTCGTTCAAAAGATGTTACCGTAATCACTTTTCGAATGGTTTAGTTAAAAAACTGTTGTATTGTATTACAATAATATCCTAATTGACTTGAATAAATATTACGATACCATATTTCTGAATATTTTCATTAAAATCCATCAAAATCATTTTCTTTGTCATCGTCTGCAGCACCACACAGCTTCTCCCAGTCCTCTCCTTGAACAGGGCTACAGGGTACACGTGTTTTTCGAATCGTTTTCAGTTAAAAAATTATTACATCACACGTATATTTTACCTAAACTGCGCCTGAATGAATATATTCTCGGAAATAAATAGTAGTTTTGCTGAAACGTGACGTATTTCAATGTAAAATAGGATAAAATACATGACGAAAACAAAAGACTTTACCTAACCTTCCAATGTTCTTGAGATGTTACTCGTTTTTTTAATAGTTTTCGGTTAAAATTCTGTTATATTACAATGATATTCTATTCATACTGTGCTTGATATAATCCATTCACGGAAATGTAATATTTTTGCTAAAATGACGTATGTATTACAGTGGAAAGTGGGATCAAATCGTGACGAAAACAATGACTTGCGCTTTCTTTCGTTCAAAAGATGTTACCGTAATCACTTTTCGAATGGTTTAGTTAAAAAACTGTTGTATTACAATAATATTCCCTCCTAATTGACTTGAATAAATACTTGAATGGAAATATACAATATTTTTGTTGAAACTACCCGCGTTTCAGTGTAAAGTGTTGTAATAATAAATGGTAAACAATTTGCCTTGGGCATCTGGATTTTTGGACTTTTACTGTACTGTACACTGTTTTGTTTACTGTAAGGACCGATGTTCACTTCAATAAATGAAATCGTAAGTTTGCTAGTATTTTTGTCCACTTATTATATTATTATTTATACACTATTATTTAAGGTTATGCGTAAAGGAAACGCATTAATGCTTAAAGGTACATTTATTCAACATATGCTAATAATAGTTAGAAAAATTACGTAACCATCACAGTATCGACGGTTTCTTTATCGACGGCCGTTTACAGAACGTAACCCCCGTCGATAAAGAGGGAGTACTGTATATATATATATATATACAGCTAGGACCCGACTTCGACTTCCGACATAAGATAATTTTTTTTTTTTTTTTCAATTTAAAAAATCTACAATGAAATACAGTACTGTACAGTAAAAGTAAAAAATAATGAGGAATGGATACAGTACAGTGAAAGTAATAAATAATGAGGAATGGATACAGTGTGACTGAGCACTTACCTTTAATGTAGTCAGCTGAATGCACATGGGGCCCCCATAATTTTCTAATTATACATGGAGACTACATTAACTGGAAACGTTTCGGTATAGAAAATATGTGTTATTTGAAAAAAAATATAAAAATTTTAATAAAAATCTCACGGCGGTGCGTAATCCCGGCAGTCGTGGCTCATGCTTGAGTGATCGTCGAGGTCTGGCTGTATATATATACAGGTGCTCCCTGAGGCTTCGTGAGTTAAGGACAATCCAGGTCATCAGAATCCGATTGGTCATTAAGTCCGACATGGGATTAGGGACCCAAATCCAGGTCGTAAGTCCGATTGGTCGTAAGTCCGACATAGATAAAAAAATAAAATAAAATAATTAAATTTTTTTTTTCAACATTTAAAAAAATAAAAAATATACAATGAAATACAGTACAGTAAAAGTAATAAATAATGAGGAATGGATACAGTGTGACTGAGCACTTACCTTTAATGTAGTCAGCTGAATGCACACGGGGCCCCCATAATTTTCTATTTACAGGATACATGGAGACTATATTAATTGGAAGAAGCAGAGGAGGAGACAGGGCTGGGTGGGTCGTCAATGTCGCTTTCTTCAGACAGGTTTACGTACTGTGGAAACTTGCTGGTTGAAGGTATTGGATCATCTTGAGGGAGTGAAGAGGCAGCATTGGTTGGGCGTGAGGAGACAGCACTGGGGGGACTTCTTAAAATAGATGTCCAATTTAGACTGCACAGTTTGTTTTTTCTTTTCATTATAAATTTCTCTGTAGCAAGCAAGTGCATCTTGGATCATTCTGTCAACTTTGGCATAACGCTCATAATTTTGATCCATGCCATCAAACATTTGCATTCCTTTATTAATTGTAGCAAATGCCTCTGCCATTTGTTTCACTGAAAACTTTTTGGGGGGGTGCAGGTTCTTCTACATTTTGTCTCTCTTCTTCCTCTGCAATTTTCTGTGCATCTAGTTCAATAAGATCCTCGTTACTGAGCTCTTCTGCTACACTTTCAACCAACTGTTCAACATCTTCATTATCAATTTCTAACTCCAGCTGTTTACCTAACTCCACTATCTTGTTACTAATATCCGAAATAACTTCATTTTCATTAAATCCTTTGAAACTGTTCACATATCTTTTCAGGATTTTCTTCCATATTCCATTCATGCAATGTTTTGTAACCTGATCCCATGCTGCACTAATGCTCTTTATACATGACAAAACGTTGTACTCCTTCCAAAACTCTCTGAGCATTTTCTCACCTTCAGTAGCAGCAACAGCCTGAGCGAAGGTCGTGCGTAAATAATACGCTTTAAAGGCAGCCATAGCACCTTGATCCATGGGTTGGATGATAGAGGTAGTGTTAGGTGGAATGTAGACTACCTTAACATCAGGGTGCATGTCGTCCAGGAGTGGTGGGTGTCCCGGAGCATTATCCAAAATCAGCAAAATCTTGAATGGAATCTGTTGTTGCAGACAATACTCTTTGGCTCATGGAATGAAACAAGTCATGAACTCCTCAAACAGTGCTCAGGTCATCCAGGCTTTCTTATTACTGCGATAAAACACTGGCAGTGTGTGCTTGTTGACATGTTTAAAAGCTTCTCTGAATGATAGATCATGAAGGGCTTTAGCTTGAAACCAGCAACATTCCCCCCCAACAGAAGTGTAATTCTGTCCTTGAATGCCTTGAATCCTGGCATTGTTTTCGCCTCTTTGTGGATGTATGTCCGTTCAGGCATGCGCTTCCACAATAATCCAGTCTCATCCACATTGAATATTTGCTCAGGCAAATAATTCCCTTCCACAATCACTTCATCTAACTCCTCCTTAAAAGCTTCGGCAGCACCAACATCGGCACTAGCTGCCTTTCCACTCACCTTAACTTTGTGTAGACTGTAGCGTTTTGTAAATCTATCAAACCACCCATGACTTCCTGTAAAGGTTTGATCACATTCATCTCCTGCCTGCTCCTTCAGGCTTTGGAACAGGCTTCTTGCTTTAGCCTGTATGGTTAGAACACTTAAGGGTACATGCTTCTGTATCTGGTCTTCTATCCATATCACCAATAAGTTTTCCATATCGTGAATAGGACCTTGTCTTTTCTTTGAAATTATAGTTCCCTTTATAGGTGTTGTTCCTTTCACTACATCACGAATACATTCCTTGTCCTTCAGAATAGTGGATATAGTCGAGTGTGAGAAACCTAGGTCATGTGAGATTGTTGCTACAGTTTTTCCATTCTCATGCTGCGTTATTATCTTCATTTTCATCCCAAAAGTAATTGTCTGTCTCCCTTTCTTTGGAGCGCCACCAGCACTCTCACTTTTACGCTTTTCAGTCATTATAAAGTCAATTAAATATGATAATAACGAAAGTTCACAGCGCGATCTGTATAGGATACGATAGCCAAACACCAACTAAGCGCTCCACTGAGTGAGTGTACCCACCTGGCGACCCGAGTCGCGCCACGCTCTCGCCCGGGACAGAAATGTTTCGGTATAGAAAATGCGCGCGTCATTTGAAAATATTTTTGGTTACGACTGCCGCGGTCGTATGTCCCGACGGTCGTAAGGTCAGAGCAGGTCGTAAGTACCGATGGACGTAAGTCCAAGCAGTCGTAAGTAGGGGAGCACCTGTATATATATATATATATATATATATATATATATATTATATATATATATATATATATATATATATATATATATATATATATATATATATATATATATATATATATATATATATATATATATATATCATGTAAATCCATATGTATGTATGTATGTATGTATATATATATATATATATATATATATATATATATATATATATATATATATATATATATATATATATATATATATATATATATATATATATATATATATATATATATATATATATATATATATATATATATATATATATATATAATTTTTTTTTTTTTTTTTTTTTGTTCCCTCCGGGCCCTGGTGTGGGTCAGTGACCTGTGCCCGGGTGGGCTAATCCCTGTGAGAAAAAAAATTATAATAATAATGGTTACAGGTTACTTTCAGGGGTAATTAAATCTGACTTATTCCATATATAGTGTGCAGGCAAACCCTGCGATACGGAATGCTGGGTTACGGAAATTTGGCCCAATGTAATTTTGGTAGGATTTTCTAATCTTTCAAACATAAAAATCGCGATATATAACAAAGAAATTCACCAAAATTATAAAATTAATTATGTGTAGATTCTTGGTGGTAGCTACAATATGGTTGGAGGGCTGCTCACTCCCCAGTTACCAGTAACTACCACAACAGGGGCACTGCTCAGTTTGATTTTTTTCCCCAGTTTGTGTTCAGGTGTTCGTCTTTGTTACTGTGTACCCTTTTTCAAGATGAGTGGAAAAGACCATCAAGCTAAGTGAAAGCAGTGGTGATAAAAGATTCTATTAGGGAACTACATTTGACTATAAACATGATGTTTTAAAGAGGTAACTCCCAGTAACTCTGATCACAACACCTCACCACTTCCTGCAACACTCGACATTGTTTCTGGTGAGTTAAATTCAAGTGTGTGCATTTATTGTCTTGTGAATGAATCATTGTTTGTGTCTATTGTCATTTATATACAGTATGTGATTTTGTTACATTTTTGGGCTGCAAAAAATTTCCATAGGAACGCATCTCAAAATATACAGTGAACCCTCACTTTACGCGGTTAATTCAACCCACGGCGGCCCGTGTAAAGTGAACAACATAACATATGGGATTAATTGAAATAGAGACCGGGCCGACCCCCCAAACTCCACTTTTTCAGACACAATACCTACGTTGTAGTTAAAATAACTTCTTAATTTTATGATGGTATGCACACACAATTAATAATTAAGAGAAATATCAATAATATTAGGTTTTTTAACACTTACATTAGTAGAAAAGATGGCTGGGCACACGGGGATGGGGGGTTGGTTCCAAGGCAGAGGGCAGATTATTGGCCCTCACCTGTATCACTTGTATCACTATCCACCACAGAGGTTTGCAGGGCCTCTTTGTCAAACCCCTCAAAGTCCATATAAGTCCATATCCTCACTATCATTATCACTATCACTGACTTGGGCCGGCTGTGGTGGGTGGCGGGTGAAGAACTCGGTAATGTTTTGATGACTGGGCTACCTTGTGCCCACCCTGCTCGCGCCGCTCTCCGTGTAAAAGGGTACACACACCGCGGAAAGTGAGCATTCCGGTTTCGGCAGGGTACCGCGTAAACGTGGAAACGCGTAAAGTGGGACCGCGTAAAGCGAGGGTTGACTGTACTGTATAATGCAAGTCAATGGGAAAAATGGTTTCGCAATATGGAAAGATTTTCAGGAACGGAACCTCTCCGTAACCCGGGGGTTACCTGTGTAAGAAGAAAAGTCTTGTGTTGCTCTTTGTTGTGGTAACCCTGCACAGTAGTGGGAAAGAGCAGTAAGAGGGAGGAGTTGAACACTCCATACTCCTTGCCCCTTTGACTGTATCATAAGATATTTTAGGTCTGTATTGTACAATATTCTGTAATGTTGCAATTTTGCAGGGAAAATGGAAATAATAATTTGAATTTTTTATCGCCTGACTTATAAAAAAAAAGAGAGATTTCTATTTCTGGCATTCAAATTTTCTTGGAAATCATATCGTCTTGAGTAAAACTTGTGATACTGGAAAAAGTTATTTTAAAAATGCTCAGATGTTTCTAATGTGCCCAAACTAATTTAGAAGTACAGTATGTTTATTATACAAAAAGTCATAAAGTATTATATATAGGTATTCAATAATATTGGCTAGTTTTCATTCATAGAAAATAGTAGATTGAATATGAGAGGGGAAACATTGATGACCATGGCATTACTGAAACCGTCACACCCAAAGGGTTAAGTATCTAAAATGCAAGTGATACATATAGACGGTATATAATGGAAGCTTTTTATCATCAAATACTTTTGCAGATTACCTTTATCAATATATCTTCAATGTACTTATAGAATTGTCTGATTCACTTATAAATTCATCTTGCAGGTTCACTCAAGTCTTCTCAGTCAGAACCATCCCTCACATCTGTCTCATCCAGAAAGTGGTCATCGTCATATTCTACGAGTGATCTAGAATTTATGGATGAAACTGATTTATGGGATTCTACGGATTTCTCAACAGATAAAGATTACTCAGAAAGCACAAAAAGCGTCTTTTATCTAGGTTAATGAATCATTATTTAAATTCAGTGCTTTTGTTGTGTATAAGAATTTGGCTATGGTGTTGTGGAGATGATGTACCTGTGAAGTACAAGGTAGTGTGATATTAAATTTACTCAAGTTGATCAGGTTTGAAAAAGAAAATGGAATGAGAACTTTGTAAGGATAAGGGAATATAGATTTGAATCAGGGAATTAGTATCTGTTGAACGATACAGTATCAATTGAAGAAAAGATTGATGAGCAATTGTGCATTAATGTATAGTTGATATATTAGCATCAAGTAGAAATGATAGAAACTGAAAGTCTGTGAGAGAGGAAGATGAGACTAGAACTTGGTAAAATATGAAGAAGATTTTACTATCTTTGATATTGTGTGGGCACATACGAAGAATGGTAATAGTATGTCTTACAAACACTAATATTTAAGGTGAATGTGATCAAGAAAATAAAGAGGAAACAGAAAAGGGAAAAGAATGGCAAGGGAATATTATCTGCATAAAAGATGAGTAAATACAGACGCAGTGGTCCCTCGGTTAACGAACACAATTCGTTCCACCGAGTCGTTCGTTAACCGAATCCATTGTTTCAATGGGATATTGGGTAATTGGTTCCAGCCCACAGAAAAGTACATACAAAGTATGAACAAAATGCAGTAAAGTACACTTACTTTGAGGTGTGTATGTAGAATGTTGCTGGTTGATGATGATGATGGGAATTAGAAGTGGTGGGAGGAGGAGAAGGGAGAAGAGAAGGAAGTGGGGGTGGAGGCAAAATTGCCTTTCTTTGGACCCATGCTTAATGCAGTAATTTCACCAATAAAATTTTAAGTTCACTAGCTGTAATTAAAGATTATATTATTTAAATCAACACTGCACTGTGTTATATAACTGTATTATCAAAATGTTAACTAAATTTCAGAATGACCAATAATTTTAATGTAAAAACGTAAAAATACTCTGTATTCAAGAGAGCGACGAACACGATGTTTCCTCCATTGTAAACAAAGTTAAACTGACGCTTTAGCGGGTGAGTCAAGCGGCTGATGGGCGCACAAAAAACTATTTACCTATACTGCATATATTATCAATATGTTAACTAAATTTTAAAATGACTAATAATTTTAATATAAACAATGCAAAAATATTAAAGAGCACAACCTTCTTGATATTTACTCCACCGGAAACGAATGTAAACATAGAACCGATTACTGTATTGGCGGACTAGTCGATAAGCTGACGCGCACAACAAAACGTGTTTGTCGTAAGGATTTCGTTAATCGAAGTTTTGTTCGTTAACCGAATTGAAGATCCTTATGGGAGCTAATTCGTTAACCGAAATTTCGTTAATTGAACCGTTCGTTAACCGAGGGACCACTGTAGATCAGTGGAAAATGTGTGAAGACCTTGAGTCTGAAGATCATATTCAATTGCCACAAATGGTTGAGTGGTTTCAGTTCTAGGTGAGTGAAATACTGCAACATACTATAAATAATCTGATATGAATGATCCTGATCCATCCCAGGATTTGTTTTTAATTACAATGTTTTCACACAAAAGCTGTTCAGAATGGTGAACAGCCAAATTAAAGGAAGTTTGGTGCTGTACCTCAGTTTACAGCTGTTACTATTTACTGAAAATCCAGTGTAGTGGTAGATTAGCACCGCACTGTAATAGCAAATACAGTACTGTACTTTAACCTCTTCCTTACCCTGCTGTAATTGAGTAACAACATATTTAATATGAAAAATTGAATGAATATTATTATAATTTAGAGAATACCGTACAGTAATATTGGTAATAACATATTGCAATGGTTTTACAATACAGTATGGGTACAGGTATATGTATTTTATAGTGGGAAAATATAGTGATCAAATACCAGTATCTGTAGTAACATGAGAGATACCTTGGCATTTTAAACAATAAATTATGACAATTATACTGTACGTCAGGGGCACTGTCAATACAGTATACAAGTACAGTACAGTAAAGTGAAGTAAAGCAACTGTATAGTAAAAAAAATATAATCATCTAGGTAAATTGATCATGAGATAGTGAAACCTCTAATAAAATGAGCATATAATAAGGATGAAATGTATGTGTAAGAGCAATAGAAAAGAGCCAAGATGACATGTTAAGTATACAGTACTGTATATCTAAAATTTTATTGTGATGGATCTCAGAAAATTCACATTGTTTCTGTTGGAAATATTTTTCGTGCAAATAATATACCTGTACTTAGATTTTCCTGTTATTTTAGAACAAATAATATACAGTACTCGGTATGGTTGGTAAAAGTACAGGTATCCCTCGATATACGAATGGGTTAGGTTCCCCTAAAAAATCCTTTCAATGAATTTTTGTATCTCTAATAACTGAACAAATGGAAAAAATAGAGTTCAGTTCCCAAAGACAAAAGTACCCCAATATCATACCCCCCCAAAAAAAACAAGAAATCAGTTCACAAATGAGAAAAAATCTACTTAACTATTGATAAGTAATAATCACATGTACTGTAAGTTACTACCTAAGGAAAAGCTAAATCATACTTTAACACAGCCACCAGTGGTGCCATTTGCAAAGATGCTGGCTGCTTCACATGTGGCTGCCATCAAGCATCGCCATAGCAACGCAGCCTTGCTCTCACACACTACGAAATGTTTAATCCCTTTATGGTTTTGACCTTATGATAGTTATTTCTTTTACTCTTTTTGCACACTGTATGTGTGCGTGTAACTGAATGAAAAAATATACCCCAAATTACAAGTTGAAAATTTACTATAACTCCTACTTCACCCTGGTAGGGTGAACATTGGGGGGATGTGGTCACCCATATGACTCCCAGGGGAGTGCAGGATTGGAATTTTTGCTAGGACCCAAATTCGTATAAGTGGGGGAAACTTTGTAACATGAAAACAAGGTGGTAATTTAGGAAATTTGTATCAGCAAATTTTTGTATATCAAGGTATACTTGTATCAGCATGCTGATTTTGCAAAATAAGTACAGTATTGAAATTTAAATTGGTGTTCTGTTGCATTGTTTTGTAATGACATTATTGTACCTGGGAAAAAAATTTACTTTTAATTTTAATAAGCTTGATTGTGAATTAGTGTACAGGGAATCCTCGGGTTATGAACGGGTTCCGTTCCTGAGGACGTTCTTAAATAAAAAATGTGCATAAGTCGAAACATGCTATGTGCATACCATACTTACAGAACAATGTTTAAAATCCCACTATATCATAGCCTGAGTCTTTATATACAGAGTACATCTAAAATCACTTAATTGGAGAGAAAAGAAGATATAGAATGACAAAAGACAGTAAATGAAAGGAAAAAAATAAGTCGTCGGGTAAATAAAATACTGTAAATTTCAAGTTTAACCTCGTTCATATCGGCGGACGTTTGTAAGTTAGGGACCCCTGTACTAATAATAAATATGATTTTTTTTTTTTTTAAACATTTAGTGAAGGTTGATGCTACATACAGTACACAGCAGGTGCAAGGTGTATAACAGAAAAAATCTTTCATATACAGTGAACCCTCGCTTTACGCGATTTCACTTTACGCGTTTCTACATTGACGCGGTACCCTGCCAGAACCGGAATTCCCACTTTACGCGGTGCATCTACTCATATACGCGGGTGAAGTATAATTTTTTTTATTTAGCTCATAAAATTCATACAAATTATCCGGCCAGAATATAATTTACATTGCTGGAATTCTTACAATTTGATGATCATTTTGAATATAAGCATCATAGATTTTGCATTAGACATACAAATTTTAGATCTAATGCAAGTATTTTGTTTACTCAGAGCAAATATGTTATCTTTTGTGCAAAATATATGAAGTGTATATTCAAAATATTCCTGGTCTTGCAAGGAATCCAGCAATGTCAATTATATTATCCTAACTTTAGTCTGAGGTATTATTTATTACTAAAAATGTAAATATACTGTTATAACCCAATCATTTCTCTGGTAGGGAGGGAAGGTGGGGGTGAGGGGTAGGGAGGGAGGGAGGGACCCAGGGAGCAGGTGGGAAGAGGGGGGGAGGTGGGGTATTTTGATTGACAGATAGTATTTTGGTAAGTATATTTTGTTTATTTATTGAAGATATTTGTTTTAGCTCATAAAATTCATACAAATTACCGGGCCAGAATATAATTTACATTGCTGGAATTCTTACAATTTGATGATCATTTTGAATATAAACATCATAGATTTTGCATTAGACATACAAATTTTAGATCTACTTTAAGTATTTTGTTTACTCTGAGTAAATATGTTATCTTTTGTGCAAAATATATGACATTTATATTCAAAATATTCCTGGTCTTACAAGGAATCCAGTAATGTCAATTATATTATCCTAACTTTAGTTTGAGGTATTATTTATTACTAAAAAGGTAAATATTCTGGTTTTCCCACACATCTGGTAGGGAGGTTGGTGGGGGGGAGGGGGACCGACCGACCATCTGTTACTGTGTGAAGAATATTTTTTTTTTTTATTAACTGAAGATATTTGTTTTAGCTCATAAAATTCATACAAATTACCCGGTCAGAATATAATTTACATTGCTGGAATTCTTATAATTTGATGATCATTTTGAATATAAACATCATAGATTTTGCATTAGACATACAAATTTTAGATATAATGTTTACTCTGAGTAAATATGTTATCTTTTGTGCAAAATATATGACATTTATATTCAAAATATTCCTGGTCTTACAAGGAATCCAGCAATGTCAATTATATTATCCTAACTTTAATCTGAGGTATTATTTAATACTAAATGTTAAAATTTAGTTTTTCACCCAACATCTCTTGAAGGGAGGATTGGTGGGGGGTGGGGTGGAGGGTTGGGACGGACCACGCGGTTGGAAGAGGGGGGGAGGCAAGGTGAGGTACTTTGGTTGACAGATAGTGTCCTGAAGAATATTTTTTTTTTATTAATTGAAGATATTTGTTTTAGCTCATAAAATTCATACAAATTTCCCTGCCAGAATATAATTTACATTGCTGGAATTCTTACAATTTGATGATCATTTTGAATATAAACATCATAGGTTTTGCATTAGACATACAAATTTTAGATATAATGTTTACTCTGAGTAAATATGTTATCTTTTGTGCAAAATATATGACATTTATATTAAAAATATTCCTGGTCTTACAAGGAATCCAGCAATGTCAATTATATTATCCTAACTTTAGTTTGAGGTATTATTTATTAAAATTTAATGGTTTCCCCCCAAAATTTCTCAGAGAGGGAAGAGCCAGGGAGTGTAGTGTGAGAAGAGGGGGAGTGGAGTTGAGTCCATTATTTGAATGGACATTAACTTGGCGACTGTATTTCTCTATTTCTCTTAAGTATTAATTGTGTGCATGTACCATCATAAAATTATGATGTTATTTTTACTAGAACATAGGTATTGTGTCGGAAAAAGTAGAGTTTGGGGGTCTGGCCAGTCTCTATTGGAATTAATCCCATATGTTCTGTTGTTCACTTAACGCGGTTTTCACTTCACTTAACCCAGTACCCTGTGGGTTCAATTGACCGCGTTGAGCGGGATACTACTGTATATATATATATATATATATATATATATATATATATATATATATATATATATATATATATATATATATATATATATATATATATATATATATATTTATTTATTTATTTATTTATTTATTTATTTCAAGTAAATGGAAAAACTTTACTCGACACAGACATTAGTTCCAGTTACTGGTAAATAGCAGACGCTTCAGTGACGTCACTAGTGTTTACACTACACCAGCGGGCAACATTTGATGACATTACTTGAAGTGAATTGGCCTTATTTTAAAAAACCAAGGATGGTTGGTAAAGGACTACTGAGTCAGTGGGTAAGTGTCACATTTGGGGTACTGGTCTTATACAGCGAATAGAGCTCAAAAGCTACTTTTTAAATGGAAATTTGGGGGGGGGGCCGTCTTATGCACCCTGACGCCTTATAGGCCGAGATATACGGTAATAGTTTCGTTAGGTTGAAAAATATTTACCAGTAACTACCAGTAAACAATGGAAACGATGCACCAACGCACCACCAGCTGTGAGTGTCGGTACAGTTGCCAGGGCAGATCTCTTGCGTCATCATAGCAAGCCCAAAGTAGCCAAATCCATGGTATGGTAGCACAGGACAATGTAAAACAAAGTATTCATTTATTAAAGTTTATTTATAGATACTGTACATAAATTTTTGTTCATTACATTTGAAACGTCAATCTTTCTTAATTAAATTTGAAACAAAAGAAAACTACGATACCGTAGTATATTTTACCTTAACTGTGACTGAATGAATATAGGTATTCTCAGAAATAAATTTGGAAATATAATATTTTTGCTGGAATGACATACATATTACAGTGGAAAGTGGGATAAAATCATGAAAACAATGACTTTCGCTTTCTTTCGTTATTCAAAAGATTTTACCGTAATCGCTTTTCGAATGGTTTTCAGTTAAAAAACTGTTGTACTCGTACTGTATTACAATAATATTCTATCCTATCATTAGCCTTATAATCCCACAACTGAAAACCATTCGAAAAGCGATTACGGTAACATCTTTTGAACGAAAGAGAGAGAAAGTCATTGCTTTCGTCACAATTTTATCCCACTTTCCACTGTAATACGTACATCATTTCAGCAAAAATATTACATTTCCATGTTCTCAGAAATAAATGGTAGTTTTGTTGAAACGTAATGTACAATATTTAATATTAAAATGCAAAAATAGCTATAAAAACAATACACCCGTAATGTACTGGCTGGCATCTCCACTCGTCCCTGCTCCTGCGTCCAAAGTCACCACTCCTCCCAACTCGCTCCCTCTGCTCCCTCCTTTACCGCCTCCACCTCCTCCTCCACCTCCTCACCGTCACTACTGCCGACAACGAACACAAATGTTTTGTGAATAACTGCACCTCCACTTCCTATGTACAGTATTGAACTGTACTGTGCTGTGTATTTTTACAAACAATAAACATGGTAAGAAAAGCTATTAAAAAAAAAAGAGATAAAAATTTCACTTTAATGTACAGTACCTATCCTTGGCGACAGGACGGGGGTCATCGGGCTCATCGTCACTCAATTCCACAACGGGTGGTGAAGTGGGGGCGACGGTGGATTCAGCTGCTTCCTCACTGCTGCCAGTGATTGATGGTGTTAAATCTCTCCTTCGGTGATCAAAGAACATGGTGATGGGGAGTTGTCGTCTCTTTCTTTCATTTCTTCCATGATGTTTTTGTATGGAGCGAAAACGTCATCCATCCCTCGCATGAATTTCAGGGCACGCACCATGGAGGGGTCCATACTATAGGCCAGGTTTTTCAGTGCCTCAATATTCCTGGTCATCTCCCCCAACTTCTCCAACGTTATTTCTTGGTGCTCTTCCTCATCCTCTTTCCCTTTCGCTTCCTCTTCCTTGCCTGAGTCTACTAACTCCTGTAGATCCTCCTCGGTCAGCTCAGTGTCGTGCTCTTCAATTAGCTCCCTAATCTCGTCCTCTGCCATGTCCCGGAAGCCTTCAGCAGCCACTTTCCTTGACAGTGCCAGGGTCTTTCTGAATATTTTCATTAAAATCCATCAAAATCATTTTCCTTGTCATCGTCTTAAGCACCAAACAGCTCCTCCCAGTCTTCTCCTTGAACAGGGCTAGAGGGTACGCGTTTTTCAAATCGTTTTCAATTAAAAAAATGTTACAGCACATGTATATTTTACCTAAACTGTGCCTGAATGAATACATTCTCAGAAATAAATAGTAGTTTTCAGTGGCGTGTCGTGAGAAAATGCTAGGGTAAGCAAATGACGCTTTCTTACTTGTAAAGTCACGAGATCTAAAAGAATTCTTTAGTTGATCACATACAGTCTGTATGTGATCTACTAAAGAATTCTTTTAGATCTCGTGACTTTACAAGTAAGAAAGCGTCATTTGCTTACCCTAGCATTTTTTCACTACACGCCACTGGTAGTTTTGCTGAAACGTGATGTATTTCAATGTAAAATAGGATAAAATACATGACGAAAACAAAAGACTTTACCTAACCTTCCAATGTTCAAGAGATGTTACTCGTTTTTTTAATAGTTTTCGGTTAAAATACTGTTATATTACAATGATATTATATTCATACTGTGCTTGATATACTACATTCACGGAAATGTAATATTTTTGCTGAAATGACGTACGTATTACAGTGGAAAGTGACGAAAACAATGACTTTCGCTTTCTTTCGTTCAAAAGATGTTACCGTAATCGCTTTTCGAATGGTTTTCAGTTAAAAAAACTGTTGCATCACAAGTGAATTAGGATTGAATATTATTGTAATACAACAGTTTTTTAACTGAAAACCATTCAAAAAGCGATTACGGTAACATCTTTTGAACGAAAGAAAGCGAGTCATTGCTTTCGTCAATTTCCACTGTAATACGTACGTCATTTCAGTAAAATACACCTAGACCCCGACTTACGACGGGGTTAGGGACCCAAATCCAGGTCGTAAGTCCGACATTGTCGTAAGTCCGACATAGATAAATTTTTTTTTTTTTTTTTTAAATAAATAATCTACAATGAAATACAGTACAGTAAAAGTAATGAATAATGAGGAATGGATACAGTACAGTGAAAGTAATAAATAATAAGGAATGGTTACAGTGTGACTGAGCACTTACCTTTAATGTAGTCAGCTGAATGCACATGGGGCCCCCATAAGTTTCTAATTATACATGGAGACTACATTAACTGGAAACGTTTCGGTATAGAACATGCATGTGTCATTTGAAGAAATTTTTTTTTTTTTTTTTTTTTTTAATAAAAAATCTGCGGCGGTCGTAAGTCCCGACGGTCGTAGGTCCACGTAGTCGTAAGTCGGGGTCTAGGTGTATTACATTTCCATATTCTCAGAAATAAATAGTAGTTTTGCTAAAACGTAATGCATTTCAATGTAAATTAGGATAAACTACATGAAAACAAAAGACTTTACCTAGCCTTCCGATGTTCAAGATATGTTACTCGTTTTTTTAGTAGTTTTCGGTTAAAATACTCTTATATTAGTGATATTCTATTCATACTGTGCTTGATATAATACATTCACGGAAATGTAATATTTTTGCAACTACAATGCTGATGTCAACACAAGCGTGGTTACAGCGAGACTGAATGAGTGAGGGAGAGCTATGCGTGTGTGTGTGAGGTTGCGGGAGTGGGCGGTGTCCCGTGTTCAGTGCGCGCGATTTGAATGTACTTCAATTACTTCAAAATACAGAATATTCCTCCGGCGGGGCAATCCGCGTATTTGCGAATCCGTGTATGCTAAACCCGCGTATGTGAAGGGCCGACTGTACTTTATTTTTAGTCTATATAACACGCGGACTTTGATCATATAATCAACGACCTCACCAGCCAGGACTCGAACCCTTGACCTACTGGGTGGGACTAGGGAATGCTACCGACCAACCCACATGTGTCCTTGTGGGTTGGTCGGTAGCATTCCCTAGTCCCACCCAGTAGGTCAAGGGTTCGAGTCCTGGCTGGTGAGGTCGTTGATTTTTTATATATATATATATATATATATATATATATATATATATATATATATATATATATATATATATATATATATATATATATATATATATATATATATATATATATATATATATATATATATTCTGTGTGTATGTGTGCTATAATCGTATGCTCCTAAATTTTAATGAAGAATTGTGTTGTGTTTGGTTATTCTGTGTTTATCTATAGTGCCAACACATCAACTATAAAAAAATTATTTCTAGTCATACAAAGTTGATGTTTTGTCTCAAGACAACTTATGTTCTCATGTTATACATATAAAGACATACTAAAGCCTATATTGTTATACACATACACTTAAACATTCACATTGTTATATACATACCTGTACAGTATTTAAATCAGTACAGTTAATACACACATACTGAAAACAACAAATTGTTATACATATATATATTGTACAGTAATTCATTCTACAAAGTGTTTGCAAAGCTACTCATTATTTACATTGCTCAACTGATAAACTATGAATTTTTTGCTGTAAATTATGAATTTTTTCATAATATACACATAGGGTATTGTCCTACCTAATGTTTGTAAAAATCGTTTTGATTTGATAATTATTTTTATAAATACTGCATTGAAAAATATATATGGTAACAAAAAATACTACCCTGAAGTATTATTTTACAAAATACAAGAAAAGTAAACAATTTCCCCATGACAGTTTTTCATTATACCCTGTAGTATTTACTTTTCTCCTACTCTTGAAAAAAAAAATAATGAGAAGCCACTAGACTCTCCCTTTATTCTTTAACTGCTGTATAAGTTGTGTTTAGTTATGGTGTACCCCTCCACCCTCAGGTCCCTCCCTGTTGCTCACAAGCCTGTCTTTCATAGACTGGAGGAAAATGTATAGGCTTATATAGTCCTGGAGCTATTTCTCATAGGAGGCAAAATAAGGAAATTCGTTCAACACCCCAGACAGAAAAGGTTTGATTAGACATGGTGATAGATTGATCCCTCTAAAACATCACCTGGTAGTAAAATTGTGGTATCATTAATAAACTACAGCCTCCTTTGTAGGCAGGTCTGTCAACTAGGAGTCTAAAACCATAGGAGGAGCTGTAACATAAATGTTCATAACTTAACCGTTGACCAACTCATTTTCAAATTTATATTCCCCAAAATGTGTTATAAACTGGAAAAGTAGAAAAACTATAGATACTTGAAATTTCAGATCATATGCTGATCATATAAGGAAAATTTTCAGATCATATATCATGTCCAGATTGTTAACTACAAGTACAGTAATTAGTTTAGAGGGCATGTCTATATGCTTATCCCTCTTGAGTAGTTATTTTGACCAAACTATAATTATATTTCAATTTCTGTATAAAATTCTTTATCCTTCATTGGTAGAGTCACCATAGAAAACTGTGAAGATTAGTTGGTGGTGTTACCCAGATGACATACAGTAGTCCTATAAATGTGTCTACACCTAAGTTAATGGGGGATCCCACAGACCCCAGAGGAAAAAAATCACCAAAAATCAGGAATTTACATTTAATGAAATTTAAAGGCATCTACAAACTTCTATAGGTCTTAACTAGGCTGCTGACTGAAAAAAAAAATAACCTAGTACAGTGGTCCCTCAATTAACAAACACAATTTGTTCCACAGAGTCGTTCGTTAACTGAATCCATTATTTCAATGGGATATTGGGGTAATTGGTTCCAACTCACCATACAAAGTACTGTATACCAGTAATAGAATTAACAAAACATTAAATATAAACTAAATACAGCACTGTACTGTACAGTATACTGTACAATAATAAATAAAAACCAATAGAATACTGTATTTTAACTTACTTTGAGGTGTGTACAGTATGTCGTATTCCCGCCACCTTTGTTTACATATCAAACGGCTGAATGTAGAAGCAGTCGATAATGACATGCCATATTCTTTACAGAGTGCATTGGTTCTAATGCCTTCTTCATGTTTCATAATAATTTTTACACTGTATATTATCAATATGTTAACTAAATTTCAGAATGACCAATAATTTTAATATAAAAAAATGCAAAAATATTCAAGAGCACAACTTTCTTGATATTTAATCCACTGGAAACGAATGTAAACATAGAACCAATTACAGCTGCCCCCCCTACTTATGACGGGGTTAGGGACCCAAATCCAGGTCGTAAGTCGAAAATGAAAAAATAATACTGTATATATAATCTAAAATGAAATACAGCACAGAAAAAGTAATCAATAATGAAGAATGGATACAGTGTTACTGTGCACGTACCTTTAATGTAGTCAGCTGAATGCACACGGGGCCCCCATAATTTTCTATTTACAGGTATACGTGGAGACTATATTAATTGGATGAAGCAGAGGAGGAGACAGGGCTGGGTGGGTCATCAATGTCGCTTTCTTCAGACCAGTTAATGTACAGGGGAAACTTGCTGGTTGAAGGTATTGGATCATCTTTAGGGAGTGAAGAGGCAGCACTGGTGGGGTGTGAGGAGACAGCAATGGAGGACTTCTTAAAATATATGTCCAATTTAGACTGCACAGTTTCCTTTTTCTTTTCATTATAAATCTCCCTGTAGCAAGCAAGTGACTCTTGGACCATTCTGTCAACTTTGGCAAAATGCTCAACATTTTGATCCATTCCATCAAACATTTGCATCCCCTTATTAATTGTAGCAAATGCCTCTGCCATTTGCGTTACTGAAAAATTTTTGGGGGGTGCAGGTTCTTCTTCTACATTTCGACTTTTTTCTTCCTCTGCATTTTTCTGTGCTTCCAGTTCAATAAGATCTTCGTTACTTAGCTCTTCTGCTACACTTTCAACCAACTGCTCAGCATCTTCATTATCAATTTCTAACTCAAGCTGTTTACCCAACTCTACTATCTTGTTACTAATCTCAGAAATTACTTCATCTTTATTAAATCCTCTGAAACTGTTCACATATCTTTTCAGGACTTTCTTCCGTATTCCATTCATGCACTGTCCTGTAACCTCATCCCATGCTGCACTAATGTTCTTTATACATTTCAAAATGTTGTAATCCTTCCAAAACTCTCTGAGCGTTTTCTCACCTTCAGTAGCAGCAACAGCCTGAGCGAAGGTCTTACGTAAATAATTCGCTTTAAAAGCTGCAACAGCACCTTGATCCATGTGTTGAATGATAGAGGTAGTGTTAGGTGGAATGTAGACTGCCTTAACATCAGGGTGCATGTCGTCCAGGTGTGGTGGGTGTCCCGGAGCATTATCCAAAATTAACAAAATCTTGAATGCAATCCCTTGTTGCAGACAATACTCCTTGGTTCGTGGAATGAAACAAGTCATGAACCAATCCTCAAACAGTACTAGGATCATCCATGCCTTCTTGTTATTTCGATAAAACACTGTCAGTGTGTGTGCTTGCTGACATGTTTAAAAGCCCTTGGGTTCTCTGAATGATAGATCATGAAGGGCTTTATCTTGAAACCAGCAACATTCCCCCCCAACAGAAGTGTGATTCGGTCCTTGAATGCCTTGAATCCCGACATTGTTTTTGCCTCTTTATGGATGTAGGTCCGTTCAGGCATGCGCTTCCATAATAATCCAGTTTCATCCGCATTGAATATTTGCTCAGACATACAATTTCCCTCCATGATGACATGATCTAGCTCCTCCTTAAAAGCTTTGGCAGCACCAACATCAGCAATAGCTGCCTCTCCACTCACCTTTACACTATGTAAACTGTAGCAGTTCTTAAATCTTTGGAACCATCTATGACTTGCTGTGAAGGTTTGATCACACTCATCTCCTGCCTGCTCCTTCAGGATTTCGAAAAGGCTTCTTGCCTTAGCCTGTAGGGTTAGAAGGCTTAAAGGTACACGCTTTTGTATCTGGTCTTCCATCCATATCACAAGTAATTTTTCCATCATGAATGGGACCTTGTCTTTTCTTCGTTATTATTGTTCCCTTTATAGGTGCTGATCCTTTAACTACCTCACAAATACGTTCCTTGCCCTTCAAAATACCGTAGTAGATATGGTCGAGTGCGACAAGCCTAGGTCACGTGAAATGGTTGCTTCAGTTTTTCCATTTTCATACTGCATTATTATCTTCATTTTCGTCTCAAAGATAATTGATTATCTCCTTTTCTTCTGAGCATCACCAGCACTCTCACTTCTACGCTTGCCAGTCATTCTAAAGTCAATTATATACGAAAATAATGTCAGTACACAGCGCGATCAGTTGCGGAAACAACGACAGCCAAACTCCAACTAAGCGCTCTACGGCGTGGGTGCTGTAGCCCACGAGGTGACCCAGGCCAAACGACGCTATCATACAGGATGGAAACGTTTCGGTCTAGAAAATACGCGCGTCATTTGAAAAAAATTTTGGTACCGATTGCAGCGGTCGTATGTGCGGGTGGTCGTGCCGACTGAGGCAGGTCGTAGGTCGAGTATGTTTTAAGCCGAGGAGAAGCTGTACTGAATTGGCGAACTAGCCGATCAGCTGATGCGCACAACAAAGCGTGTTTCTCGTAAGGCTTTCGTTAATCAAAGTTTTGTTTGCTAATGGAATTGAAGATCCTTATGGGAGCTAATTCGTTAACCGAAATTTAGTTAATTGGACTGTTCGTTAATCGAGGGACCACTGTATATGAAAATATAGATTTTATTTTTTTTACCCTCTTACATTTATGTTTATATAAAACAAACTATAAAACAATATATGAGGTACAACAAATTTTCCTTATCTGGCCCTGAGAGAAGTAGGATGGGGCAGCATACACTGTCAATAGCAGCCACCAGGCACTGCCAGTACACTGCAGGAAATGGAAATGAAAGTTAGCAATTTTTTATTAGTATTTTTTTTTATGTTTCACATAGGGCACTTTGTAGTTCCTATATGAACCACGTGTAATGATATATGCATGAAATTACAGATAAAATTAATGTAAAATATGTATATTGGTTTAATGCATAAAAGAATGATGTTTACCTAGTTTTACTGGCACTCATGGCAGAGTAAGTAGTAGTGGCATGCACAGACGTTGCATCTACAGGAGATGCAGGTCTCTCTCCATAATATGTAATGAATTTCATCATTACTGATACTTTTCTGATACATTGCTCATAAAAGTCTTTGAGAATATTTCTGAAAAGTATTTATATCCTGCAAAATGAAAATAAACACTAAACTATGCATGTTTGAAGCAACACACTATTATCTCCCTGAAAAAACAAATACATTATTTCTAAAACAAGCCTGTTCATATTTCAGCACCAAAACACTTCAAAGCAGCATGATTTTATCGCAAAAACACTTGGCACCTCAGCTACCCTGAGAGATTGGAACGCCTGAACTTGCCTAGCTTATACTACGGACGGGCAAGGGGTGACCTAGTTGAGGTGTATAAGCATCTCAGGGGGCAATACTCAGTTGAGTGTCCTTACTTGGAGCTGGCGGACACTCGCCCCACAAGGGGTCACAGCTCAAAATTGAAGAAGCCGCAAGTCCAGAAAACTGTGAAGGCAAACTTTTTCGGTGTGAGAGTTGTGAACCCTTGGAACAATCTACCAGAAAGTGTTGTAACGGCACCGAGTGTGAGCTCTTTCAAGACAAGACTTGACCAATACTGGAGCAGGTTCAGGTACATTCAGGAGCCAGTGCATGCCCAGTACTTGCCAACAGTGCGTAACAGAGACGTGACAGATCGCCTAAGCGGCTAACGAGCCGATCAATGGTGAAGAGGATAAAAGTAAAAGTAAAGTAAAGAAATAATTTATCAACAAACGTCTATTAGTTTGTTTGGTACAGTGTACTGTAAATCACTGTCTTTCCAAAACATCTGAAAATTACAAAAAACTCCACTTGCCATCATATATAAGCTTTGGGTAGAGTTCCCTTAACTTGGCTTATTTATAAATAAGTTGAGGAGTTAAGTTACAAACCCAAAATGGTCTTTTCTCCATTTATTGGTAAAACTATGTTGGTCATAGTCTGTTAGTAGATGCACCATAATTAACACTGTAAGCCAGGGGTGTCAAACTCATTTGCCAAGGCGGGCCAGATTTAATATGAGTACACAGTATGCGGGCCAAGTAACATAATTATGAGCACTTCGCAATCACCTCTTAGGTGAGTAGTACGACAAAATGAGAAAGGTGGATTTAGTCTGCGCTTGTGCGAAACCCTTAAAAACAAACAAACATATCAAGTGTTTACTTACCTTGATCAATCTTATTGTTAGCTACTGCTGCTTCCTGATAATTGGCACCTCTTGGTATGGACCAGTGCATCAACGTTTGGCACTAACGAGTGAGCTGTAGCAACCTTCAGTATTGAATTAAGGTGCTCATCAGTAAGTTGAGACCGAAGCCCAGACTTGTTCAAGTTCATCACAGAAAAGAGGTGCTCACAGACATATGTACTTCCGAACATTGACATATTCTTTGACGCAAAACATTTAATCCTGGGATAATTTGGTCCAAAATATTGATAAAATGTGCCAACATCAACACTCGAAAACTTGTTCCTCAACACAGAATCACACTGGAGCTCAATTTATTCTAACTGAAGATGTTCTGGTACCTCATTAACACCAACAGAGAATGGGTTCCGAAAAATGAAAAAATCCTTCTCAAGTCTTTTAGTGTCAGCAAATCTTTCTTGGAACTCATTCATTAATTTGGAAATCTTGATGTAGTACTTTTTTGTGTTGATAGCAGCATGAAACTCAGGTGTGCCTTGCAGGGACTTCAAGGTCGGAAAGTGAGAAAGATTACTCTCTGATAGTTGCCGTTCAAAAAGCTGAATTTCATCTCAAAGGCACGAATGCTGTCATAAAACTCTGTCACCAATTTATTGCGTCCTTGCATATTTGTATTCACTTAATTTAAGTGTTCTGTAATATCCACCATGAAAGTTAGAGGGCAAACTTTTTCAGAGTAAGGGTTGTAAACTCTTGGAACAATTTACCAGAGAGTGTTGTGACGGCACCGAGTGTGAGCTCTTTCAAGTCAAGACTTGACCAACACTGGAGCGGGTTCAGGTACATTCAAGAGCCGGTGCATGCCCAGTATTTGCCAACAGTGCGTGACAGAGACGTGACCGATCGCCCGGGCGATCTTTTGGTGAAGAGGATAAATGAAAAGGAAAAGTAATCAGAGACGTGACCGATCGCCCAAGTTGCTAGCGAGCCGATCAGTGGCGAAGAGGATAAAAGTAAAAGTAAAAGTGAACCCATTCATTATCTTTCAGTTCATGCAAATCCCTTCCTTTCTGTTCCATAAACATCTGTATTTCAATGCGCAATTCATAAAATCGCTTCAGTACAACTCCCCGACTTAACCAGAGAACATCAGTGTGACATGGCAGTCCGTGTGTGTTCTCATTTTCCTCCAATAAGCAGTTGAATTGTCTATGGTTCAGACCTCACACGCGTATGAAGTTCAGTCTTTATAACAACATCCATGACATTATCCTTCTTTAATGTTTTACGACACAACACTTCTTTATGTATAATACAATGCACAGGCCCATCCTTTAGGGGGGGGGAACAGGGGCGACCGCCCGGGGCCCTGCAGGGCCCAGCACTAGACCCAGTGACCTCGGACACATTACCTGTTGACTGTTTAATCTGACCTGACGGCTTACGTCACCATCGCAACCGTGACCTTACCATCCATAGCGACAGTCCCATGGGGGTTGGTGGGGGTGGGTTCCTCTGACCGCATAATCTGACTCCATAATCCAGGGGTGGCCAACCTCTTGTGTGATGTGATCTACTTTTTCGACAGTTACCCTGGCACGATCTACCAGCCTAATATTCACCCATTGCCATAAAATACGCAGATTCGTAAAGAGAGAGAGAGTAAACAAATAATATTTTTCAATAATTGTTATGATATATTGTTAACATGACAAAATCATAAACTTACTTTACTAATGAGATGGTTAGCACTGCATGTTGTCTGCCAGCTTTGTGTAATTAGGACTGTAAGCCATGACTGCTAGCCTCAAGCAAGCATCTAGGTGTTCATCTGACTTTGTCGATCGGTATTTTGATTTGATGTGTTTCATGTGTGAAAATGTTGATTCACAAAGGTAGGTTGATCCAAAAAATGCTGTGAGGTACATGGCACATTTTCTGACAATGGGATATTTTTCTTCACTGAGAAGGTTCCAGAAATTTCTTCCTGTAACCATGGATTTGATCTGAATACAGTCAACCCTCACTTTACGCGGTCCCACATTCCGCGTTTCCACGTTTACACGGTGCCCTGCCAGAACCCAGGATGCTCACATTCCGCGGTGGGTGTACCCCTTTACAAGGGTGAAGTATAATTTTTTTATTTAGCTCATAAAATTCATACAAGTTATCCGGCCAGAATATAATTTACATTGCTGGAATTCTTACAATTTGATGATCATTTTGAATATAAACATCATAGATTTTGCATTAGACATACAAATTTTAGATATAATGTTTACTCTGAGTAAATATGTTATCTTTTGTGCAAAATATATGACATTTATATTCAAAATATTCCTGGTCTTACAAGGAATCCAGCAATGTCAATTATATTATCCTAACTTTAGTCTGATTTATTATTTATTACTAAAAAGGTAAACAGTCTGGTATTCCCACACATTCATCTGGTAGGGAGGGTTGGTAGGGGGTGGGAGGGAGGGAGGGACCGGCGACCGACCACCTGGCATGTGTGAAGAATATTTTTTTTTTTATAACTGAAGATATTTGTTTTAGGTCATAAAATTCATACAAATTACCCGGCCAGAATATAATTTACATTGCTGGAATTCTTACAATTTGATGATCATTTTGAATATAAACATCATATATTTTGCATTAGACATACAAATTTTACATATAATGTTTACTCTGAGTAAATATGTTATCTTTTGTGCAAAATATATGACATTTATATTCAAAATATTCCTGGTTTTACAAGGAATCCAGCAATGTCAATTATATTATCCTAACTTTAATCTGAGGTATTATTTAATACTAAATGTTAAAATCTAGTTTTTTCACCCAACCTTTCTCTTGAAGGGAGGGTTGGTGGGGGGTGGGGGGAGGGTTGGGACGGACCGACCATCTGGCGGTTGGAAGAGGGCGGGAGGCAAGGTGGGGTACTTTGATTGACAGATAGTGTAGTGAAGAATATTTTTTTTTTATTAACTGAAGATATTTGTTTTAGCTCATAAAATTCATACAAATTACCCGGCCAGAATATAATTTACATTGCTGGCATTCTTACAATTTGATGATCATTTTGAATATAAACATCATAGATTTTGCATTAGACATACAAATTTTAGATATAATGTTTACTCTGAGTAAATATGTTATCTTTTGTGCAAAATATATGACATTTGTATTCAAAATATTCCTGGTCTTACAAGGAATCCAGCAATGTCAATTATATTACCCTAACTTTAGTTTGAGGTATTATTTATTACTATACCTGGTTTTCCCCCAAAAATTTCTCAGAGAGGGAAGAGCCAGGAGTGTGAGAAGAGGGGGAGGGAGTTGAGTCCATTATTTGAATGGACATTAACTTGGCGACTGTATTTCTCTATTTCTCTTAAGTATTAATTGTGTGCATGTACCATCATAAAATTAAGAAGTTATTTTTACTAGAACATAGGTATTGTGTTGGAAAAAGTGGAGTTTGGGGGTCAGCTGGTCTCTATTTCATTTAATCCCATATGTTATGTTATTCACTTTACGCGTTTCTCACTTTCAGCGGTACCCTGTGGGTTACATTAACCAGGTAAAGTGAGGGTTGACTGTATCATTTTTAAGCTTTAGAAGCTCATTTTCGACTTCAGATATGTCTATGTTAAATACTGATGCCATTCTAGATGCAATATCTTCAACATTTGTGATTTTACCAAATGGAAAACACATATATGTTGCAACAGGTTCTATTGCTGCTATATCTTGAAACCGTTTGTCAAGATATGAGGCAAGGTTTTGCACCTGTTCAATATATTGTAGTGGATCTCTCCCCTACAACTGCGTATCCGCATTCCAATGCGACAGTATCCTAGCAACCAGCGAGCTGCTTGGGGGGGGGTCGCCACCTGCTACATCTACCCTAGCAACGGAGTCAAGCAACCGGCGAGTTCCCACGGGTTTACTTCTGGCTGCTGTGTATATAAGCTCTCAGTCTCTCCATTGAGATTCATTCTGCCCTACGTTCCTGAACACGCAACACCTCCTCCAAGCAAGCTCCTCGCTGTCCAGCTCTCATTCAACCTGGAGGACAGCAACACGCAACATCTCCTCTAACCAAGCTCCTGCACAGATACCTCCTCAAGCACGCTACTCACTGAACGTGTCTCTTGAGCAAGCTTCTCACCACACGGCATCTCCAGCACCAGACTGTCTTGTATACAATATATTTTATATAAGAAAACCACCACCTAGAGTTTCCATCCATCCATCCTCAGTGCTAGACAACATAATATCACGAAACCCTACAATTGGTGACCCCGGAGTGACGCACTCACACAGGATGGAGGACGGACGGATCTCTCTACCGACTTTCAACCACAACGTCTAGGACTGGTTAGATCATGTGGAAGCAATCCTCATCAGCTCACAAGCTACTGACGAGCAAAAGTACGGTGGCCTGCTCTCCTCCTTGCCCACGGAAGTTGCCACGCATGTATCACGGACGACTTCCAACCCTCCAGAAAACAACAAATTCGCCACCCTGCGGGACACCTTAAAAACGCATTACTGACGGACCCGCCCCAGTCTTCTGCAGAACCTATCTTCTATCTCCCTTGGAAACTCAACTCCGGGACTTCTCTGGGAGGAGATGTTTAGGCTAAACTCCCGGCACACAGACAGACTTCCCAAACCCATCCTGCGCCAGCTTCATGCACAAAAGCTCCCCCACACAAGTACGTATCACCCTGTCCGCAGTAGATTACTTGACGACACCTGAACTTTACGCAACCGCGGCAGATAGAATATTCAACGCATACACTGCTGTGTGCCATGCTGCCGCAAACCACTCAGTGGTCACACCTCCACTTAGCCCCGGTTTCGTCAATCTGATCAATGCTCCTCAGAGAAATAGCATTCCACCAGACAAGCAAGACATCAGGGACCTGTTGCAAACTTTGAACTGCAGGATGGACACCATTGAACAGCTCTGCTCCTCCATGCCTGCTTCTTCTCCTGTTCCTGCCCCACACACTGTGTCCTACCAACCCCAACACCCCCGTCCTGCCCCAGACCCCGCCGCCAGCCCCCAGCACAATGTACCTACCTTCTGTTGGTTCCATCAACGTTTTGGCGCTAAAGCTAGACGCTGTAAGGCTCCCTGCAACTACACGGCGAAGCAACATCGACGGAGACTGGTAGGCGCCATAACCTCCGCCACTATCAAGCAGCACATCACACGCCTTACTTCTGACCTTGACCACTTCACTCCTGCTGCCCGTCACGACCTACTACAAACTCTACATCAGGCGGTTTCTGCATTCAAGGGTACTGCCCCACGCCAGCCTTCCCACCACCCTGAACACGTTCATCCCGCACCTCCTCCGCCAGCCTACCCACCATTGCCACTTAGAGCACTACCTCGCCCACAACATTTCTGCATACCCTCTTTTCATCCTCAGGTACCTACTGCTCCTGATGACCCCGCAGCTGGCCCTAATGACCCAGATACCCCACCCTGCCCCCCTCCACCTGCGGCGATAGAAGCACCACATTCCTCGCTAGTACAACCTTCTCTTATCCACAACCCTCCTTCTCCCTCTGCTTCTCCCACAGATCTCGTGCTTCCAGACAGAGTCGTCTCCCGCTGTGGCCGACTGATCCACACCCCTGCCCGTTATGTCTCACAAGTGAGATACAACCCTGCCGACAACAAGTCTCCTGCAGCGCCCGGAGGGGAGGGGGAGTATTGTAGTGGGTCTCTCCCCTACAACTGCGTATCCGCATTCCAATGCGACAGTATCCTAGCAACCAGCGAGCTGCTGGGGGTCGCCACCTGCTATATCTACCCTAGCAACGGAGTCAAGCAACCGGCAAGTTCCCACGAGTTTACTTCCGGCTGCTGTGTATATAAGCTCTCAGTCTCTCCATTGAGATTCATTCTGCCCTACGTTCCTGAACACGCAATACCTCCTTCAAGCAAGCTCCTCGCTGTCCAGCTCTCATTCAACCTGGAGGACAGCAACACGCAACATCTCCTCTAACCAAGCTCCTGCACAGATACCCCCTCAAGCACGCTACTCACTGAACGTGTCTCTTGAGCAAGCTTCTCACCACACGGCATCTCCAGCACCAGACTGTCTTGTATACAATATATTTTATATAAGAAAACCACCACCTAGAGTTTCCATCCATCCATCCTGAGTGCTAGACAACATAATATCACGAAACCCTACAATATCAAGCACTGTCAAACTGGTCACAGTCTTTTCCTTGGTTTTCTAGCTCAGACATCATATTTCTGAAGTTTCGTAGTTGATGTTGATGCAGCTGCGAAGACATCTAGTTTTAGTTTCTGCTTGAAAGCAGCCACAGGACTAATCATGTCAACAATAGTTTTATCTTTCCCTTGCAGATCTAAGTTTAGTTTATTCAGCATAGCAGCTATGTCAACTAACAACCACACTTCATTGTGATCAAAAGGCCAATCTTTTGAGGCCAAAAAAGAAGTTAGGAAACCTATCATCACTCCTGCACAGGACAATGAACCCACTGATTCAGCCAGCCAATGCAGGTGCCCCATCAGTATTTTTAGATACGAGCTTACTTACTGGCAACTGTGTACTATTAACAAAATCACTGAAAGTCTGAAATAAGTCTTCATCCCGAGTTTTTCCTTTTAATGGTAGAATTTTCGGCAGTTCCTCTTTGGTACTCATGTCTTTAAACACCAGTCTAATGAAAATACATAATTGTGATGTATCGACCACATCAGTAGACTCATCAAATTGTAATGAAAAGAACACACATTCATGAATGTCTTTATTCAGTTGTTCACCCAAATTCTCAGCCATGAATTCACAGCGCCTCATGACAGTGTTTCTTGATAACTGAACATCCTTAATAGAAGACAGTATTTCAGACTTATTTTTTAAATTTTCAAACAACGAATATGCTGCTTCTAAAAAGGCCTTTTTGAATATTTCTCCATCTTGAAATGTTTTTTTTTTTTATGCTTTGTAAGTACTCGACTCACCCTGAATGATGCAATGGTTGCTACCCTTGATTTTGAGCTCGCTTCTGTAAAAAGAGTTTGTTGTGCAGTAAGCTGTGATTTCAGATCATGAACTTTCCTCTTTCATAGCTCACTTTTGGGTGGGAAATCATTATCATACTTCTTGTGAAAACTTTTGAAATGTCTTTCAGGATTTTCTTTCTTAGCTAGAGCTGGAGACGCATGGCAGATCAAGTACAGACCCTTCAAATTATTCTTGGTAAAAAAATAGTCTTCTTCCCATTCATTGTGAAAATGGTAAATTTGGATATTTTTAGTACTTGGTCCAGAACTCATTTTTGGTTCAGTTGATGGCCAATAACCTATACAGTATAGTCTGGATTTACGCGGATTTCCTTTACTCGTTTGGTCATTTATGCGGCACATGACCAGACGCGCCAATTATCAGTTACGTGGTACATTCCATCATTTACGCGGCAAGAGGCGCGAGAGGCCCAGACGCGCCAATTATTAGTTACGCGGTACATTCTTGACCATACGCGGGAAGCAGCGCGGGGAGGGTGTGCAGTATGTCGCTCTTACGTTATCGCTGATGTCATATGACGTATCGGACTGTGATTGGGCCACGCATCCTTACCTCCCTCTGCCGCTAGCTGTGATTGGTCTAATGTAACATGCCGTGGCCTGCCACCAGAGGGAATAAGTCGCTGACCTAAGCTGCGCCAGTCTCATTGTTCTGTCTCCGTGTACTGTATACTGTTCTCTCTTGTGCCCGCTAATCTGTTCAACAATGGCATCTGCTGGACCCCCACCACCCCCGAGAAACCTTGAACTACCTGGACCCAGTCGCCCAAAGGCAAAGAAGATACGACGCGCTTTAAGCTATGAAGTAAAATACAAAATAGTGCAGGAGTTAGAGAAAGGAACGAGACAAGTTGATTTGGCGCGCCAGCATGGCGTGAACAAATCTACGATCCGGACGATCAAGAAGGATGCCGCCAAGATAAAAGAACACATGAGCATCACAAAGTCTGCAGGTGCGTCAATGGTAAAATATTGTTAGAATAAAGTGCTGCTCAAGACTGAGGGCTTATTGGTGAGCTATTTGATTCGTCAGGCGAGAAGGAACGTGGCGGTGAACACTCACGCGGTGCAGGACTACGCCCGAGAACTTTACGTAGCAGTGGCGCGAAAAATGGAAATTGCAGAGCCCAAACACTTCTCTGCTTCCGCTTGGTGGCTGCAAGGGTTTAAAAAACGCAATAAAATATCTAACATTGAAATTGTTGGTGAAGGAGCTAGTGCTGACCGTGCTGCTGCCATGAATTTTCCACCATTCTTACGAGAAATTATGGAGGAAGGACAGTACACCGACAACCAGGTGTTCAACATGGATGAATCCGGGCTCTTTTGGAAGAAATTACCATCTAAGACCTTCATAGTCAAGTCTGCCAGCAAGTGTAGGGGCCTGTTCACCACCAATGCCTCTGGTACCTGTAAGCTCAAGTTGTCGGTGATCCACACAGCCCGCAAGCCGCACGCCTACAAGAACATGGACATGAGCAAGTTAATGTCCACTGGCTAACCTCCAGGAAGGCGTGGATGTTCACTGGTCTGTCCCTCTCCTGGTTTGACGACTGTTTCGTTCCTGACGTCAAGAAATTCTGCAAGCAACATAATGTTCCATTTAACATTTTGTTGCTCCTTGATAACGCACCAGGACACTCTCCCCTATTGCTGGATCATCACCCCAACGTAAAAGTGGTCTTCCTTCCCCCTAACACTACGTCGTTAATCTAGCCCATGGATCAAAAGTTAATTTGCAATGTCAAGGCGGCTTTCTCCACAAAGAAGTTTCGGCTCCTCAATGACTTGACCAACACCAAGGAGGAATTGCGCAACCTTCTAAGTGACACCGACAACGAGAGCGAGGATGAGGATCCAGAAGAAGAGTTGGCAGAGCATGAAGTGCGCGTCAAACAGTTTTGGAAGAAATTCAACGTCAAGAAAGCTGTTGATTTCTTGGTGGAGGCATGGGGGCAGCTGTCTGTGGCAACGATTCGTCACGTGTGGCGGCATGTGCTGCAGGGTATCCCAGGTGGGAGGCAGAGTCAACCTGTGGCTGGAGAGGCTCAGTCGGTTGCAGTGGCATTGGACCCTGCAAGAGAGACTGGACAGAGCGTTAGAGCTGCAGGCTTCTCCGAGACCACCAACAGCGACATCCTGGAGGTAATCAGGCAACCTGAGGTGACTGCCGACGAGATGTTGGAAGATGATGACGTTAGTGAGGAGGCAGGTGGTACGGCAGAAAAAGAAGAACAAAAGTTAAGTCATAGTGATGTAAAGGAGGCCATCGAGTATGTCGAGAAAGTCAAGCTCATCCTTTCAAAAGACCCAGTGAATCACCGCTATGAAGTTACCAATAGCCTCCTGTTGCAGTCTATGGAGCCGTATATCCAGATGTATCACGACAACATCAATGCTAGTCGTCAATGTAATATTACGGAGTTCTTCGCCCGCAATCCACCACAACCACAGCCAGCCCAAGTCAGTGATAGTGACAGTGACGATATGGACTTTGAGGGATTTGTCAGGGAGGTCCTGCAAACCTCTGTGAATAGTGATAGTGATTCACCTGAGGGCCAGTAGTCTGCCCTCTGTCTCAGACCCAGCTGCCATCATAAAATTAAGATGTTATTTTTACTACAAGGTACGTATTGTGTCGGAAAAAGGGTAGTCTGGGGTCGGTTCAGTCTCTATTTCAATTAATCCCATATGTTCTGTTGTTTCGTTTACGCTTTTCTCGTTTTACGCGGACCTCCACGGGTTCAATTGACCGCGTAAATCCAGACTATACTGTATTTGGAAAAGAAAAAGTCGTACGTGAATACGATAATTACTTTTTTCCATGACTTTTCCTACAGGAATATGAGAATTACTAACGTAACAGCATAACGTTCTTAATTTTTTTTTATAAGCAATTGTCATCGGCTAGTGTGGACACTTCTGTCTACTCTAGGGTTGCAGCGAGAACTGTCGCTAAGCTAAAAAGTCAGTAATTCTTGTAATCACCCAAGACTTTTCCATAACAAGAGGCAGCACCTCACACTTCCAAGTATTGCAGATGACTGAAAATCACTGCATTGTTGGTGACAAGTGTGTAGGCTCGCTGGGCAAGGTTGCCAAATATGATTCTCTCTCTCTTTACTTTTGACAAGACTCCTCAATATCGAGTCGACTTTTCATTACCAAATTCATTAATACAAGGTTTAACGTGTATTTGTAAACTTATAAAAGCAAATACCTGCCTAGCTTTAGCCTACATCTGATGACAACTTGCTGATCAATTTCCTCACCAGGAACCAGCCAGCACCGGCCCGTATGAACGTGAACACTTCCGATCAGGTTCCGCCACACACAGCATGGCACAGTCGAAGTTTTTTTGTATGTATCGCTCTGATGTGTCCATAATGATAATCTATTCCCAGAAAAAAATATATACAAATATAATATCCCAGTGATTATGAGTAAAATTTGAAGAGGATTTTTGTATGGCAGCTTAAGAAGGATGGATCATTAAGTTTAACTTTGCCATGCGATCGACTAGAGAAGATCTTACGATCGACCAGTCGATCGCGATCGACAGGTTGGCCACCCCTGCCATAATCCATTGCACTCCACTCCACACAGCCAGTCCACCAGGGTCAATAACCAGTGAGATCAGGTTGTGTCCTGTCCTGTGAGCTGTGACTCCTGCCTTTTGAGTTTTGTGGATATACTTTTTTTTTGTGTAAGAAACATGGCAAGCAGAGACAGAGACAGATACAGAAAATACATGTCGGGGGCAGTGAACAGGCAAAAGAAAAGGAAACGAGAAGAAATTTATAATGGATTGAAAGGTTCCCTTGACAAAATTTGTGTTATAAAAAACTCCAGAAACTACTGCAAGTGACTGTGCTAGTGTGAATTGTATAAAAAGGAAAGGAATAGGACAGTGGAGGAAAACAGATGAAAGCTTTAAAAATGGACAGCTCAGACCGTAACCGTGAAACTGAAGATGATTTATGTGATCCAGCCAACTGGCCACAGCTTCTGGACAGTAAAACAATGAACTACTTGGTAGGAAATGGACCTGTGAAAGTTACTAGTGAAAATTTTATTTTTCCTAAAATTAGTGAAAATCGGCATATATATATTTTCTTGGGCCCCGCAGTGGCTGAGTTGCCCCGGGCCCCGCACCCTCCTAGGGACGGCCCTGACAATGCACATTATAAATTTGATGGTTCGGGTTCACAGCTATTAGTTTTTCCTTTAATTTTGTTGCCACGCCAGCTTTTCTACCCACCATTTGCGGTGCTCCATCTGTAGCCAGACTCACAGTTTGTGCCCAGTCAACACTTAATTTATCCAGTGCCCCTACCAAACCCACAAAGATATCATCACCTGTTGTTGTTCCTTTCATTGGTACCAGTTTCACAAATTCTTCTGTTACCTTCATATTTTCATCCACACCACGTATAAAAACTGCAAGTTGTGCTACATCACTTACATCGGTACTTTCATCAATTGCAACTGAAAGTGCAGTAAAGGACTTAACTTTGTCTTTGAGTTGACTGTTAATATTCTCTGATAATTCACTAATTCTTTCTGCAACTGTATTTCTTGAGAGGCTTATGTTTCCAAATTCTTGACGTTTTTCCTGGCAAGTATCTTCTGGAGCCATCAACATACATTTCTTTATAAAGTTCTCCTCAGAAAATGGCTTCGATGACACAGCTATTTCATGGGCAATCCTGTAACTTGCCTTAACTGCAGCATCACTGACTTGATGAACACTCTTAAATACTGACCGCTGCTATTTCAATGACTGCTCCAACTCCTTAACTTTGTCTTCACGTAACTTTCCACTATATTTATTGTACTTCATAGCATGGTTAGTTTCATAATGCCTTCGAACGTTGTATTCTTTGGCCACAGCAACTTGTTGATTACAAATCAAACATGTTGGTTGTCCATTCATTTCAACCAAAAAGTCCATCTGTATAAGATTTTCCACTTATCCTGTACCACCCGACGCTCTTCATTAACTGTTCCTTTCTTTGAAAACATAATTATGGGCTCAAAAGTAAAAACAATGATCACTGCTGCTTTGGATATTTGCAACGTTCCAACTGTCTCAAGGGACTATGCAGGACTATTAATAGAATGACTGGCCAAGCGAGAGCCTGCCGCGTCAGAGTTTTCATGTCTAATACCTGTACTGTACAGAGTGTATACGTGAACAGTAGTCAGTCGGCCGTCTCACAACTCTTACAGTAGCACGCTTACAACCACAATTAACCATTAAAACTATCTCTAGTCTTATTGTTCTTTCATTAGTGATGTTAATTGAGTATTTTGTGCTAGGAAACAGCAGATTTTTTTATTCAGCTGAGGGATACACTCACTATTTAGTTTTAGCTCCTCAAGGTAAGGCTGGAGCAGCAAATGGGCCGCGAGTCGCATGCAAGAGTGTGTTGGGCCGCATGTGGCCCACGGGCCGCATGTTTGACACTCCTGCTGTAAGCTGTGAGTGTTAGTTAAGGATGGGTGCTCAGCTTGACTGAGTTAGGTCACCCATCCGATTCTTGTAAGACTCAAGTGAAGACTGGTGTCTGTGAGGGGACGCTCTGAAGGAGAGGCTGGGCTAACCCTACATTCTCAAGGTCGGCTTACTGATAGAGGAATTTCCCCTCATGTAAACAGCACAGGGCACCTCACAGCTTATGGAAAATTACAGTAGGGTGATTGGATTATATAAACTAAATGTATTAACCCAAATTTATATAATTGTTATTGCTATGAGATAGGGGTTAATATATCGCTCGGTCACCACCTTCCAAGCTTCTACGAGAAATTAGCTTCTCGCAGAGAAAAAAAGTTTTACATAAACCTATCCATGTTACATACATATGTGTGAAAACACTAAACTGAAGCAACTGCAACCGGGGGTTCAGCAGTTACTAGGGTCCTGGTCTTAAGTGCCTTACAGAAGAGTAAATTATGTACAATGGTAAATTAAAATGATATTGTTCTCTAGGAGCAAAACAAAAATATTACTGGGGAGTATTATTGTGTACAATGGTTAATTGAAATGATATTGATCTCTAGGAGCAAAACAAAAATATTACTGCCAATATCACACAATAGTGGGAATAGTTAAACTGGGTATAACAAATCCTGTGAAAAATACAATAAAATATCAGTTTATCTTCTATATTAGTAAAATGTGACTCTTTCAGATAAGAAATAAATTTTAATTTATCTAACATAAGATTGAGTTCACTGAGAGACAAAATAGAAACTTGGTACAATGGAATCAAATCCAAAGTGAGATTTAAATTCAATGCAAAGTAATGATGGGAAGGCAAGGTTTTCAACGAACTACAATTTATCACACAGAAATCCGGAGCCTTATAATAACCTTTCACAACTAACTGGTTACCACCATCTTGGCATCGTAAAGTGATGTTAGTTTCTTCAGGGAAAAAAAAAAAAAAAAAAAAAAAAAAAAATATATATATATATATATATATATATATATATATATATATATATATATATATATATATATATATATATATATATATATATATATATATATATATATATATATATATATATATATATATACATACAATCAACACCTCAACCACGCCAGTTGAATCCATAGCTCAGAGCCCTTGACTGTTGACTTGAGGCAGCTACCTCTGGACCACCAGGATACTAAAAGCAGTCCTAGACTCTGTTATATTTCACGTTCTCTGACCCTCAATGGTGATACGTTGAGTCCCCATTAGAGGTTCCACGGTAGCCATAAGCACTAGATTGAACTTGAGCTTTGTGTGAAATATAACAAGTCTAGGACTGCTTTTAGTATCCTGGTGGTCGAGTACCGTTCCAGTCTGATGTCGTGGGCGTGGAGTTCGAATCTGGCAGGTTGAGTGTTTGTGTATGTAGAAGTCAGCGTGCTTTATTGGGCTAATAAAATATATATATATATATATATATATATATATATATATATATATATATATATATATATATATATATATATATATATATATATATATATATATATATATATATATATATATATATATATATATATATATATATATATATATTATATATATACACAGTCATGCGCCGGTTAATGTCTTAGATATGTTCTTGGAAACGTGACGTTAACCGAAATGGACGTTGTCCGATCATCACATAAACTTTTTATTTATACTTACGTGTATGTGGAATACTATATACGTACATGTACTTTTACTCTTAAATCACTACTGTAATGTGATACAGGTGATTAATTTTTATCTCTTGTGCAAAACACATGACGTTTATATTTAAATTATTCACTGTTTTACAAGGATTCCAGCAACACCAAGCAGATGGGGGAGAGAGAGGGTGGGAGCAAGCAAGGGGGCGTGGGGGGAGGGGAGGTAGTACGTTTGACAGTTTTTACTTTTACTTTTATCCTCTTCGCCACTGATCGGCTTGTTAGCCGCTTGGGCGATCGGTCACGTCACTTTTCCTTTATATTCTTCACCAAAAGGTCGGCTCGCTAGCCGCCAGGGCGATCGGTCACGTCTCTGTCACGCACTGTTGGCAAATACTGGGCATGCACCGGCTCCTGAATGTACCTGAACCCGCTCCAGTGTTGGTCAAGTCTTCTCTTGAAAGAGCTCACACTCGGTGCCGTCACAACACTCTCTGGTAGATTGTTCCAAGAGTTTACAACCCTCACTCCGAAAAAGTTTGCCCTTACGGTTTTCTGGACTTGCGGCTTCTTCAATCTTGAGCTGTGACCCCTTGTGGGGCGAGCGTCCGCCAGCTCCAAGTAAGGACACTCAACTGAGTAGTGCCCCCTGAGATGCTTATAAACCTCAACTAGGTCCCCCCTTGCCCGTCTGTAGTATAAGCTAGGCAAGTTCAGGCGCTCCAATCTCTCAGGGTAGCTGAGATGCCGAAGTGCAGGCACCAGTTTGGTGGCAGGCCCAGGTCTAACGCTTGTATATTTATCAGTTCTTAGGTGACTAAGCTTCTCTCTTATAAAAAGCCAGTGAAATGACCTGGGTGAATATAATTAACATAGCTGGGATTCTTGTAACATACTGATTAATTTGAATATAAACATGCTATAATTTGCACTAGACAAAACAATTTTAGTACCGTAATCAAATTAGTACATGTGCACTCCAGCTTTGCACTAAGGTCATTTATTTCTATTATGTTTCTTTTAGTATGGTGTGTGCATGTAAATGGATGAAAATAAATGAAGAAATCTATGTAAATCTACCCAAAAATACAGTTGAAAAACTTTTTTTATAAAATGTACTACAGTACTGTACACTAATGTACAACAATTTTTATCTCTTGAGCAAAATATATGACGTTTATATTCAAATTATTGGCTGTCTTGCAAGGATTCCAGCAATACAAATTATAATCTTCTAACTTTAGTCTGAGATATTATATAAGATAAAAACTGTTAGCCTAAAAGCCTGGCGGGGGGGGGGTGACTGACGGAGCCAGCTACGCCACCCAGTGAGGGATTGGGGGGGTGGGGGGGTTGAGGTGATAAGTTTGAGGCGAAGGTCTCTGTGTGTTTATTTAACAGTCCTACTAAGCTTCTCTC
>NW_024718273.1:5096981-5142150 GCF_018991925.1 Homarus americanus | reverse complement strand
TGTATAGTTACATTGTTTCAAGGCTGTGTGAAAGTTAGTTTGTATGATTGCCAAGTCGTATATTCCGTCTGCAGCAGAATAAACGTGCACACATAGACTGGGCATATCTGTAAATGTATACATGATTCTGACGAGGATAAAGCTGAGGCATTGAACAGCTTCTTTTCCTCAGTGTTCGCAAGAGAGGATGCAACTAACCTTCCTGCGTTTGAGGACAGGCGGTTCGACACAGCACTGACCCACATTGTGTTCACAGAAGAGGGTATTAGAAATAAACTGTCCAGGCTAAAGGTCCATAAGAGTCCCGGCCCTGACATGGTGCATCCTAGAGTGCTAAGAAGGTTGTGCAACGAGCTTGCCGAGCCCCTGAAGATCCTGTTTTGTAAATGCCTGGATGAACAAAAGGTCCCCAGTGAATGGAAAGTGGCTTATGTGAGTCCTATCTTCAAGAAGGGCGATCGTCACTCCACGAACAACTATAGACCGGTGAGCCTGACCAGCATAATATGTAAAGTACTTGAGAGTATTATCAGTGATGCCGCAATGGAACATCTAATACGAAACAACCTTGTAAAAGATATCCAACACGGTTTTATGCCGGGGCGCTCTTGCTTAACACAATTGCTCAAGGTATTGGATATTTGGACCCATATTCTGGAACGGGGTGGTAATATCAACAATATTTACCTAGATTTTGCTAAGGATTTCGACAATGTACCTCACGAAAGGCTGAAAATCAAACTGGAAGGGTACGGAATTCGGGGAAATGTCCTAGCGTGGATAAAAGACTTTCTACATGACCGCAAGCAGTGTGTGGTGATTAATGGCACGAAATCGTCATCTGTACCTGTAACAAGTGGGGTACCACAGGGCAGTGTATTGGGCCCGCTGTTGTTTGTTTGTTTCATAAATGACATGGCTGACGTTGTACACTCTTACATACAAATGTTTGCCGATGACGCCAAGTTATTTCGGGAAATTAAGAACCAAGCGGACTGTGAAGAGCTGCAGAAGGACCTCTGTGGGCTCCAGGAATGGTCGAAGAAATGGCTGCTGAGATTCAATGTCACGAAGTGTAAGAGGATGCACCTGGGGCGTACCAACGGTAAGGAGGCGTATCATATGTCCCAACGGGTTGAAGAAACTGCACTAGTTGAGACTGTGTGTGAGAAGGACCTAGGTGTTTATGTTGACAATGAGCTGAAGTTCTCGGGCCATTGTGAGAAGAAGGTAAATTAGGCAAATAAATTATTGGGTCTTATAAGAAGGTCGTTCAGATATCTAGACGGTCCGTCCCTCGTAACGATCTTCAGGAGTGAAGTGCTTCCCCATCTGGAGTACTGTCACCCCATCTGGTCCTCGAGGTATGCTGGGGACTGTCAGTTGGCTGAAAATGTTCAAAGGAGGGCCACCAGACTGGTGCCTGCACTTCGGCACCTCAGCTACCCTGAGAGATTGGAGCGCCTGAACTTGCCTAGCTTATACTACAGACGGGCAAGGGGGGACCTAGTTGAGGTGTATAAGCAACTCAGGGGGCACTACTCAGTTGAGTGTCCTTGGAGCTGGCGGACGCTCGCCCCACAAGGGGTCACAGCTCAAGATTGAAGAAGCCGCAAGTCCAGAAAACCGTGAGGGCAAACTTTTTCGGAGTGAGGGTTGTAAACTCTTGGAACAATCTACCAGAGAGTGTTGTGACGGCACCGAGTGTGAGCTCTTTCAAGACAAGACTTGACCAACACTGCAACGGGTTCAGGTACATTCAGGAGCCGGTGCATGCCCAGTATTTGCCAACAGTGCGTGACAGAGACGTGACCGATCGCCCGGGCGGCTAGTGAGCCGATCTTTTGGTGAAGAAGATAAATGAAAAGAGACGTGACCGATCGCCCAAGCGGCTAACAAGCCGATCAGTGGCGAAGAGGATAAAAGTAAAAAAAAGTGAACACCGAGGAAAAGAAGCTCTTCAATGCCTCAGCTTTATCCTGGTCAGAATCTGTGTAACTACCGCCTTCAAGCGTCAGGTCTGATACTCCTACTCGCATTTTTAATTTCGACTTTGCATAGTGGTAAAACACCTTTATGTTTGACTTGACCTCGCTTGCAACCAGCCTCTGGAAATCCTTTTCAGCCCTTCTACATGCTATCTTTGCTTGGTTTCTGGCTCTTGCATACATCTTCCTGTCCTGCTCATCATTTGACCCAACCCACGTCTGGAATTTCTGGATTTTCTTCTTAACTCTGTTGACCGCCGCATGGTTTATGTGTAGGGATCCCCTCGTATTCCTTGAGGCACTGGGTACCGTTTGGTCTTGGGTATATGTTTATCGATCAAATGGGTCACTTTACTAGTTATGATATTCAGCGTAGTGTCTGTGTTCTTGCGCCTTAATGAGTCAGGCCAGTGGATACCCCTCATCTCTTCCCCCATCCCGTTGAAATTTCCCCTGTAATATTTGCGCCTTGGCTTGGCTTAATCTTGAACTGGGTAACAGATAAATCTGAATGACACCACTATATGGTGACTGGTGCCAACTGGGGCAAGATGTTCCAGTTTGGCCACCATACCCTCCTCGTTTGTTATGATGAGGTCTAGTGGGTTTGGTGTTTGCTCCCCTCTGTAATGTGTCGGGTCTCTAACATGTTGGAACAGAAGATTATTTCTCAGAGTTTCTACAAAAAGAGTAGCAGGGTTATTCATGTCATTTGGGGTGAACTCGTTTCTCCAGTCGATGTCGCCCTCGGCCAGATTGAACGAATACACCAGGGCTGGTTTAATGAAAATTACCCAGAAATCAACGTACTCGTCGATGATAAACGTGTTGCGTTAAGGGACTTGCATAACAACCCTCAGTCTCGGACCAAAGGTGATTCGTTCGGCAAGAAGAAAGCGGCGGCCCAAGACGAACTTCGCAAACTAAAGAACGACTGGTATAAAAATAAAGCATGTGAAATGCAAAAACGCAGATCAACACAAGGTGCACGAAGTTTTCGTTTTCACTAAAACATTTTATGGGCCAATCACTTATGGCACAGCCCCCTCCCACGCTCATCCCGTGGTAACTCCCTAATTAAAGATGAAGAAGGCATCCTTCAGCACTGGAAACAGCACTACCATTCGCTGCTCAACCGAAACATCGATGTGGATATTCTGACTACCCAGCAGGTCCCTCAGCATCCAGAGCTGACCCACCTCAGCTATCCTCCATCCCTGGATGAGGTAGCTACTGCCATCAAACAGATGAAAAATAACAAAGCCCCAGGGCGGCCTGATGGAATTCCAGCCGAGGTGTATAAAGCAGGATGACCTCTGCTCACCAGATTAGTCCTAATTAAAATAAATAAAAGAAAAACAAAAAACGAGAAACCCAGGAGTAGAGGGGAGTACACATAACCTATTAAGGTATACGAGCGTAAAGTAGAAATAAGCTAATCTTGCCAATATTGTTATTTTATAGAAATATAAAACAACTCAGGAATAAAAATTGTTCTTAAAATTATATTTAATACATTAAATCCATAAAATAACTCAAAATTAAACAAATAAAATTCATTAGGATATTTGAAGATTGGCTCGTAGTCTCTCAGTCAAAATAAACCCCCTACTAGAGGTACTCAATGACCCTCAACTACTCTTATTTGTGACGATATTAAATGAAGCCTCGACCTCACACACCTCCTCGAAATGGCTGATGAACCCCAACAGACAGACGTTAATAGCCATCGTGACGAGGAGAAGTAAGAGACCGACAGATATACATAAGACAATAGTGAAGTTAAATGATACTTTCAGTGTGAGAGACAAGGTGGCCACTTTACCTCGCCTTATTTAACTCATTGTTATCGTCATATCCACCTCACATAACCTCCATGTTACTATTAAACATTATGTATATAATAGTAATGTAATGGGTGTACTGGGGCAGATTATATGTGTGCAGTATGTTTTTTAGTTTCTATCATGAAATATTTTTGTGACATAATTTTAAAGGGATGTTTTGGTAATATTTTGGGTAAAGGTGTAGGTAATGGCTACCACCAGAAGGAGTTGTCCGAATTGGTTGAAATTTTCTCTACACACTAATATCATGATATTAAACACAAAAATGGAAACGGCAATGCATAGAACCTGACCTAACATACCCATAAGTTGGGTATGTTAGGTCAAGTTCTATTAGGTTCCATGCATTATCATGTTAATTTATGTGTTAAACAACTTAACTTAATATTGAGGCTGATATACATCAGCAATGGCGAGGAGGAATTTTTGGAAGCGTTCACCATCATTTATAGGAAACGTCTCTTGAAGAGGGATTCAGCGAGGTAAATAACAAAAATGGAGCCGGGAGGAGAATTGTGAAGCGGGATAAAGTAACTAAAAAAAAAATAGTTAAAATCATATAATAAAGTTGTTGTTTATTATAAAATCATAAAACACAATAAGTACAGCAAAAATAAAGAAAATCAACAAACAACTTCTGGTTCTAGCCGTTATCTACACCTTTACCATTGTTTGGTGTAATAGGTTATTGTTGGGCACCTTTACCTTAATGTTTTAGACAAGAGAAGTCTGGGTGATGGGTGGTTAACGATTTGTTTCTCTTGCCATTTAATACATCTCTTTGAGAAACGAAAGAGTATACTGTACTTGAATTTAGTGGGGCATTCCAAAAATAAACGCAATATTTGCGATTTATTTGTTGTACTAATCACAAATATTTCTAAGTCCCAATTTGATGTTATGGTGACACCCAACGTCGCTCTCGTTCGTTCATTTGTGTGTTAGCACGCCTTGATGCGTGGGTGGGTGGAAATTACATAACACTGTGCATCTGTCCGTCTATTTTGAGAACAATGACCCTGTTGGGTTAGGTCAGGTTAGTACGTAGACCTAGTTTAGTTTTAACCCTTTTTCCCATGAAAAATAATTTTTTTCGATAGTTTTCTGGTGTTTTAAATGATTCCGAAATTTATTTTTAGTGAAAATCACTAAAATAAATAAATGTCAGAATCATCATAAACAGCAAGAAAACAAACTTTTTTTTCATGAAAAGAAAGGTGATGGCTGGTTAACAAAAATATGACCTAAGTTTGTTCCATACTTCAAGTAATATCAACACTATGTTAGACACCATACTGTAATTTATGTTTTTGTTTATCAATTATTCTAATTCTTTTTAAAACAAGCAAAACAAATAAAGCGAATCTGTTTAATCTAAGCTAACTTAACAAAAAGTCTCTTTTTTAAACAAGTAAAACAAATAAACCTAACCTAACATGATTAACAAGCTAACTTAAAGGTAAAATAAAATGTTATTGATCTTAAGCATAACATCACACTTGTATAAATTATTACATTTTGAGAAATACAGGGTATCTTGATCACTCTCAACCTTACTGTACTAAAACAACAACAGGTCAAGTGTGATATTCCCTGTGAGAAAAAAAAAGTGGGCCATAAAGCAGTGGGAGAAGGTGGGGAAGGAGGAATATTGTAAATTCAGGACTACTGTACTGCACTTGACAAGATTAGTAAGGGTTGGGTCACTGCCTTATGACCGGAACATTGTGGACACCTGCTTTCCCCTAGGAACTTGATCTCACTCTCCTCTACTGTACAGTACAGTATATATTAGCCTTGTCAAATATTTCTCCTTAGTCTGTACTCACCCCTGAAGATGTGATCTACATAAACGACATAGATGAAAATATATTGAGCCACATTGTCAAGTTTGCGGATAACATACAGATATTTGGGAAGGTAGTAAGTCAAGACGATGATTCAACAATGCAGAAAGACCTGAATGAGCTGTTCATATGGTTTAGAGACTGGCAAATTCTCTTTAACATTACAAATTACAAGACCCTACCGGCAGGTTACAACAACCTTAACTCCAACTATTCTGTTAATAACACTTTCCTGGATACTGTCAATAAGGAGAAAGATATATGCGTTGTGATAGATCATTCACTGAAGGTGCTGCAACAATTGGGGGCAACAGTGAGAAAAGAAAATGGAGATTTGGGAATTATAAAGCATATTATAAAGCGTTCCTTTGAGTACGAAGATAGGAAAATGTTCCTTCAACTGTACAAACCTCAAGTACGTCCCAGTCTGGATTACTGTATACAGACATGGAAACCCTACCTCCAGAATGATCTAACATCCCTATAGAAAAGATGCAACTAGAGTGACTAAGATGATTCCGGAACTATGTCATCTCGATTATCCAAGTAGACTGAGGGCATTAGGATTAACAACCCTCCAGATAAGGCACATATGGCAGATCTCATTGAAACATTCAAAATCCTAGAAGGGATGGAACCCAGGACATTTTTTTGTGATGTCACACCACCAACACGAGAGGACATAACTACAAGCTCGCCAAGTTATCATGCAGAACGAATACTATAAGAAAATACTTTTTCTCACAGAGGTTGGTAGACCTATGGAACATTCTACCAGTCTAAGCTGTGGAATCAAGAACAGTACTGGGCTTCAAAATAGCCCTTACAAAATTATCAAAATCAATGGAGGCTCCTACACAGATCAGTGGCCTCCTTCCCTCGGCATGGCCCTCTCTAATGGGTGGCCATTAGGTAAATAAGATAAATCCATCAGATTACAAGAAAACAAAGAGAAGCTTTTAGTTGGGGGACTGAAAACTGGTGGAGCCTATAGCCAGGCAGCATGGACTCCCTTGGGTTTATGATCAATCAGGTGGAATTACATGTACTGTGTACTGTAATTAGAAAATGATAATTGGCCTAGATTAAAAGATGGCAGATATTAGCCATGGCTTGTGAGCTGAAGGTGGACAGCACTGCTCTAATAAGGCAGCCAGTGCAGCAAGTTATTCCCTTCATTTAAGGCCAACAACATGATTGGAAGGGAAGGGTGATTAGTACAGTATATCCAAAATTGGGTAACATTAACATTGGCTGACTTTATGAGAGGGCTTGTCTAGATCTGCTAGGCTATTGGTTCTGCCAGAAAAAGGATTATAAGATCAAATGACCATTTTTACTTAACAGCTCTACCTGAAGGGCAGGTGTGTGTGCGCCTTTATGTATGTAGTATTTTGAATACATTAGCTCACATAACTTTGGTTTTAACCAGATATGATATTGTACCTTACTGTACTATATTAATTATCAGAATTTTTTCTCATCTTCCCATAATTATGGCTTAATAGACTCTGCCATCTTCATTTACAGAATCTTGTTTTCTTTTAGATTTTGTCGTGATTGGTTAACATTTTTCCATAAAACCTTTTCCATTATCTTTGAAATAATGGGTAAACTCATGATGAATTAACTTTATCATATGTCCCCAGTAAACGGTATTGTTGGGTTTGTTATGCAAGTGATGAAGACGATGAAACAGCGCCATGGGTCAAACCTTGCAAGTGTAGAGGAACCACAAAATGGGTGAGTTATCACTATACTGTACTGTATAACTTACACTTTTGCTGCTGAATTAAATAAATAATTTGTTCTTAATTTCAGATGCTGATAAATTATTATGCAGTACCTGTACTGTATATTAGAATCTTGAATTTACTTATAGTATTACGGTACTATTTTACCAGAATGAAAGTGACTGGCTGGCAATATTTGCATATGCCACTAAGTTCAACATTGGCCACTATGCACAAATTTATTACAGGTGTATTATTTAATTATTGTGAAATGTATATTGTACAGTACAAGGATTTTTTTTTAGTAAGCATAATTTTGTCAAGATATTCTTCAATCTTCTAGGTTTAGGTAGGGTCTTATTTGATCAACTGACTGTAGATAAAATATTGAGTAAGTTTCAGCAGTGATATTGTCTCACACCCACTAATACCACCGCTTCTCTCCTCTTGCAGCCAAGATATTTTAACAGTAAATATGATAATACTTAAATTTTCTTCAATACTTAAGGTTTTGGTAATGTTTGGTTTGATCCACTATTGTAGCATACAGCTGTAGATAAAACATAGTGGTAAGTAAACATGAGGGCACTGCTGGCATTCTTTGACTCACTACCACCACCAACAATGCTCTTGTTGCTGGTGTAGCTGTCTATATATTTACTCTGAGACTTTTTTACAGTAAATAGTTTTGTGTTTATGACATAGGTTAAAAGGACTGGAGGGATTGACAGCCAGATCTAATGACTACAGTACAGTAATACATATTGTATTGTTTTTATGATTTTTAATGTGTACTGGTATTGTTTTTTGTATAATGTTGGCAAATAAATTACAATGCAGTACTTAAATGTAATTACACAATCATATACAGTACAGTATGTGTAGGAAGGTCCCTCTTAATGAATAAGATGCATTACTAAAAAAGTGTTCATTAGGTGAAATCTCGTTCAACAGGATCCAATATTAAAAGCTGAGACTTGTTCCAGCCTAAAAAAATTGACCCCAAATCCCCATGGTACAAACTTAGATGTGTTTCAGCTTAGAGAATTTGGACCCTGTCATTGGTCACTGGTCTGATACACACACACACACTTGAATGTCACTACAAATGGCACTACTTGTATATCATCTGTGGTGGTGGGAGCACCTATCACAAACTGTCTACAGTACACTGTGTTTACTAAAATAAAAGTGTTTATCAGTGCCTTCCTTTTAAAAAATCATAATACTGTACAGTTTTTATTGGTGAGGAAGTAGCTTCAGTGAGTAGCATCTCATGGGTCTAGCTCACAGTGCACTGTGGATGCGATGTCAGTCAACGGGATGATTAAATGGCGGTGGGAAACATGAAAACATATATTTATGACATCAGGAGTTTATTGAATATTTTAATTTGAAGACTAAAGCTGTTTAAGGGTAGTTAAATTTATTTGGTTTTTACTATTTCCTCTGAAAATAATGTACAGTACTCTCCAAGTGCTGTACAGTAAGTACATTGGTGTTGTGACTGGTGGATGAAGTCCCTGCTGGTGTATCACTCTGAAACACCTCGTGCCTTGAAGGGTTATGCCAAAACCAAGCTTCCTGTTACATAAAATGACAAGGTTTCTTTTTGTTCAAGGCAAGTTCATTAATAGTTAATAAGGCCCAAGAAGTACTGTATGTACAGGTAAAAAGAGTTTGAATGACATACGAGAGGATATGTAAAGAAGACATTGCATTGTGGCTAAGTTCATGGTTCAATTTTTCCTCTTCAGTAGCTACCATGATTGTGTGTACAGTTTGTTGAAGATGTTATCACTCAGTTCTTAATGAAAGGTGTACTAACTTGTTTTATTGGTTGGCACAGGTGCACCAGTCATGTTTGCAAAGATGGGTAGATGAAAAACAAAAAGGCAACTCTACTGTAAAAGTAAACTGTCCTCAATGTGGAGTGGAGTACTTCATTGCCTTCCCTAACATGGGTAAGTTTACTTTGACATTTAAAATTTTTGATCAATATTCATGCTGAGTGGGTTATTTTTCTATAAACACATACAGGTTGACTCTCTCAACCAACAACCATTGGAACGGGGCCATGCCGTAAGAGGTAAATTCCCGTTAAATAGAAGGTTGATAATTAATGGCACATTAACCTACACTACGCCTAGCCTAATGCCCCTCTAACATTAAAATTTACTTTATAGACCTATTTAGACTCGCAACATGGTGAATAATTGTGATAAATAAACAGTGCCATTAATTGGGAGTTGTTGGTTGATGGATTGCCAGATAAGAGGGTCAACTTGTGCTGTTTTGATGATTTATTTAATTTTTTTTCCAATAAACACAAATACTGTATAGGTTTCTGTAACATTAATTTGTTTCTTTATCTTTACACAATATTTTATTTAAATCTGTTCATATTTCTGTTTTACTCTTATTTTTTATCTTCTCTTATCTAAATCAGTCATATTTTTTCTTTTACTTTACTTTATTTCTCTTACCTTCGTTTACCTTATTCATTTCTTCCATACAGAGAGGGAGGTGGAGGATGGAGGTATGTGTACAGTATAGGAGAGAGAGGAGGGGAAGAGTAGACCTGTTGCAGGCCTGATGGGTTAGGTAGAGAGAGGGGAAGATGGGAGATGAGACGCAGAGGGGAATAATAACTGGAGGAATGGAGGGATCGGCAATAGTAGGTTTACTACTCACTAATTCATTACGGTACATCACACAGATCGTAAGAATAAGAGAAGACATAAGAGGAGGATTAACAGTCGTTCCTCACTCCAAGGCACTTATGATGATGATGTGCTCCCTACAAAAGGGGGATTGGTAACATTTATAACCTTTCTTCATTTATTTAAAAATTTTCTTAAGAATGACATAATCACTGCTTAAAGCCTACATTCTTAATTAATCAATTAAAGGGGCCACATATCTTAATATAACCTTCATCTACAGAGTTTACCAAATAGGGTACACACACATACCTGCCATGCTCACCATGCACTGACATGCCACACTATGTCCTCACTGTTGCACTCCAAACACCAGACTGTCTTTTAGAACAGGGTGCTCTTCTCACTGTGTCAGTGATGCTCCAGTGATGCACAGCCATGCCTATGATGTTATGTTCACAGATAACTATGATAGGCTTCTGGCCCATTGGCCTACCCTATCCCTATCATACTCACATTGGCTAAAGGAATTTAAATGTCTTTAAAATGTGATACCATTTACTCTAAAAGCATGACATTATTACATTGCTTAAGGGCCTATCACACTGGGCAAAATTTCTGCTTTCCTCAGGAGAAGGCAGCGATACCATTGTTTTTGGTCAGAGTTTTCAACTAAAAACTGAGATCTGAGAAAAACGGAAAGTACAGGAATTCTTGGGGAAGTTTTGACTGCATTTCATATCCAATTGAGGTTTTATAATACAGTATTTATAATTGAAAGGTGTTGATTTTATTAAAACAAATTATTCTGAACAAATTTTGACTGATTTTATTGCAAACATAATATCATTGGAATATTTTTTATACATACAAATGAAAATTGCAGATAACATTTCTTTTAACTTTTGTTTACATCTAGCATGGAATCTGAAGCCTCATCAGTTATTTGGACAAGGGACTCTGAAAATTCCTTTTGTTGATAAAATGAGGAATGAAGTGTTGTGAAATTTCAGATATCCATTGTATCTCAAGAAAGCTTAAAACAGCGCAAGAATGTTGAATGACCCGCCATCTTTGTTATTGTTTTATTCCGAGCAACAGCATTACACGAGCAGTGCTACAACCGAGAGTGTGATTGGAAATGGTGTTTTTCGAACTGAGAACAGAGAAATGAGAATCGAGAAAGGCAGAAATTTTGCCTTGACATATTTGTTTCTGATTAACACGCATTTATTTGTTTGTTGAAAAATTTTATGCTTGGTATCCATGTTCAGTATGCCCGGATAATTCACAGATTTTTATTTTGCGGTTCTCTATTATTCACGGATGACACCCTGGATCTCCCAGACCAGATATCCCTCTTCCTAGTCACAGGCCTGGCATTTGACATTATTAGGGACCTGCTACTCTTTGCCATAAACAGATAAAATGTACCGGGACCTTTCCCCCCACACACTCATCATTCTCTCACTTTATGTAACTTGACAGAACCTATGACCCTTCAGGCTTTTATGCCTTTAATGTATGAGTCATAAAAGCAAGTATGAACTTTTCATACTTCCCTGTTGGGCGCTGTAAACGCTTCTGCACTTCACCTTGCACAGGATGTAAGGGGTGCCCAATAAACTAGCCCCCTCGGGGGCAAATCTGAATCTGAATCTGACACCCTGGATGTACCCAAGAATATCTGCGGGTAGTTTTAAAGTTGCCGGCATTTTCGAGGCCGGTACAGGGAGCGCGCGAATTTTTTGGCATCCTGCAAGGTGTCTCTCTTGTCCCGGGAGGCTGGCCCACACGCGCTCCGCCTCAGTCTGGGATAAACACTTGTCCGTCTTGTGAGTGTGCTACTCTGCTCTCGTAACAACTGTGCTCCTTGTGCTTGTGATGGCTCTCAAGCACCCTCAACCACCTTTATCCAGCCGTAGGAAGGCACCCAAGCAAGTGAATAAAGAAAAGGTCATGTATTTCTCCCCTATGTATGCCTGGCTACACCTGGCTACACCTGACTGCCAGTTAGCGGGTCGTCTTCAGTTGTAACTCTCCTCGCTCCCTGCCATATTTCACTGGATTTACTGTTACGTATTAATAGTGTTTACTGATAGAATAGTGCTTGACTGTGATTATCATGTCATTGTAGCTAGGTTAACTCATCATTGTAACCACCAGGCTACTGGGCCAAGCTTTGAGGTGTTATGGTTTTATTCAACTTATATTTTTTGTTTAGATATACAGTGAGTTCTGCTATAACGCGCGTTTTGACAACGCGAATTGGCTCTAACGCGATTTATGAATAGAGGAACGATATTTGTATAACGCGTACGCTTGTTTGCTGTAACGCGATTTTTGCTTACTATTTCTCCAATTTTGTGGTATTAACTGTGAATATGGTAAAGAAGAATATCTGCAAGAAGCGTTCTGGTGATCGCATTCCCGGTGATGATCGTAAAAGAAAGGATATAACCCTTGAAGAGAAGCTTGATGTTTCAACCTCAAAATCACCCTTCTCCCCCATCAAGTTATATTCATATTTTTTCAAGGTAAAGTGTTACATTTACTGTATGATTTCATTATTAGATATGAATGTAACATTTATTTAGACTGTTCTATCCTTTGTGTTAGGCTAACTACTAAATTTTTTTCGATTTCGTGTAGTAACCTGCACCTAACCCTATTTTCTCCATAAGCTCTGTTATTTCTATTACGCGAATTTCTATATCACGATGTTTTACAAGAACACAACTATCGCGTTATAGCAGAACTGACTGTACATAACCTTCTTCATTTATTTTTTCTCATTTACATGCACACACCATCCTACATACATATTATGAAAAAGTATACAGCAATACACCATAATTACCGACATCCTTTATGTTGGGTTGGCTAGATGACTATGAAAGAAATTCTGTAAGTTTAATCTACAGTACATATCAACCCAGCTGGTGCTGGCACCATATGGCAACTCGACCAACTCAACTTTAATAACAAAGCTCGGAGTTGACCTGAGGGTAGACTGGCATTTATTCTACATTACATTTTGTTGTCGTGTTTTTTATTATTTGTGAGAGGATTTCCCATTATTATTTATTTGTATGCATTTTAATAATAATAATAATAATAGTAATAATAATTAACAGATTATTGAAAGAGCATGGCAGCCGTAAGGCTGAAAATATACAGTTACATACCGTATATACTCGTCTATAACCCCCCTTCGTATATAGGTCGACCCCGATTTTTTGACCAAGAAATCGTTAATTTATGATATTCTTCGTTTATAGGTCGACCCAAGTTTTTGAGGGTAAAGGAACAACAAAACCTTCAGAAAAACACTACATCCTATAAACTTGTTTACCATTTATTATTACGACACTTTACACTGAAACGCGGGTAGTTTCAACAAAAATATTGTATATTTCCATTCAAGTATTTATTCAAGTCAATTAGGAGGGAATATTATTGTAATACAATAGTTTTTTAACTGAAAACCATTCGAAAAGCGATTACGGTAACATATTTTGAACGAAAGAAAGCAAAAGTCATTGTTTTCGTCACAATTTTATCCCACTTTCCACTGTAATACGTACGTCATTTCAGCAAAAAATATTACATTTCCGTGAATGTATTATATCAACCACAGTATAAATAGAATATCACTAATATAACAGTATTTTAACTGAAAACTATTAAAAAAACGAGTAACATATCTTGAACATCGGAAGGTTTGGTAAAGTCTTTTGTTTTCATCATGTAGTTTATCCTAATTTACATTGAAATACATCATGTTTCGGCAAAACTACTATTTATTTCTGAGAATATGGAAATGTAATATTTTTGCTGAAATGACGTACGTATTATAGTGGAAAGTGGGATAAAATCATGACAAAAACAATTACTTTCGCTTTCTTTCGTTGAAAAGATGTTACCGTAATCGCTTTTCGAATGGTTTTCAGTTAAAAACTGTTGTATTACAATAATATTCTATCCTAATTCACTTGGGATGTAACAGTTTTTTAACTGAAAACGATTCGAAAAACACGTGTACCGTCTAGCTGATACGGCAGAGCCCTGGTCGCGGAGGCTTTGTGTTTGCATCGGCCCTTCTTAAGCAGCTTTTAATTTTAGCGTACGTTGAAATTGTGTTTACCGGTATATTCTTATTTTCTTGCTTCTTATTTTCCAGAAATATGACAAGTTTGTATATAATACAATGTTACGGTACTTTTAATTTACAAGTATTCATTTTTAAAAATACAGAAGACACCAAACAAATACCAGTACTACGGTTATTTGCGTGACTCTCCCGCCAAAAAAGACCAAACAGCTGGTACTCTCTCCCTCAGCCCTACCAAAAATAGCCCAACGACATCTTTCTTGTTTATTCTCTTCCAATTTCTCACTTTAACTGGTATTTTTTACTTCATATTGCCTACATCAGATAAACTACAGTAATTGAGGTTAGACACTGTTATAAATTTGATTACCGGGTCCTGGCAGGTGCCGTTAGAACCACCTGACCCTACCAACAGTGTTGCAAGTCAGACAGCATTTTTTTAATCATCCATGTGCACGAGAAAGGATGGATGGATGAAGGCGGCATACAAATATGGCTTAAAAAAGTCTGGAACTTTAGACCAGGGGGACTGCGCAAAGAAAAAAGTCTTTTTGTGTGGGATATGTTTCGGTCACATCTTGTTGACAGTGTTACTGCTGGGATTAGGAAGGAAAACACTGATACAGCTGTGATTCCTGGTGGATTAACAAGTCTTGTCCAACCACTGGATGTTTCCATAAACAAACCATTTAAAGATGCGGTAAGAGTGAAGTGGAACAACTGGATGATAGAAGGCGATAAGACATACACAAAGGGAGGCAACATCCAAGCTCCATCACTAGCAACATTATGTGAATGGATTGTAGAGGCCTGGGATGCAATCAGACCAGAAATTGTGGTGAAATCTTTTAAGAAATGTGGGATTTCGAATGCTCTTGATGGAACAGAAGACGACTTGTTGTGGGATTATGAGGCTAATGAGAGCGTGAATGAGGATGAAGATATTGATGATCCTATGGCTGATGATGGTGTTGATCCATATGACGATGCTGTTCAAGGAGAGGACTGGGAGGAGCTGTTTGGTGCTGCAGATGATGACAAGGAAAATGATTTTGATGGATTTTAATGAAAATATTCAGAAATATGGTATCGTAGTATTTATTCAAGTCAATTAGGATAGAATATTATTGTAATACAACAGTTTTTTAACTGAAAACCATTCGAAAAGCGATTACGGTAAAATCTTTTGAACGACGAAAGAAAGTGAGTCATTGTTTTCGTCACAATTTTATCCCACTTTCCACTGTAATACGTACGTCATTTCAGCAAAAATATTACATTTCCATATTTATTTCTGAGAATATATTCATTCAGGCACAGTTAAGGTAAAATATACTTGTGATGTAATATTTTAATGAAAATATTTATAAATAAGGTATCGTATTTTTCTTTTGTTTCAAATTTAATTAACAACGATTGATGTTTCAAATTTAATTAACAAAAATTTATGTATCTATAAATAAAATTTTAAAAAAGAATACTTTATGTTTTACATACTCCTGTGCATACCATACCATGCATTTGGCTACTTTGGGCTTGCTATGATGACGCAAGAGATCTGCCCTGGCAACTGTACCGACACTCACAGCGGGCGGTGCGTTGGTGCTTCGTTTCCATTGTTTACTGGTAGTTACTGGTAAATATTTTTCAACCTAACGAAACTATTACCCGTATAGAGGTCGACCCCCAACTTTTTGCCAAAAAATTTGGTCTTAAGAACTCGTGCTATACACGGGTATATACGGTAATTGGGGAAAGGGTCACTTGATTGACAAAATTGACAAATAACATAAGTGATACAAATATGATATAATAACTAAGTGGGGGGAAGGTTATACTACAGGGCATTTCAACATAGTGACAGTGCAAAAGAGTAAGATTGGCTGGGAGTGAATACATACACTGGTTGATTACGAGTTGTTGATAATTTTTATAATGGTTGGGACTGGTCTGTTGTTATAGCATTGTGTGTGTGGGTGGGTGGGTGCAAAAGAAATAATTATCCTAATTTGTCCTTAAGATAAACACATAAATGGAATAAGCATTTCTTTGCACACAGGTAAAAAATGTACCCCGGTCAATAAATGTTATTTTTGGATTTGTCTATTTGTGACCATTTTTGAGAACCTAAACCCCTCGAATTTGAAGGGCATGCTGTACTTCTTTACAATGTGAATGCAACTAACTATTCTTTAAAGGCTCTTATTAACTGCTTCATAATACAGTACAGTGTAGTATATCTGAAGCTGTTTGGGCACCAACAAAAACATGCCATTGATAATTTCAAGTCCTTCTCACAGATAGTTGGGCCTTATGTTGGAAAGGTCCCTGCTCATAGACCCATTGCCATAGCCAGAATGTGTACTGAGGACCTTGAAGTTTAAGGCCAGTACTGTTATCACTCAACTGGAAAGTTTACAATATACAGTAAGTTTATTGTATTGTAGTGGAAAGTAATAAGAAGTTATATTCTAAAGAGGGATGGAGTGGATTAGTTATTGGTAACGTACCCGAACACATCATCTTTGGTACTTCAGCTTATGTTTCCTGTAGAACAATGTTATGTGTGTCAACAAGGAGGAGAGGGAGAGTAAGTTGTAACTTTCATTTGCACTCAATCACTTTAATTACTGTAATACTGAAATTAATTTTTTTACTTTGTTGCAGGTCAGTTAATGTTGTTTCTAGACAGAGTGGATGCTTTCATATACAAAGTGTGTCCATTTGTGGCTGCCGGTGTAGTGGTTGGCTCAATCTACTGGACTGCTGTTACCTACGGTGCCATTACTGTCATGCAGGTGGGCTTATGTGCTGTTGACATCTTATTTTTGATATGAGTGTTTACTGTATTATAAAAAGGATATAATATATCTTAATTACATGTAACTAGACAAAGTGAAATGTTTTTGGTATACAGTATTATTCCTAATAGCCGGAATCTTAGATCCCCAGGATCTAAAGGTCGACACCCTGTCATATGGGTAACAAATGATGAAAATATTAGTTTGCACAAGTATGATTACAAAACTGATTTGCATAAGCTCATGACAACATATTCGGGACAGATTTACACCTGACTTTCCAAAGATGATGCTCACATTCTGAAGAACTATTCAAAGTTTATGCAAATATCAGTGACATCATCTGATAAAAAAATCAAAGACCCTCTGCTCTTCATCAAAACTAAAAAATGTAAGGAGCTATGACTGGTACTGAATAAGGCAAGGTATCCAGGTAAGCCTCACAGTGTAAAGAATGTTTCAGTTTAAACACCACATATCTAGCAATGTAGGCACTAATTGTTGTTTTTTTATCATATTGACAATGTGTTGAGTCAGGAATATGCAGTATACATATTCATGGTCAGGTAAATGTGATCCTGAGACACAGTCCTCTGATATTCTGTTTTTACCAACATGAATTTATTGCAGACACAGATGGTACTTCTAAATCAACATCATTATCAACACTAAACACAGTTAATATTGGGCCTGATTGCAGTGGTAGACAGCTTCTGCACAGAACATCTTAAATATCATTAAAAATCAACAACTTTTTTGTAACCAGCAATTAATTTCCTAGTTGTTGGATTATTATTACATCCCCCTAAACTTTACAATTTTCCAAAAGAGCTCCAGATGGTCCTGGCTGAACAGGTATGTAAGTAAAAATTTCATACCATATGGTTGGGATGCAATAAAAATATTATAAAGTCTTAATAAGCTGTCTATGCAAATGACAAAGTCAAGAAATCGTTTTTCTGTTACATTTCACAATAGAAATTTGTGAGTTTGGTTGCTTTAAAGACAGTAGAACTGTATATAATAATAATAATAATAATAATAATAATAATAATAATAATAATAATAATAATAAAGGTTTATTAATAGAGTTGCAGCCGGTGGCTGAAAATATACAGACTTACATTAGATTTAGACATAATGATATAATATGCATTGAATACATTTACAGGGCTGTGCAGTACATAAATCAGGAGTTGTTTATTATTTTAACAATAGATGGGATGGTGCTGTTCTTATATCTATCGGTGCGGGCTCTTATGGGCTGAATTTTGTTGTAGTGGCGGACTGCGCGAGTTGGGTGGGGGGCTGCAGGTGGCAGGAGGTGGCGATGGCGAGGGTGGTGCAGTAGTCCACGGCCAAACCTTTCCAGTGCTTGGTGGTGGAGGTCACTGAGGGATGGCATTTCCAGGGTGGAGAGAGCGTTGGTGTAGCCGGAGTATTCTGCGCCGAGCATGATTCTGCAGGCCCTTTTCTGTACCTTCTCTAGCTGACGTTGTTGGGTGGAGTTGAGAGAAGACGACCAGGCTGGTGACGCATACGTTAGTTTGGGGAGAATAAAGGCGTTGTAGATGGTCCTCAGCTCTGGCGTGGGTGTCCCAAGTGACCTAAGTCTTCGTAGCATGTAGAGACGGTACGAGGCTGCCTTGACTGTGTTATTTACATGGGCCTTCCAGTCAAGTTTGTTGTCTATAGTTACACCCAGGAGTTTGGCAGACTGCACCAGCTGGAGAGGATGGGCACCCACTGTGACTGCTGGGGCTTGCACTGGAGTGGTGGCGGTATTGATGTGCATGACTACGGTTTTGGTGTGGTTGATGGTGACCTTGTTCTCCGTAGTCCATGCCTGTAGCCTGTCCAGGGTGCCTTGGAGCGGTGAGTAGTCTGGTGCGGTGTTGTCCACTGAAACCCCCACAGTGCAGTCATCCACGTACTTCCACCTGTGAGGAGTGTCCGATAGAGCGTCGTTGATCAGGATGAGGAAGCACAGTGGTCCCATCTTGGTCCCCTGGGGAACACCACAGGTGAGGTGTTGGAATGTAGAGACCAAGCCCTGATACCTCACTGCTTGGCGACGTCCACTCAAGAAATCAGTGAGCCATGAGACCAGGTTGGTGGGCAGCCCTAGTGCAATAGCCTTGTTGATAACAGTGCAGTGATCAACAAGGTCAAAGGCCTTCCTGAAGTCCACAAGGGCAACGGCCAGTGATGTCTTACGTTTCTGCAAGTTTTTGTGCAGAAAATCCAGAAAGCTCACCAAGCAGTGTGATGTAGAGGAGGTCCTCATATTGCCAAATTGCTGTGGATCAATTGACTGATAGATACTGGCAAATGCCCACTCAAAAACAAAGTCCTCACAAAGTAGACTGGGTATGGGGGTAATGGCAACTGGCCTAAGGTCGTTAGGGGACTGTGGGGTGGTGACCTTGGGGATGGGGGTGACAAATGCGGTTTTCCATTCATTAGGGCATTTTCTTTGTCTGAGGGATGCATTAATAATAGAACAGGGGGGGGGGTGGCAAATTCGACTGCAAACTCCTTGTATATTTTGATTGGGAGGTCAATTGGGGTCGTGGAGCGTTTGGATTTAAATTTCAGGAGTTTGTTGGCGATTTCATATGGTTGGACACTGGGAGGGGGGGAGGGGAAAGGTAAGTAAGCTGGGAGGAGAGTGAGGTCAAGACTGGGTAAGGTATGACATATGGTAGCAAAGTGGTTATTAATTATCTCAGCTGCCTCCTCACTAGGTAAATGTGAGATGAAAGGAAGTGTGGGAGACTGACGGTTGAGACCACAGAGACCTTTTACCTTGGAGTACCACTGACCGATGCCGACTTCCTTGAGGCCGTGCACTTTCCTGGGATTATAAGTCTTCTTGGCAGACTTGATTTCCCTGATGACCTGGTTACGTAGACTTTTGTACAGGCAGTTGTTGGTGTAGTATGCCTTGTTGCGCTGCTCAATAAGCCTTTTTATGCGGGGTGTAATCCACGGGACATATCGGGGTGGATCCTCAGTGTTTTGGCTGGAAAGAAGTGGTGGTAGGCTTTGGTGATAGTGTCCAGGTAATTATCCCACTTGTTCTGCACATCGTCTACCGTGATCACTTCAGTCCAGGGATACCGGGTTATCCATTGTCCAAAACGCCGCATAGCAGAGTCTGGGGTAGGTCGGAAAGTCCTGGTGGCAACTGGCGGTGGTGAGAAGGTGGGGGTAGGTGACCACAGCAGGGACAGGTGGGGGCTGCGTCCCATAGGAGGCAGCGGCTGGGGGGGAAGGTAGTGGTTACCGAGATCAGTCATAATGAGGTCAAGGGTGGCATTGCCATGTGTGGGAAGGTCTACTATTTGTGTAAGGTGGAGGTGTTGGGTGATGTCACTGATGTCTAACTCATTGAAGTCACCGCATATCACTAGTTTAGCACATGGGAATCTGGATCTCAGGGAGTCAGCAGTGTCTATAATAAGAGTAATCAGTACATTGGCGGTTGGTGCGCGGGGGGATGATAGCATACACAGACAATGAGGGAGGCAAGCTGGCGAGGTGGGAGTGACCTGAACCCACAAGGCTTCTACATCTTCAGGTACATTAACACCTAGGGGTGATGGTTTGAGGTCACTGCGACAGTACAGAACTACACCACCACCTCTCCTGTCCTTTCTAAGGTGGTGAAATAACTCATAGTTTTCTAAGCACAGATCTCAGGAACAATTTGCCACGCCTCGGTAATCGCCACAATACCTGCACCAACTGACTTCACTGACACTGACCTCCTCCACCTTGTTGCATGAAGATGTGACATTGGACAGCAGTAGGGATGGTAGGTTGTACCATAGTCTCGGCACTTCATAGCGAGTACACTGTCTTTCAAGTACTGGCTTGACTTTCCTCTGCTTGCCCGGTGTGATGGTAGGGATTCGTCTGGGAATGCGGCGACCCCGTCTGCAGCCGCGGTTTGGAAGATACTCAGCGCCTTTTGTAGAGTGATGGTGTGGGGTGGAGGATAGCCAGCACCAGACTTCAGCCGAAACAGGTCGGTGCGACGATATCGTGCCACTGGAACACACATATTCACAAGTCTGGCACTTGAAGTCACTGACACCTTGAAAATACGCACTGTCTACCCGTAAAAGTACTGAACTACCTTTAGTAACTACAGGTCGACGTGATGACCTTGGCTGCTGCTGAGCGCCAGGAGACACGTCCTCACTCAGTGAGGTCACTAAGGCCTGTCTTATGATCTGAAGTATAGAGGGATGAAAAAATGTGCCTGACAGTCTAAGGGAGAACCTGGGACTCATAACAATATAATTCCTGGTTAGAACGTGAGAACAATCCCAAGGAATATAAGTAGAAATGAGAAAAGGGTTACAGTATAAAATAAAGATCCAGTTGATTCCCTAATCTCACTTATAAACACAGTGGTGGTGATTGTTAGGTCTATGTTAGTTTAGTATGCGAACTAGACAAAGGAATAAGGTCTTCTCAACTTTAACTTAAGGAGAAAACTCAAACCTTATGACTCGCTTCTGTCAATCACAAATACTGTAATTATGAAGGTTCAAATCCTGTGGGACATTCGCTCGACACTAAGTGACCGACCCTATGTGTGTTTATAATAACTTAATTTACCAAAAGGGGGTTAATCAGACCCAAGCTTTATCAAAGAATTTCAACACAGCCTATAATAAATATCGAATGCTGCCACTTAAGTTAAAATCAGAAGTTACTGAACAATTAAGGTAAATTGTGATTAAAACTAAAACATCATGGACGTTTGCAAGGTGATATAAAATTATCAAAACACCTTGTGATAGCTGAGGGTACATTATGATGAAGGCAAATCAATGACACCTTAAAAAAAAAAACTACACTTGTTCTTAAATCCTGGCAAGGTTGCCACATGTTATGATCTCAAGTATAGAGGGATGAAGGAATGCACCTGACAGTCTAAGGGAAAACTGGGGACTTATAACAAAATATATGGAATGTTTATTTCCTCTTATTCGTTCTCAGTATTGTAGTGTCATTTATAGCAAGTGCCACTGCATATTATGACCATCAGGTCTTGAAAGAAATACTGTACCTTATTTCTGGGCTGTCACCAAGAAAAACTATAAAAAGTAAACAAATTAAAACAATTTACTGATAACAAATATTAAAACAAACAAGGTAATACAAAAGGTAGTACCTTCACAACCCTCAAATTCTTGAAACTTTTCTCGCAAGCAAAACTCAAGAGAACAGGCTACATAATCACTCAAAAGTGATTCTGTATCACTCCTCAACTTTTTATCTAAATGAAGTCCCTCACTTTCTTGCAACTTGTGAAGAAATTCAATAAATTACCATTTTACACAATTATTCTCCCCCTCAACCACAGTACCTTTTTTCAGAAAGAGTATTTCTTACTAATTTCAATATGTGACAAGGATCTGAAAGTACAAGTACAGGCTTCTTAGTTACAGGGTGATCAAAGGATGCCATCAAATTAGTAGGTTCAAGACTGCAACCAAGATATTTTATCATTGCTAAAGTTGATCATGCCCCATCAAAAGTATGAGAAATTTCTTTTACACCAGTTACATGAAGTCTCTAAGCAGTGGGTAACTAGATTACTCTTTCCAGTATCACAAAACTCATCAGTAAAAAAGTAACCAATAGGTAGGTTCTGATGGTCATTAATGGAAACCACCATAAAAATTAGGGCTTCCTTAGCTACAGGTAAGCTGGCATTGTCCAGTTCAATCCCCAAGTCAGTGTAACCATGATAATTGTGACCATTCCACATGCTGGTGTATGACCATTTCATCCATAATCAGGGAGCGCAAAACAGGCTTCCCTTTCTTGTTGCAGCCACTGACCTAGTGTGTACAGTAATGCAGAAAATGCTGGCTATGTAAGTCCTGGCTTACCTTCCACAGACCTGTACCACTTCTCCTTTGTCATTGGGTGTGGTAAGCAGGTGTCAAACATTTTTCTAATGTACCTGTGTGCATGTGGTGAATAAAAGTTTAAAGTTAATGCAAAACTTCTTAATTCAGGTGATTTGATAAATTTTTTTGCCACCTGTCTTTTTAGAAGATTACTTACCCCACCTGCACACTTTTCTGGAACACTTAAGCTGCTTGTACTGAGGAATTTTTTTCCTTTAAGTCATTAATAATATTTTCTAATCCAACAATCTTTTTCATAAGCTGCTGTTTTGTTTGAAGTAAACTTTTATTTATTTTTTTCTTGGATGCCATTAACTGTTCTTGACTAATCTCTAGTTTTCACTTCAGGTTGGGCTTCCCAGGAGTCTCTGGAGAATCTAATGTTTCAGTGACATCGTCCTGGGGATCCCTTCTCTCAACAGAATATGTATTCACAACAGAGGAAATGCTACCTCACATTTTGTTGGTGCTTTTCTAGGCCTAGGTGTTTGCTTTTGTAAATGTGAGAGAAAGGCATCAAATACAGAGGGTATTACACCTTCTCTTTCTTTAACACATGCTAATGAGATCTTATCTGTATCTTCTTCCTTAAAATGTCGGGAACACAGAACTGCAGGTTTTGAGGGCTTGAAGATCTTCCTGCATGTAGCCTGTATCCACTTCTTCCAAAGAGATTCATCTTTGAGGAAACTGGAAAAGAAATGAAGGCAGTGGTTAAACTAAATTACTAAATTGGCACTTCTGCTTGATATAATATAATTACAACTTCAGCACTTGCTGCTGGAATGTTACAGAATTTCTTCCTGTCCCTCAGGGTACAGTCGCTCAAAAAAGTATCTGAAAAATATTGTTCATGACAATATGACACGTTGGACATATGTTTTGGGGAAATGGTAGAGGACCAGGCAACAGTGCCCAGACAACAGGGGTTGTAATGTTCGTTTTGACATCCATAAGACCACAATTTTCAGATACTTTTTTGAGTGACTACACACACATGCCCAGCAGGTTGGCATAACAGAGCAAATATGGGAGCGACAGTAGCCAAAAAATTAAACATGTGACTGTAGCCATTTCCCTTATTTAATCCACTTCTGCTTGATATAACATATTTACAACTTTAACACTTACCGATGGAATGTTATAGAATCTCTCCTGTCCCTCTGGTCATCCATATGCCGAGTAGGATGGCATAATGCAGCAAAATTTGGGTGTAGCAGCACGAGTGTTTGGGCATACAGTACGCCCAGATAATTCGCAGATTTTTATTTCGCGGTCCTCTATTATTCGTGGATGACACCCAGGATGTACCCAAGAATGTCTGCGGTTAGTTTTAAAGTTGCCGCCATTTTCGCGGCCAGGACAGGGAGCCATTCGTTCTAGAGACAGTAATTTCCTTTACCTGTATTGTATATACGTGTGTGTGTATAGACACACACACACAAAACACATACAAGTACAAATAAATAATACAGGGGGCCCCAAAAAATTTGCGGGGGTTAAGTTCTCAAAATGGCCGCTAATCGCCAAATCCACGATTAACATTTGCGGACCAGGAGGGGGAGGGGGTACATTTTTACTTGTGTACAAAGAAATGTATATCCCCTTTATGCGTGGAGGTATACTGTATACTGTACTGCTCCACCAACTGTAAAGTGAGGTTTCATTCTCATTTTTCAGTTTTCCATTTTTTATTCAGTTATTTTGTGTCCTAATAACTCAGTATTTTTATGATGTTCAGAATTTTATTGTGTTGTATCAGGTTGTGGGCTACCAAGAAGGAATGGCATTGATGGAACAAGCAGACCCGTTGGTGCTCCTGGTGGGATTACCTACAATTCCTATCTTTCTCATTCTTGGCAAGATGGTTCGTTGGGAAGACAAGGTCCTCAGGCTCATAAGGGCATCAGTTCAAAGACTTCCTTTCCTAAAATATCTCCTTCCTGCATTTAGGTGAGTTGCAGGCAAGAATATTTTCAGTTTCTTATTAATGTTCTGAGTACGTACAGTAGGGTCTCAGAGTACGTTATTTATAGTACATGACCCTGCATTTACTCGTCTGACCCCCCTGAACCGCCCTTACACTTGGGTCTCGCTTGAGCCAACCCACTCAGCATCTCTCACTTGCTCAGCATGTTTATCACTTGTCTGCTCATTTGAGGGGAAAAAATCATTACAATACTGTACTTTAATGAGCCTTAGAAATAAAGTAAATATAATATAAACTATAAAATAAGAAAAGTGAAGAGCATGGGTTTGTATGTGTGGAAAGTGAACGTTTGTATGAATCCCCTGATGTGAATCAGCTGGGCGACTGCTTGGCTGAACTGTCACATCACCCAGAGGATGGTTTGAGTGTGAAGGATCTTGTCTTTGTACATTAAATGATATATAATGTTACTGTATAACCAGCAAATGTATGGAATAAATGAAAATAATAATAATAAATAAAATAAAAGAAAAAATCCCAATTGCTATTTGGTAATCATTTCACAAAACACTGGACACAGGAGACAGTGAGTAGCTGAGATATCACACTGCTCCCCCATCCCTGCTCTGCATGCTGACTCTGGCACATGAAGAAATGTTTATTCCTTTTATATTTTTTACCTTACGTTAATTTTTTTTTGGCACAGTCTGCATGAAAGATTGTGTGTGCATGTAACAGAGTAAAAAAAAACAGAAAGGTAGAAAATAATTTTCCGTATATCTACCCAAAATTATGAGTTGAAAAATAAGTGTAACATAATTATGCCGTTCTTTCTCTCACACTAATTCTGTGGACATATCCCAGGGGTTCGTGCTGGTAAAGTTTTCTCTACTGATGAATTTTACCACAATCTTGGCCCCTAAGAGGAAAATTAGTGGATTTACTGTACTAAGGAGTGGATATTGAACTCTGAATTTGTGCATTAGTTACCTTAGTATACAAAATGAGTTATACTTACATGTACAGGGGGGACCTAAATATACATGAATTCACACTTGCGCGAGGATCCCAGGAATGTAACCCTCACGTACTCTGAGACCCTAATGTACAGTATAATGCAATTATAAGTTCTATGGTACCCAGGTGAACTATGCATTTAGCCACTATTCCATGAACCACTATATTTATACTCAACATCTTTTTCCAGTCTTTTATTTGTATTAAAATTTTAAAATTTGTTTATGACCATTATTTTTTACTCAGTATTATTTTAAATGTACTACAGCATACAATACTGTACGTGGTAGAAATAGCCAAGACTTATTAGTTGAGACTTGTAGACTTAACCATGTATGTTAAAACTTTTTATACCTTTGTTATCTTATTTGAAAGGTATGAAGAACCAGCAGGAGTGAGTACAACAGCAGTAATAAGTGATCCAGTAAATGCAACACGAGTGCTCTGTGGTGCTCTTTCCCTCCCAACCCTCGCTACTATTGTGGGGCGACTTTTCTTCCCATCTGCCCACGACAATCTTACCAGAACCTTGCTTGTGGGTATTGATATTATTTTTATCAAATATTAGTATACCTGGTATACAAATATACATATATACATATGTATATATATGTATATATATGTATATACATATGTACTGACAGTAAAAACCTTCCAATACTGTACTCTATCCATTATTGGGCGGGTTTTCTTTCCCCCATTCCTCACCATCACAGCATCTTATATGGTAATGAATATTGTACAATACTGTATATAGAAATTTAACTTACCTTAATTATGGTGGTTCAGTTCTTGCACTTATTTCTTTATGCTGGTATATAGCAGTAAATGTTTGGAGTTGTGTTTATATGGTGATAAATGCTTCAAGGAGTGTTTATATAGTGGTAAATGTTTGGGGCAGTGTTTATGTAGTGTAATGTTTGGAAAGGTGTGTTGATAATTTGATATACAGTGAGTTCTGCTATAACGTGTGTTTTGATAACGCGAATTTGCTCTAACGCGATTTATGAATTAGGGACGATATTTGTATAACGCGAACGCTTGTTTGCTATAACGCGATTTTTGCTTACTATTTCTCCAATTTTGTGGTATTAACTGTGAATATGGTAAAGAAGAATATCTCCAAAAAGCGCTCTGATGATAGAATTCCCGGTGATGATCGTAAAAGAAAGGATATAACACTTGAAGAGAAGCTCGATGTTATCAACCTCAAAATCACCCTTCTCCCCCATCAAGTTACATTCATATTTTTTCAAGGTTAAGTGTTACATTTACTGTATGATTTCATTATTAGATATGAATGTAACATTTATTTAGACTGTGCTATCCTTTGTGTTAGGCTAACTACTAAATTTTTTCGATTTCGAGTAATCTGCACCTAACCCTATTTTCTCCATACCGTATATCACGGCCTATAAGACGAAATTTGAACATTAAAAAAATCTGCCCAAAGTTAGGGGGTCGTCTAAACCACCAAGTTTAAAATTCTTACCTCTTAAATATTGTGGTTTAGTGTGTCAAGAGTGGTGATGAAAACATCGTAAGCCACTCACAAGGTCTTACCACTAATTATTTTATACTGAAACTTACGTTTGGCAAGCTGGATTCAAATTAAGATTACCGGTATATTAAAATAATAAAAATGTATTATAAACCTGTCTAACATACCGTAAAAGAGATTTATACCCCTGTAATAAACACAGCTATCATCACACACCCCTCCCCACGCCCCCCCCCATTTGCCAGTGAGGAGACAAGAAAGGAAAAGTGCATTAATTCTTGAAACTATCGACGGTTAATTACAGACGCTCAAGTGACGTCACTAGTGTTTACACTACACCAGCTGGTAATATTTGATGCCATTACTTGAAGTGAATTGGCCTTATTTTAAGTAACTAACTATAAATAAATACAAAAATTAAAAAAAAAGATCAAAACTGAGAAATAATATACTGTATGTATGTTGTGTTGTCAAAGTAAGAGGAACAATTGTGTAAGTACGTAATATTTTTTCACTCAAATCCTAATGAAACACTACTGGAGAACATTCCTTTGTCGCAAAACAGTTTATAAATTAAAGAAAATAATTACAGTGTGTTTAATATATTACAGTATATTATAAATAAATAAATAAAACAAATAATTCGGTAAATTTATTTAAAGTAAATGGAAAATAAGCAAACATGTTATTTACCAAGACCCTTCCGTCTGGCTCAGGGTGAGATGGAGGGGAGATAAAGAAGGCTATTTATAGCCCATCAGAAGTGGCTAGTACCCTAATGCACCATAAATAATTCATTGAACATTCATTTTTTGTACATAGTATATTCAGTATATATATATATATATATATATATATATATATATATATATATATATATATATATATATATATATATATATATATATATATATATATATATATATATATATATATATATATATATATATATATATATATATATATATATATATATATTTGTGTAATAAATGTATGTAGTAAGTACATACTGGTAACCTTTTTCACTCAAATCCTAATGAAACATCACAATTAGAATACGGTGGTTGCTGTTGAACCACATGTTGTATAAATAGTCACACCACCCAGACGAGGGAACACTCCCACCACGCTTCAGTGACGTCACTAGTGTTTACACTACACCAGCGAGTATAATTTGATGACATTACTTGAAGTGAATTGGCCTTATTTTAAAAAATCAAGGATGGTTGGTAAAGGACTACTGAGTCAGTGGGTAAGTGTCACATTTGGGGTACTGGTCTTATACAGCAAATAGAGCTCAAAAGCTACTTTTTAAATGGAAATTTGGGGGGGGCGTCTTATGCACCCCGCCGCCTTATAGGCCGTGATATACGGTAAGCCCTGTTATTTATATTATGCGATTTTCTATAACACGATATTTTACAAGAACACAATTATCGCGTTATAGCAGAACTACCTGTAGTGGCAAACATTTAGAGGTGTGTTTATATAATGATAAAAGTTTCAAGGAGTGTTTATACAGTGTATTACCCCACTTTACACGCTTTCACTTTCTGCGATTTCTCGATTTCTCATTGATTTCTCATTTACCTGGTACCTTGCCAGCCAGAACCAGACTTTCACTTTCCGCGGTGCATCTGCTCATATACGTGGTGAAGTATAATTTTATTTTTTTTTTATTTAGCTCATAAAATTCATACAAATTACCCGGCCAGAATATAATTTACATTGCTGGAATTCTTACAATATGATGATCATTTTGAATATAGCCATCATGGATTTTGCATTAGACATACAAATTTTAGATCTAATGTAATAATTTGGTTTACACAAAGCAAATATTTTATCGTTTGTGCAAAATATATGAAGTTTACATTCAAAATATTCCCTGACCTGCAAGGAATCCAGAAATGTCAATTATATTATCCTAACTTTAGTCTGAGTTATTATTTATTACTCAAAATGTAAATATACTATTTTCTCCCAAACGTTTCTCTGGTAGGGAGGGAAGGTGGGGGGTAGGGAGGGAGGGACCGACCCAGCTAGGGCTGAGGTGGGGTATTTTGATTGACAGATAGTGTCCTTGAAGAATATTTCTTTGTTTATTTACTGAAGATATTTGTTTTAGCTCATAAAATTCATACAAATTACTCGGCCAGAATATAATTTACAGTGCTGGAATTCTTACAATATAATGATCATTTTGAATATAAACATCATGGATTTTGCATTAGACATACAAATTTTAGATCTAATGTAATAATTTGGTTTACACAAAGCAAATATTTTATCTTTTGTGCAAAATATATGAAGTTTACATTCAAAATATTCCCTGACCTGCAAGGAATCCAGAAATGTCAATTATATTATCCTAACTTTAGTCTGAGGTATTATTTATTACTAAACGTTAAAATCTAGTGTTTTCACCCAAACATTTCTCAGAGAGGTAGGAGCTAGTGAGCTGGGAAGAGGGGGGGAGGGGGATTTGAGTCCATTATTTGAATGGACATTAACCTGGCGACTGCATTTCTCTTAAATATTAATTGTGTGAGCATACCATCATAAAATTAAGATTTTATTTTTACTACAACATAGGTATTGTGTCGGAAAAAGTGGAGGTTGGGGGTCGGGCCAGTCTCTATTGGAATTAATCCCATATGTTCTGTTATTCACTTTACGCGGTTTTCACTTTCCATGCCTGTGGGTTCAATTGACGCGTAAATCGTAAATGGGGTACTACTGTATAGTGGTAAATGGTTGGAGTTTTGGAGATGAGTGTTTATATAGTTATAAATGTTTGGTTGAGTGTTTATATCGAGCTGTAGGTGTTAAAAGAGCATGGATGTACAAAATTGTACAGCCTCTGCCACTTCCAATGAGCGAGGGAGAGAGAGGGATGACTGAGGCCAGTGTGTGAATGGGTGGTGGGGTAATGTGGTGGTTGAGGAGGGTCATAGTGTAGGGGGGCTAGAGGGGTGGGAGAGAATAAAGTGCAGTTACAACACAAGATATATTAAGCAAGAATACAAATACGTAGGAAAAATTTTTTTGAGTTGAATGTGATATCGCACATTAGGGTGGTATTCCCAACTTATGCTATGGGTCTGAACCATTATGCATATTTACTGTCCAGAATTTATGAAATAATAAGCTACTGTGATAAAAAAACACAGGGGTGATACAGGGATGGGCTGGGCCTTTACATATGGTGTCCTTTTACAATGGGGTTGCATTTATGACCCAACGAATAAAGGATGCATACCCAGGAAGTTGTCAAACACAATAATTTGAAATAACAATACCATTAGAATAATACATCAGTGTGCAAGAGTTCCACCTGTATTCAATTATTTATTTATTGTATTTTTTTCGATATGGATTACTAGCTGTCTCCTGTCTACTGGACTGTGAGGTGATGCTGGAATAAAGGGGTACCTATGGAGCAGGTGTCAGCACCTGGCACAGTTTAGGGCACTGGTGCACTATGTTTAGTAGGCAATCATCATTATGTGAATGCAGATACTTTATAATTTTGGGTGTTTGTTAAAGTTGAGAAACACCAGTAACACGTTATTGTCCGCTGTATTATGTGGACATACAACACTGCTTGTTAAATTTTCTCCGATACCTGCATGGGGCATGATGATGTGTGCTGTTGTATGAGGAGAAATGGGATATTGAGTGCTACTTGCAATTTAAATACTAATAATAATAATTACAAAATGAATAATAATGTATTATCTTCATTATAAGCTAATCATACACACCTGAGTAAAATATTCATTGCACAATGAAATTGTGTGATCACCCTGACAGAGCTATGTGAGATACACAAAAAGTTTGATTTTATTAAAAAAAATTGTAACCATTAACTCTGCAGAGTTGAGTGCCAATAAACAAATAAACAAGAAACATAAGCTTAATGGAACATTTACTCATGCCTCGGGGTGGGGCAACAGTTGACTGGGGTGGGGCAACAGTTGACAAAAGGAATGTGCATGTTGAGGGCCAACATGCACATCCCTTTTGTCAACTGTTGTTATTAGTGTCTGTGGTAGCGTGACCCAAATAGGAAATATACAGATACATAGTTTGAGAAGACTTGATTATATGAAACTATTTAATGAGCATAGACATTATTAGATAATGAGTTAGTTAGACATAGGTCGAACCACCATATTGAGAGGAGATGATGGTAGTAGGAGTTAATCCCTGCACTGTGGGGGAGCAAGGTGTCGGTCAAGTTAGGTGTCTGGGTTGCCCTTTGCAATTCCTAACATGATATACCAGGATGCAGGGGTTTGCATATATACGGTAAAACTCACATAATTTGTAAATAATAGGGGCTCTAGCCCTTATGAAATATAGGGTTTTACAAAATATGGGTGACTCTCTCTTGCGGCACCTTTTTTTAAGGAAAAATACATTGTATGTACGTATACAGTATTACGCATCTACATATACCCTGGTTATTCGTTAATCAGTTGTCTAGGTGTACAAGTAGCGGAAGTGAGTCATCATGTATCACTCGAAGGTAATAAATTATGTTGTTAGGAAGGTATCTTCATGTCAAAAGAAGATTTACAGATAAATTTCTTCTTGCATTTGCATCTGTTAACATCACTGACAGCATTGAAGCCAAGATAGACTTGTCACTGTAACCACCAGGCTACTTGGCTAAGCTGTGAGGTTCTATCTTTGTTTTTTCACTTGTATTTTCGAGTAGATATATGTAACGTTCTTCTTTATTTTTACTCATTTACATGCACACTCCATCCTACATACATAATGTAAAATAAGTAAAAGAAATAATTGTCATAAGAGAAAACATATAATGGGAATATAGATTTCTTTGTACTTGAGTTAGCTGGCTCAGTGGAGGAGCGTGAGGAGGGTGCAGAGTGTAGGGGAGGGGAGCATTGCTAGGCAGACGGGGGAGGTAGCGTCCCTGCTGGTCTGCGTTGCTATGGCAAAGTAGTGTGTGTATGGAAATGGCGATTGCGTTAAACTTTCATTTGGCTTTTATTTACTGGTTTGACAATACCTGTACGATATTTGTTGTACAGTATAGTCTGCATTTACGCGGTCAATTGAACCCGTGGAAGTCCGCATAAAACGAGAAACGCCTAAACGAAATAACAGAACATATGGGATTAATTGAAATAGAGACTGGGCCGACTCCCAAACTCTACTTTTTCCGACACAATACGTAACTTGTAGTAAAAATAACATCATAATTTTATGATGGTATTGCTACACACACAATATCTAAATAAAAAACTACAAATCTAAAGGTGTTTAACACTTACGTTAGTAGAAGAGATGGGTCGGCACACGTGGATGGCGGCTGGTTCCGAGGCAGAGGGCAGATTAGTTGCTCTCCGGTGAATCACTTTCACTACTTGCAGAGGTTTGCAGGGCCTCCCTGACAAACCCTTCAAAGTCCATATCCTCACTGTCACTGACTTGGGCTGGATGTGGTTGGTTGCGGGCGAAGAAGTCCTTAATACTACGTTGACGACTAGCATTGATGTTGTCGTGATAGGTCTGGTCATACAGCTCCATAATTTTCGACAGAAGGTTATTAGACACTTAATACCGATGATTGACTGGGTCTTTGTCAAGGACGAACTTGATTTTCTCCCCCAACTCAATGATTTCCTTCACATAACCATGGCTTGGTCCAAGTAATTCAAGGTTTTTCTTGGGTGGTGAGGGTCCAGCGGAAGCCATTGTGAGGGGAATAGCGGGCACAAGAGAGAACTGTATACGCGGACTGTGAACAGTGAGACTGGCCCGGCTAGGTCAGCGACTTCTGGTGGCAGGGCACGTCATGTTACATTAGACCAATCACAGCTAGCGGCGGAGGGAATGCGTGGGTGGTAAGGATGGGTGGCCCAATCACAGTCCGATATGTCATATGACGTCAGCGATAACGTAAGAGCGACCTAATGCACACAATGCTTCCCGCGTAAATGATGAAATTTACCGCGTAAGTAAAACATTTCATTCTGGCAAGGCACCGCATAAATGACCAAACGTGAAACAAAATCCGTGTAAATCCAGACTATACTGTAACTTATATCTTGATATTATTTTTATTTATTCCTCACATTTACTGGTACTAACTATATTATTTTAGAAAACTATGACTACAAGAGGAAAATACACACAAAAGTTTTTTCCTAAATACTCCCTGCTGAAATGGGGGGTGCATCTTATATGACTGTGTGTGTCTTATATGCCATAAAATACGGTACTAAAGAGTGTGTTTTAGTTAACTGGTTTACAGAAAGCTCTCACACAAATGCATCTTGAGGGAATACCTTCCGATAAAGCTTATCCTTTCATTTTCAAGTCAAATTACAACTTACATATTGTATTTTTTTCTATTATTGAAGTTGTTATATTAATCATGATGAACCATACACCATAAGAGGCTGATCATATTTGTATATAATAATGAATCCATAAATAAACCTGATGAATGCGGCAACCCCTGATCAGGCCGTCACCCCCAGCTAGCTTACATATGCAGTGTCTTAACTTTTGTTAGGCCTACAGCAAATCTGATTACACCACTTCATTTCATAAGATTTTTCTTTTTTTTCTTTTAAGATATTTACAATACAGTCGGCCCTTAACATACGCGGGTTTAACTTACACGGATTTGCAAATATGCGGATTGCCGCTGGAGGAATATACATTCAAAGGAATATACATTATTCAAATTGCGCACGACACCACACACTGCACACCACACACCGCACACCGCGCGCACACACACACACACACACACACACACACACACACACACACACACACACACACACACACACACACACACACACACACACACACACACACACACACACACACACAGTCAGTCAGTCTCGCTGTAGTCACGCTTGTGTTAACATCAGCATTGTAGTTGCAAAAATATTACATTTCCATGAATGTATTATATCAAGCACAGTATGAATAGAATATCACTCATATAACAGTATTTTAACTGAAAACTATTAAAAAAATGAGTAACATATCTTGAACATCGGAAGGTTTGGTAAAGTCTTTTGTTTTCATGTAGTTTATCCTAATTTACATTGAAATACATTACGTTTCAGCAAAACTACTATTTATTTCTGAGAATATGGAAATGTAATATTTTTGCTGAAATGACGTACGTATTACAGTGGAAAGTGACGAAAGCAATGACTTTCGCTTTCTTTCGTTCAAAAGATGTTACCGTAATCGCTTTTCGAATGGTTTTCAGTTAAAAAACTGTTGCATCACAAGTGAATTAGGATAGAATATTATTGTAATACAACAATTTTTTAACTGAAAACCATTCCAAAAGTGATTGCGGTAACATCTTTTGAACGAAAAAGCGAAAGTCATTGTTTTCGTCACGATTTTATCCCACTTTCCACTGTAATACGTACGTCACTTCAGCAAAAATATTACATTTCCATGAATGTATTATATCAAGCACACTATGAATAGAATATCATTGTAATATAACAGTATTTTAACCGAAAACTACTAAAAAAACGAGTAACATCTCTTGAACATCAGAAGGTTAGGTAAAGTCTTTTGTTTTCGTCATGTATTTTATCCCATTTTACATTGAAATACATCTCCTTTCAGCAAAACTACAATTAATTTCTGAGAATATATTCATTCAGACGCAGTTTAGGTAAAATATACATGTGATGTAATAATTTTTTAACTGAAAACGATTCGAAAAACATGTACCCTCTAGCTCTGTTCAAGGAGAAGACTGGGAGGAGCTGTTTAGTACTGAAGACGATGACAAGGAAAATGATTTTGATGGTTTTTAATGAAAATATTCAGAAATATGGTATCATAGGAATTAGGATAGAATATTATTGTAATACAACCATTTTTCAACTGAAAACCATTCGAAAAGCGATTACGGTAAAATCTTTTGAACAACAAAAGAAAGCGAAAGTCATTGTTTTCGTCATGATTTTATCCCACTTTCCACTGTAATACGTACGTCATTTCAGCAAAAATATTACATTTCCATATTTATTTCTGAGAATATATTCATTCAGTCACAGTTAAGGTAAAATATACTTGTGATGTAATATTTTAATGAAAATACCCGGTACAGTGGTCCCTCGGTTAACGAGCACAATCCGTTCTAGAAGGTTGCTCGTTAACCGAAAAACTCGTTAACCGAAACCAGTTTCAATGGGTTTTTGGGTAATTGGTTCCAGCTCACTGAAAATTGCCTAAATTCAACAAAAAAGGTAGAAAGGTACACTTACTTTGAGGTGTGTATGTAGAAGGCTCCTGGATGATGATGGGAATTAGAATGGGGGTGGAGGAAAAGGGAGAAGAGAAGGCATTGGGGTGGAAGAGAAGTCACCCCATGGCACCATTTCACCCATAAAATTTTAGTTCTCTTGGTGTAATTCAAGATTATTTTCTTTAAATCAACACTGCACTGCATTATATATTGTCAATATGTAAAGTAAACTTAAAAATGCCCAATAATTTGCTTGTAAACACAGAAAAAAAGCATTTAGTTGAAGAGAGTCTCAAGCAAGATGTTACCTCCACTGAAAAGACACAAAGACTGACGCCTATATGCTGTGTTGGCAGGCTGGATGGCGTGCCACAAACTAGTGACCCTACCTTATGTTAAAATGACTAAAAAATTTAATATTAAACTTTTAAAATTATTGAGTAGTATAAACTTCTTGATATTTACTAAAAGGGTAAGGAATTTAAGCCCTAGAACCGATTACTGTATTGGCGGACTAATACTACAGCTGGTGGACCGCCAAATGCAATCTTAATATGTGGAGGCTGGCTCGTAAGAAACTCGTTAGTCGAGGGATTGCTCGTTAACTGAAGTTAAGAATCTTATGGAAGGTAACTCGTTAACCGAGGGACCACTGTATTTAGAAATACGGTATCGTAGTTTTCTTTTGAATCAAATTTAATTAACAAAGATTGATGTTTCAAATGTAATGAACAGAAATTTATGTATCTATAAATAAACTTTAAAAAATGAATACCGTATATACTCGTCTATAACCCCCCTCGTTTATAGGTCGACCCTGATTTTTTGACCAAGAAATTGTTAATTTACGATATTCCTCGTTTATAGTTCGACCCACGTTTTTTAGGGTAATGGAACAACAAAACCTTCACTAAAAACGCTCTACGTCCTATAAACTGAGGCTCGCCTTGCATGAAACACGAGTGCCGAAGGCAAATTGTTTACCATTTATTATTACGACACTTTACACTGAAACGCGGGTAGTTTTAACAAAAATATTGTATATTTCCATTCAAGTATTTATTCAAGTCAGTTAGGAGGGAATATTATTGTAATACAACAGTTTTTAACTAAACCATTCGAAAAGCGATTACGGTAACATCTTTTGAACGAAAGAAAGCGAAAGTCATTGTTTTCGTCACGATTTTATCCCACTTTCCACTTTAATACGTACGTAATTTCAGCAAAAATATTACATTTCCGTGATTGTATTATATCAAGCACAGTATGAATAGAATATCATTGTAATATAACAGAATTTTAACCGAAAACTACTAAAAAAACGAGTAACATCTCAAGAACAGAAGCTTAGGTAAAGTCTTTTGTTTTCGTCATGCATTTTATCCTATTTTACACTGAAATACATCACGTTTCAGCAAAACTACTTTTATTTCCGAGAATATATTCATTCAGGCGCAGTTTAGGTAAAATATACGTGTGATGTAATAGTTTTTTAACTGAAAACGATTCGAAAAACACTTACCCTCTCGCCCTGTTCAAGGAGAGGACTGGAAGAAGCTGTTTGGTGCTGCAGACGATGACAAGGAAAATGATTTTGATGAATTTTAATGAAAATATTCTGAAATATGGTATCGTAGTATTTATTCAAGTCAATTAGGATAGAATATTATCGTAATACAACAGTTTTTTAACTGAAAACCATTCGAAAAGCGATTACGGTAACATCTTTTGAACGAAAGAAAGCGAAAGTCATTGTTTTCGCCACAATTTTATCCCACTTTCCACTGTAATACGTACGTCATTTCAGCAAATATATTACATTTCCGTGAATGCATTATATCAAGCACAGTATGAATAGAATACCATTGTAATGTAACAATATTTTAACCAAAAACTATTAAAAAACGAGTAACTTCTCTTGAACATCGGAAGGTTAGGTAAAATCTTTTGTTTTTGTCATGTATTTTATCCTATTTTACATTAAAATACATCACGTTTCAGCAAAACTACTATTTATTTCCGAGAACATATTCATTCAGGCACAGTTAAGGTAAAATATACATGTGATGTAACAGTTTTTTAACTGAAAACGATTCAAAAAACACGTGTACCGTGTAGCTGATACTCAACAGCTGGTGGTGCGTCATGCGTTGTAAACAATAGGAGGTTGAAGTAGATTACTGGGTATCATAATAAGTGTGAAATATCGAAAATGTTTTTATTACCGGTATTTTTTGTAGATCAATGAGAACTGTGATACTGTATATGATATGATAAGTTAGCCTGTGCTAAGAACTTCAACATAGACTACTGAAAGCACATTGTAAGGTAATTTAGCCCATTGTAAGTTGGTGAGCTTCATTTACTGAAGGAACTGCACAACTTTTCATTACTAATCGGTACATATTTTACGTTTCCATTGTTTACTGGCAGTAAATGGTAAATATTTTTCATGTCTGAAGCTAAAAGTTGCTCCTCGCCCTTCCCATCATGCACGGGTTCAACCTAACAAAACTATTACGCATGTATAGGACGACCCCCAATTTGGTGTTAAAAACTCGAACTATACACGAGTATATACGGTACTTTATGTTTTACATCGTCCTGTGCTACCATACCATGCGTTTGGCTACTTTGGGCTCGTTATGATGACGCAAGAGATCTGCCCTGGCAACTGTACCGACACTCACAGCGAGTGTTGCGTCGTTTCCATTGTTTACTGGTAGTTACTGGTAAATATTTTTCAACCTAACGAAACTATTACCCGTTTAGAGGTCGACCCCCAATTTTTTGCCAAAAAATTTGGTCTTAAAAACTCTTAACTACACACAGGTATATACGGTAAATAAGGACATGGGGGGCCAGGGATGTTTTTAGGGGGGCCAGCAAAAGTACGCGGCTTCTTAACATTCACGGGTATCTCTGTTACCTAACCCCCGCGTATGTTAAGGCCCGACTGTACTCTAAATAAATCACAATACGTACTGTACATACTCACTAAATTATAAATAAATATATGTAGTCATTTCTGCTACAACGCATGTTTTGTCAACGCGAATTGGTTATAACGCGATTGATGAATAGAAGAACGATATTTGTAAAACGCGAACATGTGTTGGCTGCAACGTGATTCCACTTGAACGTTTTAAGTGTACTGTTGCTTGGCGCGGGGTTATGCAGTGTTTACAGTTCACGTTCGACATCACATGTTCAATTGATTCATGTGTTTTGTTTGTGAAGTGTTATTTGATAGGGACTCTATAAATTTCATCCTTTTTTTGCAAATTTAGCTGTTCCCATAAATACTGTATGAAAAAAAAAATAAAAATAATGTTTCGCAGTGCGGACTAATAGCGTTTTACACTCGCTCTCTCTGTTTCCATCACACGATCAGTTGAAACACGTGGGTTGTTTTGAAGCTTCCTCAGTGATTTTTGCTTGCTATTTCTCCAATTTTGTGGTATTAACTGTTAATATGGAAAAGAAAAATATCTCCAAGAAGCGTTATGGTGATTGCATTCCCGGTGGTGATCATAAAAGAAAGGCTATAACACTTGAAGAGAAGCTTGATGTTATCAAGCGTTTTGAACGTAAGGAAAGAACATGTGATATTGTGCATGCAATGGGAATAGCTAAATTTGCAAAAAAAGGATCCTTTGTGTTAGGCTAACTACTAAATTTTTTTCGATTTCGAGTAATCTGCACCTAACCCTATTTTCTCCATAAGCCCTGTTATTTCTATTGCGAGTATTTCTACAACACGAGGTTTTACAAGAACACAACCATCGAGTTGTAGCAGAACTGACTGTAACTAAATCACAATACAGGCAGTCCCCGACTTACGACGGGGTTAGGGACCCAAATCCAGGTCGTAAGTCGAAAATGCAAAAAATAATACATAGAAAAATCTAAACACTTCTGGGCATTATCTGTTTTATTGCTGAATGCAGGTACAGTATATTCACATTATATTCTCTCAGATTGTACCTGTGTATACAGGTACATTCTGAGAGAATATAATGTGAATCCTCTCCAGGGAAGTGTTGTGAATATCACTTTGAGATAACGCTTGTGTTAAGTGTACGGCATCCCTGTCCGGTGGTCTAAAGTGAACTGCTTCTCTCTGGGCGTGTGAGAGAGCGAGCGGGTGTTTGCTGAATAAGCTGACCCTGTGATAGATGCAACCTAAATGATCTAGTCATGAATAACATGGTGAATCATTTTGTGAATAACTTGGTGTTATTCATTTGGGTGTATTTATATAAAGCAAAGGTGCTGCAACAATACCACCCTAATGTGTGGTAACATTTTGTACTCAGAATTTGTGTTTTATCCTACATATCTATATCCTTGCTTAATATATCCCTCCTCAACCCCCACATTACCTCGCCATCCACTCACTCACCTGCCTCAGTCATTCCGTGCCCTCCCTCTCTTGTGAATGGTTCGGATTCAAGAGTCAAAACTCCCGGGGTTCACACAACATGGAGAGGGTGGATTGACAACACTGATAGTAATAGTTGGAAGTGGAAGAGGCTGTACATATATAAAGAAAATTTGTGCCTTGTGTACTGTAATGTGTGTTATTTGTATGTTGTAATGTGTGTTACAGTATTTGTATGTTGTAATGTGTGTTATTTGTGTAGTGTAATGTGTGTTATTTGTGTAGTGTAATGTGTGTTATTTGTGTAGTGTAATGTGTGTTATTTGTGTAGTGTAATGTGTGTTATTTGTGTAGTGTAATGTGTGTTATTTGTATAGTGTAATGTGTGTTATTTGTGTGCTGTAATGTGTGTTATTTGTGTAGTGTAATGTGTGTTATTTGTGTGCTGTAATGTGTGTTATTTGTGTAGTGTAATGTGTGTTATTTGTGTAGTGTAATGTGTGTTATTTGTGTGCTGTAATGTGTGTTATTTGTGTAGTGTAATGTGTGTTATTTGTGTAGTGTAATGTGTGTTATTTGTGTGCTGTAATGTGTATTATTTGTGTAGTGTAATGTGTGTTATTTGTGTGCTGTAATGTGTGTTATTTGTGTAGTGTAATGTGTGTTATTTGTGTAGTGTAATGTGTGTTATTTGTGTACTGTAATGTGTGTTATTTGTGTAGTGTAATGTGTGTTATTTGTGTAGTGTAATGTGTGTTATTTGTGTAGTGTAATGTGTGTTATTTGTATAGTGTAATGTGTGTTATTTGTGTAGTGTAATGTGTGTTATTTGTGTGCTGTAATGTGTGTTATTTGTGTAGTGTAATGTGTGTTATTTGTGTAGTGTAATGTGTGTTATTTGTGTAGTGTAATGTGTGTTATTTGTATAGTGTAATGTGTGTTATTTGTGTAGTGTAATGTGTGTTATTTGTATAGTGTAATGTGTGTTATTTGTGTAGTGTAATGTGTGTTATTTGTGTAGTGTAATGTGTGTTATTTGTGTAGTGTAATGTGTGTTATTTGTGTAGTGTAATGTGTGTTATTTGTATAGTGTAATGTGTGTTATTTGTGTAGTGTAATGTGTGTTATTTGTGTAGTGTAATGTGTGTTATTTGTATAGTGTAATGTGTGTTATTTGTGTGCTGTAATGTGTGTTATTTGTGTAGTGTAATGTGTGTTATTTGTATAGTGTAATGTGTGTTATTTGTGTAGTGTAATGTGTGTTATTTGTGTAGTGTAATGTGTGTTATTTGTATAGTGTAATGTGTGTTATTTGTGTGCTGTAATGTGTGTTATTTGTGTAGTGTAATGTGTGTTATTTGTATAGTGTAATGTGTGTTATTTGTGTAGTGTAATGTGTGTTATTTGTGTAGTGTAATGTGTGTTATTTGTGTAGTGTAATGTGTGTTATTTGTGTGCTGTAATGTGTGTTATTTGTGTAGTGTAATGTGTGTTATTTGTGTGCTGTAATGTGTGTTATTTGTATAGTGTAATGTGTGTTATTTGTGTAGTGTAATGTGTGTTATTTGTGTAGTGTAATGTGTGTTATTTGTATAGTGTAATGTGTGTTATTTGTGTGCTGTAATGTGTGTTATTTGTGTAGTGTAATGTGTGTTATTTGTATAGTGTAATGTGTGTTATTTGTGTAGTGTAATGTGTGTTATTTGTGTAGTGTAATGTGTGTTATTTGTGTAGTGTAATGTGTGTTATTTGTGTGTAATGTGTAATGTGTGTTATTTGTGTAGTGTAATGTGTGTTATTTGTATAGTGTAATGTGTGTTATTTGTGTAGTGTAATGTGTGTTATTTGTGTAGTGTAATGTGTGTGTGTAGTGTAATTGTGTGTGCTGTAATGTGTGTTATTTGTGTGCTGTAATGTGTGTTATTTGTATAGTGTAATGTGTGTTATTTGTGTAGTGTAATGTGTGTTATTTGTGTGTGTAATGTGTGTAGTGTAATGTGTGTTATTTGTGTAGTGTAATGTGTGTTATTTGTGTGCTGTAATGTGTATTATTTGTGTAGTGTAATGTGTATTATTTGTGTAGTGTAATGTGTGTTATTTGTGTGCTGTAATGTGTGTTATTTGTATGTTGTAATGTGTATTATTTTGTAGTGTAATGTGTATTATTTGTGTAGTGTAATGTGTGTTATTTGTATGTTGTAATGTGTATTATTTTGTAGTGTAATGTGTGTTATTTGTGTAGTGTAATGTGTGTTATTTGTGTAGTGTAATGTGTGTTATTTGTGTAGTGTAATGTGTGTTTTTTATGTGCTGTAATGTGTGTTATTTGTGTGCTGTAATGTGTGTTATTTGTATGTTGTAATGTGTGTTATTTGTGTAGTGTAATGTGTGTTATTTGTATGTTGTAATGTGTATTATTTTGTAGTGTAATGTGTGTTATTTGTGTAGTGTAATGTGTGTTATTTGTGTAGTGTAATGTGTGTTATTTGTGTAGTGTAATGTGTGTTTTTTATGTGCTGTAATGTGTGTTATTTGTGTGCTGTAATGTGTGTTATTTGTGTGCTGTTATTTGTGTTATTTGTGTAGTGTAATGTGTGTTATTTGTGTAGTGTAATGTGTGTTATTTGTGTAGTGTAATGTGTGTTATTTGTGTGCTGTAATGTGTGTTATTTGTGTAGTGTAATGTGTGTTATTTGTGTAGTGTAATGTGTGTTATTTGTGTGCTGTTATTTGTGTAGTTAATGTATCTAAATTTGTTTACAGGGAGGTGCATCATTCTTGGTAGTGAAAGGCCTGTTCAAGGTTTATTACAAGCAGCAACAACATGTGATGCAGAGTAGACGCAAGATAATAGACTATCCCCAGGATCCTTCCACGCCGCCACAGGTCCCAGCTGCCTCCACTCCCCGTGCGCCTCCCACCACGCCACAGGAGTTTCCCGTCACCTCATCGTTAACGACCACTCAACCTTCGTCCAGCCAAAACTTTGATTAGCAGTAGTTCAGTAGTTATAACAAGAGTAAAGTTGGCGAAGAACAATTTTTAAATATTTTGTCTTCAAACATTTTATGCAGATAGTGGCATGTGTTAATACTATGACTCCTGGATCTGCTGTGTTGTTATTAAGTGTGGGAAGTGTACATTATGACTGAGGGCCGTAAAGCACTGTTAATTATGCCTCTTGGTTTCACTCAAATTGTCTCGGTACTTATAAACAGCACTTTTTCTGATGACTTTTCTGTGAACTTAAGAAATGTTGTCAATTATATTTATTTAGTGACTCATCAAAACATCTTATTTGTTCCCTTGATAAATGAAGAAGTGATATTCTACAATTAGTACAGTATACTAGTGTAAAAAATACCCTTTTCCACACCCTTGTGTAGCTTATATTGTCTGACTAGGAAATCTAATGAAACCAACAATTTAAAGACTGAAGCTTATCACTTAATTCTTATGATGTACTCTATAGGCTTGCTCTACTGTATATTGTTCATGTACTTTGAAAGTCTCTCAAGTATGACATTACTTGAAAATACAGAACAACTTAAAATAGAGAAGCTTGAAGACACTGTACTGTGTTATCAGTGTATCGGATTATGCTATTACAGTTACACATACGTGTGTAAATACTCATAAAAGTGATAATTTAGAAATTTACTAAATATATTTAAACAAAAAACAAAACATTTTAAGCTCTTGACTTTTCTTTTCTAGCTACCTGTTCTTCTCCAGATGGCTTTTATTACTGTGCCTGCCTGAAGTAGGGGTTGATCCATCATACTTTAACCCACCTTTCCTGTCAGGCCTATCTACCTCGACCTCAGAAGGAGGAGATGCGATACAAAGGTCGTGTCCTAGAGGCAGGAGGTCTAATGGAGCTTGTGTCCACCTGGTTAGTATGCACTTCTCACCACCTATGGGCCACCATGATATTGAAATGCTGTGTGTGATCAGTCTCTGGCTGATGACGACAGAGACAAGTCATCTTTATCCAAGTGGTTCTTTAATGATGTTGAGCAGAGTGTCTGCCTCTATATTGTGACACATTTAGGGTAGTTTGTTAGTAGAGACTACCACAGTACAGGGTGAGACTGGTGTGTATAACTTTATAACTTGGTACCAGTTAAGAGTGATCTGTGAATATGTCTGCCTAATCTTGTGGGATGTACTCAGTAAATTCATGGGCTAAGTGTGACTGGAGGGAAACCAAAGATCATTCAGTGCCACCTTACCTTGACATACAGTTCTCAAAGATGGGAGTTGAGAGATCATAGTTTTCCCAAAAAACATGATAGGTAATGAGTCATGCTGGACAGTGTATCCCTGTTGAACCTCCAAAGATGATAACTTTACTGAGACCATTCTGAAATACTATTTTCTAGCTGAGCCAGTATCCAGGCAACTTGTATACCGTCCCTCCCTCCCATATATATAGGGGTTTGTCAGGTAGAAACCAAATGTATATGGTGGATTGGTGGTAAAATTTAATGATATAATTTTCTGAGGCTGATGTATGTGATGCCTTGGGCTGCCTTGGGGAATAAGACATGATGGAACCCTCTTCTCCAGGCATGTGTATTAATGAGAACTCTTTGTGCCTTTGTTATAAGAAAAAATACAGATAAATCATTGGAACTGTTTGATACCTACACTATATAGCTGACTGGCACCCCTTGCTGCCCACAAAAGAGCATTAATATCAAATTGGTTCTCTGGTATTACTATGCCAACAATATAGACGGCTGCTGGTAGAGTCTTACACAACTGTATTTAATGCCTCTGTGTGACTAACCATTGTGGTGATGATACAAGGTAGTTGAGCTGTTGGATGATCAGTTTAAATTTGGGTAATGTATTGCCAGCTTAGATCAACTTAAGAATATAGGCAGCCAGAGATTTTGGGTTCCCGCAGTAGGTCATGGCAACTAGTGGTGCACAGTATGTCTTCAGGCCATGGCAACAAGTGGTACACAGTGTGTCTTCAGGCCATGGCAACTGGTGGTACACAGTATGTCTTCAGGCCATGGCAACTAGTGGTACACAGTATGTCTTCAGGCCATGGCAACTAGTGGTACACAGTATGTCTTCAGGCCATGGCAACTGGTGGTACACAGTATGTCTTCAGGCTAT
>NW_024718273.1:5061981-5091981 GCF_018991925.1 Homarus americanus | reverse complement strand
TGTCTTTTTCAAAAATCTAGGGAAGAGGATAATTTTTGTACCCATAAATTAACTTTTGTACTGGCTAGAGCAGGTTTGTTAGTGAACTGAGAGATATTAGGGTTTTTCTGTGGCTAGGTGTCTAGTGAGACCCTAGGCATGAGTCATTCAGGTCTTCCAAATGAAAAAAAAAATATGAACTCATTTCCTTGAGAAGTTTCTGATCTTCTTTTGTGGAGGAAAGTGTCTACAGACAGTGTGAGTGTATGGAAGGAGGTTGAGTTTTACAGCTCCTCTATTGATACATGAGAGGATTTTTCCAGCAATTAGTAGTTTTGAGGGGGGAATCTGCCTTTACAAATGAGATTTAGGGACAATCTGTCACTTCCCATATGTTTGTATTTTTCAGTTGTGTAGATGTCTTTTGAGAATGTCTTGTTGGTTTAGACACTTGTATCCAATCAAGAATGGAGTTTCCATTTGTCAAAGAAATTTTGAGGATATGCATTTGCTCTTTGACTTTTTTAAAATTTTCATATTAACATGGTGGAGTTGTTGGTGCCTCTCACCTTATGAAGGACATGGGAGAAGAGATTTTGGAAAAAGTAGCTGTTTTTTTATTATTAGCACATGTCCATAATGGTCACTATATGAAAATTAAAGTTTTGCTAGGTCCCAATTATTAATGAATACCTCTTCGGCAATACAATATATGTTTTAATAGTGAAGCTCTCCAGCTGCTTTATGGCAATGCAATTTGCTGGGACACTCAGTGTCGGGGCAGACTTTGTTAAGGAATAGCTGCTACCTCACAATAGATGTTACAATGGAGTTCCTTGGATTCCTTCCTTGAAGACTTATCCTATGGTCAGCTTATTTGTGATGTACAGCAGAGTTTCAATGTTTTTCAGTGCTTAAGTTCCCCTCCCCATCAGCTATTGCAAATAATTCACAACTGTATGTGCAGACATAATTATAAAAGTAAACCTAAATATGTATGAGTACTGTATGATACTATGATATAGTACAGAGTGGGTGGGTGGGTTACAAGGTTAACTTTATAAAACTTACAGATCTTAATTGACTTTCTTAGCAGTTACATGTTGTTTCCCCTCATATGTGTATGTGATTGTGTTCTAAGATGAAACATATGTTACATAACAAACCTTTTTAAATTGTGACTACTGTATATTAGAGTACTGTATATATTGTGCTGCCATGATTATGAAATATCCCAAATTAAGGTACAAGTGTATTGTGAAATGCAAAATATTTAGAAAATATTTAAACTGTACTATACTGTACCTGTTGCCTCCTCTTTCCTTGATGTTGTAAGTGACCTTAAAGCTGAAGGTCTCTCTACTCTACAATACTGGTTCCCTTTTGGTCTAGCAGGGTGTGGCTCCTCTCTTAAATAAGCTTTATCTGAATCTGATTCTGCTCTTTTGACTTAAGTCAAGTAAAAGAGTGGATTTAGGCATGGTCTTGTGCCTAGATCTTCAATTTTACCATTTGCTTCTATGGATTTTCTAGGTACAGTAAATCCTCGATATACAGTAACGGGCACCGTCTATAATGGACCTCAGCTTTACCAGACACTCTGACCTGTTCGGACTAGGTTCATATATTATGGACTCGCGTTCATTAAAGTAAAATATAACAAACCATTCGTATCCAAATTATCACAAATAATTACAGTAATACCCCATTTTCCTACCCTGCATAATGCTGTTTCATTATAGAGCTCTTTGGTCCTCTTCTAGAGTTATTTTTTCTAGAAAAAAAAATATGAAAATCTATTACGAGAGAACACTTGGGACTCGTCGACAGCAGCCATGCTCGTTTACAGTCTCTCCGCCAATGAGAGTGACATACCCATGTGCACTCGCAGCCAATCAGCGCTCTCCTTGTGTAAACATTTTTCCGAGTAGCATTCAACTTACCTGACATACTCACTCTTTATGACTGATTTCTGCATATTTTAGTGAATATTTTTTACTAGGAAATAAAAAAATATGAAAATCCATAATACATACAAGTCAGCTGTTCACTTGTGCCTGGCAGTGCAGTGGTTATTATTACACATCATTCCCACCACTTACAACCAATAAGTACCTTAGGTGTTATTAACGTGTAAAGCAACTTTGTTTATTCCGCTAGCCTGCAGGCCACCACTCCGTCACCCTAGTTTAAATGCATTCTCATTCTGCAAACACTAGTTGGTGGTGATGAGTATTGGTGGTGACCAACACTCATCATTACTACTAACAGTCAACACTCATCATCACCACCAACACTCACCACCACCACTACTAACATTCTCCCCCACCACCACTCACCGTCATCACCAACAATCACAACCAACAACAACAATCACTATAATAACCACTAACATTCACCATCACTAACTGGTGTTTACAGGATGAGAACGCGTTCAAACTGGGGCGATGGAGTGGCGGCCTGCAGAGCAGAAAAAACAAAGTTGCTCTCGCGGCTTTACATGTTCTTAATACATACAGAACTGGTTGGTTGCAGGGCGTACCCAGGATCTCAGTAGTGGAAATGAGTCAGGTAAGTGCAGCGGAAACATTTTGAGACCATATGAAATGGGTATTTGGACATTTCCGGTATACGGGTACTCTCGATTTAACAGAATCCGATATAACGAATTCTCGATTTAGCAGAAGGCATTTTTTCGTTATTTTTCTCTCGATTTAGTGAACTAGTTTGCTAAATCGAGATTAATTCCATTAATACGCTCACACCTACTGAGACGCATGATACAGTAAAACCTACTTCAGCCTAAGGTGAATGTACTAAATGAATAAAAAGGATACATAATGTTATAAAGCAATTACCGGAAAATCTGAGAAAATGGCGAGAAGATCACTCCAAGCCTTTCTGCTCCAGGCCTGGGCATAAGGGTTCCCAGTGTTATGTTTAGCCACAACCTTATCTCATGGTTGGTGCGTGGGTGGGAACTAGCCAGCAGGGGAGGCGATATGGCGGTGGGTGATAAGGATCTAACAAGATGAAGCTTGTTTTAGGCTTAAAGTTTTTCTCTTATAAAATATCAGACTTGACTTGGTATAATATAATTAGCATTGCTGGAATCCTTGCAAGATATCAATTAATTTTAGTATAAACATCTCATAGTTTGCACAAAAGTTAAAAGTTTTAGTACAAAGTGGGTACAGTAATATGTTGCTCAAATTATGGCTTTTTCACAGGGAAAAGTCTGTGTAACTAGCCCTAGTGGTCAGGATATTGTGGTATTGATTGTTACAGAGTATTTAAAATAAATTCTTTGTTTAGTTCTGTACATAGAGACTGGTAGAAACTGACCGCACACCCCCAAAAAGGTTCGTCTGCTCTTGTCATTCATTTGGGGCAAAGTACTGTTTATTTGATATTTATTAGTTAGTAAAGATATATTACTGTAATAATTTGAGCTTATTAATACCAGTACCCTTCATATACAGTAAAATACTTATTTTTACCTTATTATTCAGTTTGTCATTTAAGGATATATTGGAAACGTCTTATAGAGTATTTATTAAGGATCACAATTCGCCACATTTGAGTGAGGAAAGAGAGGAGAAAAGTGACTGTGTGACCCTCCCTCCCCTCTAAAGAAAAGGTTCCCCTCCCACCATCTCCAGCCATCCGTGTGACTGCTTTCTCACTCCATATTTTAAAGTGTAATGTAATGTAATGTTGAAAGGATACAACTTTGCTCATTTATACTTATACTTATCACAATCTCCCTAAAAAACTTTAGCTTGGTCTTTATTCAAGACAGCTTCAGGTCACGAAACCCACTAATCCCCCATCCCAAGAAAAGGTGACCTGACATTCCATTAAAAGGTCATTAATATGAGACCACTAATCCCCCACCCTATCTCCACCTAACATTGTGTCAGGTCAGGTCTCCCCTCAAAAGACCTTAGCTTTTGTCTTTATTCAAGACATCTTCAGGTCATGAGACCCACTAATCCCTCGTACACGAAAGAGTGACCTGTCCTTCCGTCCCTGTAAATTCTCTTGCCTCTGAAGATGTCTTGAATAAAGACAAAAGCTAAGGTGCTCCAGTGTATACTTAGTTGACCGAGAGGTAGCAGTGAACAAAAATGCGGTGGCGGCAGGACACAGACTGAGCGGTGGAAAGCTCAATATACCGGAAGTTTTTATTTAACGAGCGGGTGGCTCAAATTAGTTCATTAAATCCAGAAAAGACTGTACACCTGTACTAAGTTCAATATTAAGTACAATACTTCATCCGATGGGATGAAGTACTTACAGTTTATAATAATAATAATAATAATAAACATTTTATTTATAGCTGGTTTTTATCATAATTTTTTCTTTTAAATAAAGCATAATATTACTTTTAGATTATATATTGATATTTAAATAAATGTTTTGAATAACTAAAAGATCTTTTAGTAGAACAACAAAATTTTAAAGGAGCATAAATCGAGAAGGCACAGTAGCTAAAAAGAGTATCTGACAGGGTGGGTCCGGTGACTTATGATATTATACGTACAACTCCTGATGTCTCGGGAGGGTTGGTATGTGATGTGTGTCTTCACCCACAACCATTCAGTATCCAACACAGAGAGTGAGTTGGCATATATATATATATATATATATATATATATATATATATATATATATATATATATATATATATATATATATATATATATATATATATATATATATATATATATATATATATATATATATATTATTTTTATTTTTTATATACAGGTATATATATATTTTTTTTTTGCATACTCTCTAGGCTCCAAAGACAGCTCAGCAAATGATGTTACCACAAAGCAAGTTTTCAAATGACCGCAGCAAATGTGGCGGCAAATATCGCAACCTGCGTATCTGCCTGGTGTGATCCTCCCCACCCACGCCCAATCACAAATCACTGAGCAGCGTTGAGCCCCTCAACCCACACACCCATTGTAACTCGTGACCATTTGCATCCCACCACAAATTCATGTACATCAGATACAGACTTGTCATAACCCATTCTAGCAATATCCAATGTATATTGGTGTTAATTATGTACCGCCACTGTTCAACATTAAGTAACAGAGATCATAAGGGGGAGCACATGTACCCAGTAACTCCCGGTATGCTACTGGTTGGTTGTAAGTGGTAGGGGTGAGTGACCATGAGTGTTGATGGTGGTGAGTGGTGGTGATGGGGAGTATAGACTGGACGCATTTCCAGAAAAGTCTACCAGAAACAAGAGTAAGGAGCATTTTTTAGTAGAAACTGGTAACTTATGGATTCTACACAATTCAGACATACTGATTATAAATCTGCTTGTTCCGAACTTTATTTTGAAGTTTTGACCTCACTAAAATATTCCCATATAAACTCAGATGAATGTATTTTGAACTGTTTGTAACGTTGTCTCTATTTGTATATACAAATTTGTGAAACAGAACATGGCATTTAGATGTTTTCATAAATTACATATACCATTTAACATACAAAGATAATTTTAACAGGTTTATAGTAAAATTTTATAAAAAAAATAAAGACAGACACATGATATTTTAAACAAAGCAAATTTGGATGTACTGTAATGTAATGTACAGTTCCATTCAGGAAACATGCTCCACCTCTCTGATCCTCATTTGTTCATATAGAAAGTTATATTGGATTAACATTAACACAAGCATTGTGAGTGGTATATCTGTTACATCCACAAAATGTTGTGTAGAATACTGTAGTTTGCTCTTCTGACATCTACAACAGTAATTTCTGCGTCCAGTGCGACATGAGCAGCAGATAACTTTTTGGCAGGCTTATGGGGAAATGCTGGTAGTGTCACTAGAATGGTCTAAAGCTTATCTCCTTGAAGTTTCCATCCCATCATCTCTGGTGTAGGCAGATCAGGTTCTGAACAGTGAGCTTGCTTCCAGATCATGCTCTGGAAGTGAACACGCTTGATATGAAAATACAACGCATTGCTTGTGGGTGGCATGGCCTCTGGTTTACAAACTTTAGAGAACATGACAAAATAAGCCTTATCTACACAGTCGACATTATCCAAGTTATATACTGTAGTTTACCAAAAAAAATCTCACTTGATTTGATCTTCTGTTCTTTAAGTTCCCCCCTCACCTAAGCCAGCAAGAAGTTGGTGGTACAGTATTTGAGAAACACCTTCCAAGTTCAATATTTTGAGTGATTGCATAATATAAAAGATGTTTTGTCACATCTTGTCAGTGCATGGAAGGGCAGGAGAAATGGAACAGCTTCAGGAAGCAGCCGGTCGAAGATGTCCTTGATAATGATATATTTGGGCTTTTTTGCTGTGCCTGACTTCAACCAGAAAACTTGGCATTAGTAGCCTCCATAGAGCTTGCCATGTAATCTTGTGAACCCAAATAGTTTTCTTGTATGCCTTCCCAGAATACCACTTTCATTCTATAATTCGGCCAGTCCTGATCCACTCATGTGCTTTCCAATAACCTTGAGGAAACACATCGAGGTGTGCAAACCCCCTAAACGTATTATAACCTTGTTACGGTACTCTGGGATTGCCCATTTTAGCTCCACCCATTTGCAGTAGAATGCTTGGTCTACTGTGATGACAGTGTATTGCTGGTCATTAGGTGATGATACTTTCATAAACATCCATACTACAGTATTCAGTGTATCAATTTCATGGGTTGGGGCCTGTAGTACGGACATATATCCAATGGGGCTTAATTCTGGATTATTTCTAGCTAGCTTTTGATTGAATACTGTCCATCCAGTCTTCATTGTTGACCTCTCACACACTATTATAAATGCTAGATCTGTAGCACTAGCATTTCAGGTGAAGTGCTTGTCCTTCTCACTTAAATCAAACCATTCTACTTTAACTTTGGTAGAGAAGGTGGGATTTATCTTGTTCATGTTTACATTAATGGGGAACAGCTGATCCATGGAGTCAGGCACATGTAAAATGTTTTTAATAGATAGCTGTATATTTTGGAAAGCACGGAGACAGGTTCAAGACCTCTCTGCCATGCTGCAACCTGTGTTGCATGGAATGTGTTTTTTCCATCTTGCATCTCATCCAAAATGTCTATGTTATATGTTGAATAGTGTACAAATCTATTGGGCACCAGATTTTGTGGTATGACAGAACCAGTTTCCACATCCATTGACTGCAAGGTGGTCTCAGCAAATCCTGTATCAAGTTGCAAAATCTGCTCATAGCTCAATATGTGTCCAGCTTTGTGAAAACTCCTGACAAGATTTTTTGATCGAGTGACTTGATATAGGGTGCTGCCAAGACTGATGTGATTTGGTGTCCATTTCTTACCACCACTAACACCATAAATCAGATCTTGGGCTGTACTTTGCACTCTATGCTGTACTTGAGTTTCTTTTACAAACGAATTTCTTTTAGGAGGCAAGTTGTAATCTCTGTATTTTTCCTTTGTCTGTGTACTGGGAATAACAGTTTCTATGCCATATAAGGTGAACATCTTTCCTGCACAGCACATTTTCCAAGAGATCAACGATCTCCCTGTTCTTCACATCATTTAACTTTTTCCTGCTTCTGGTTGCATCTTGGGCAGTATTCAGTCCCTGTTCACCTGCTTCACGTACGTCATCAGTGGGCGTCTTTCTTTCTTGACAAAAGATGCACAGACTCAAGCCAAGAGAGTGGGACCTCTTCAAACAAAAGACAGGATCCATCTTGCATTACTTTGAAATGAAATATGCAAAAATTAATTTTTGCTGGGAAGTGGTGAAACATACACAACTTCATTTTTGGCAAATTGCTGTAAAAATTCTGCAGATATGCTAAACATAATAGATTACATACACCATAACTATAAAAATTGTGTGCATTGGCAGCCATTTTCTTTTCTGCATCATATTGGCTAAACAAAAAAAAAATCAGCTTGGTAGCGACCATATTTGAATTCAGCATACACAAATTAAGTTAAATGGCCACAGCAGTTGTTTTTACTAAAAAATGCCCCAAACAACCCACTTTCCTGAAATGCATCTAGTCTAAGTAGTGGTGGTGAGTGATGGTGGTGGTGGTGGTGGTGAGTGTTGGTGGTGATGGTGAATGTTACTGGTGATGGTGAGTGTTGGTGGTGATGATGAATGTTAGTGGTGATAGTGAGTGTTGGTGATGGTGAATCTTAGTGGTGATGGTGAGTGTTGGTGGTGAAAAGTGATTCATGTAGTCATTGCGGACTATTTTGGTATATAATGGACCATTATTGTTCCGGATCTGGATATAACGGATTTTCGGCTTTAATGGACCTTACCTTCCCCCCAGTTAGTCCATTATAACAGGAATTTACTGTACACAGATGTGGAGGCATAGTTAGTTATTGGTGGCAGGTATAAGGGCGAGGCACCTGGTTGATCTAATCCGTATCAAATTTATTTATTTTTTTCTGGGATTCATTTTGCAAATATACTTATTAGGGATCTTCTTGGATCCCAATTTCACAAAATCTATTTGAGTGCAAATTATTTGAGACCATAACTTGAGGGTAAACACCAGAATTCTACAGGCATTGGGAAGGTTGTAAGGGAAGTGTTTGTCTTTTTTTTTCTTAGCTTTTTTTTTATTTTTAAGGAGACAAACTCCATTAGGGGTGGATGCTGCCACCACTTGTCTCTTTTTTCACCTCCATTTTTTATAGCTGTTATTGTGTATTACCGGTATATGAAGGTTTGTTCCTGAAAACCCATATTATGAAAAGAGTGAGTGAGGAGGAACCCTGATCCTACCCCCCTCCCCCTCCAAGGCTGTTCTTGGTGGTTGGCCAGAGTGAGGGGTTGTTACTGAGAAACCTGGTTTATGACAGTGACAAATGAGAAGTGATCTATACAGTGGTGTCAGGGTTCATCACAGCCAAATATGTTAGAGCAAACTGTGAGTAATCTTTAGTTTACCATTAGTTACCATGGCCTAGGGGCAACTGTCAAAACCAGAAAGGCCTGTGTGTGGATAATGACTCCTCACAGGCTCTCTTATAAACTAGGCTTTCAGTCTTCATTCCACAGTTTTTATCATTTAATATATATTTAAAATCATAATATTAGTTTTAGTTATGTCATTGGAACATACACATTCTTTTTTTAAATGTTTTTCTTTCAGTAGTATTCTTATTCTATCAACAGTTGATAAAGGGAAGTAGGCCTTCACATGGCAGCCTTTAAGATTTACTGTGAAGACCAAGTAATGAACATACGTATTCCACTTTTACTGTCAAGTGTTGCCTCAACTTTCATTGTACTGTATCTAGTTTTTGTCTTTGATAGACTTCATCTGAAAGTGATGAACAGAAATTGGAAACCGAATTGAAAAGAATTCTCAGAGTCAATACATTAAGCCTGAAGCCAACCCATGAGTATGTAATTTTTTTTTTTTTTTTTTTTTTTACTGGGATTAGCCCACCTGGGCACAGGTCGAATGACCCACAACATGTGTGTGTGTGTGCGCTTTAGCACTAGGTCACAGTGACTCAGAGAACTGATGTCACAGTGACTCAGGATGATGATTAGAGTGGTCCCTCGGTTACCCTAACGAGCGCCTCGGTTAACTAGATTTCGGTTAACGAGTTACCTCCCATAAGATTCATAACTTCGGTTAACGAGCAATCCCTTGATTAACGAATTTCTTACGAGCTGACCTGAACATGTGTTTGCTTGCATTTGGCGGTCAACCAGCTGTGAGGGAATTACTACACCATGTGAGGCCCCGCATAACACCATCTGTGAGGGAATTACTACACCACGTGAGGCCCCTCATAACACCATCTGTGAGGGAACTACTACACCACGTGAGGCCCCGCATAACACCATCTGTGAGGGAATTACTACACCACGTGAGGCCCCTCATAACATCATCTGTGAGGGAATTACTACACCACGTGAGGCCCCGCATAACACCATCTGTGAGGGAATTACTACACCACGTGAGGCCCCTCATAACACATCTGTGACACCAGGCCCCTCATAACACCATCTGTGAGGGAATTACTACACCACGTGAGGCCCCTCATAACACCATCTGTGAGGGAACTACTACACCCGTGACTATCTACACCACGTGAGGTCCCTCATAACAACATCTGGAACTACTACACCACGTGAGTTCCTCCTAACACCATCTGGGAGGGAGTTACTACACTACGTGTTTGCTGTTCAACACCTACAATAATCTGTATGTTCACTGTATGTTCCTTTACCTTTCTCTAATGAAGGCTTTTGTTAAACCACCAATGTATGTAATAAGTCATTTATGTCCAATGTATATTTTCAGCCTTCGGGCTGCAGAACTTTTTCAATAAACCGTTAATTATTATTATTATTATTATTATTATTAGTATTAGTCCGCCAATACAGTAATCAGTTCTAGGGCTTAAATTCCTTATTATTTTAGTAAATATTAAGAAGTTTATACTATTCAATAATTTTAAAAGTTTAATATAATTTTTTTTAGTCATTTTAACAATTATTGAACATAATTGAAGGAAAGGTCACTAGTTTCATGCGCGCCATCTAGCCTGCCAACACACCATACAGGCGTTAGTCTCTCTGTCTTTTCATTGGAGGAATCATCTTGCTTGAGACTCTCTTCAACTAAACGCTTTTTTTTCTGTGTTTCCAAGCAAATTATTGGTTACAGTCAATCCTCACATTACGCGGTCCCGCATTCCGCGTTTCACCGTTAACGCGGTGCCTTGCCAGAACCTAACATGCTCACATTCCGCGGTCGTGAACCCCATTACGCGGAGGGCGGCTGGCAAGCCGCGCCATTTTTGGATCCAAACCTCCCGCCATCCGCCATGTTGTGTAAGAGGCGCGAAAATGGTGCGCACAAGGTCGCCCAGTCATCAAAACATTACCGAGTTCTTTACCCGCCACCCACCACAACCGGCCCAAGTCAGTGATAGTGATAATTATAGTGAGGATATGGACTTATATGGACTTTGAGGGGTTTAACAAAGAGGCCCTGCAAGCCTCTGTGGTGGATAGTGATACAATTGATACCAGTGATACAGGTGAGGGCCAATAATCTGCCCTCTGCCTCAGAACCAACCCCCCATCCCCGTGTGCCCAGCCATCTTTTCTACTAATGTAAGTGTTAAAAAACCTAATATTATTGATATTTCTCTTAATTATTAATTGTGTGTGCATGCCATCATAAAGTTAAGATAATATTTTTACTACAACATAGTTGTGTGTCGTCAAAAAGTGGAGTTTGGGGATCGGCCTGGACTCCATTTCAATTAATCCCATATGTTATGTTGTTCACTTTACGCGTTCCTCACTTTCCGCGGTACCCTCCGGGTTACATTAACCGCGTAATGTGAGACCCAACTGTATTTTGAAAATTCTTTTACATATTGACAATATATAGTGCAGTGCAGTGTTATTTTAAAGAAAATAATCTTGAATTACACCAAGTTTAAACTTAAAATATCATGTGTTGAGATTTTTTTAATTCAGCATGGGGCCTAAGAAATCAAGAAAAGCGATTTCAATCCAAACCAAGCATGAAATTAAAAAAAAACATGAAGAAGGCATTAGATCAAATGCGCTATGCAATGAATATGGCATGTTGACATCAACTGTGTCGACAATTCTTGCACAGAAAGACAAATTTAAAGAAGTGGAAGTGAGAGACAAATCTACCAGGATTCTTAAAAGTAGATCCCTAATTGCAGAAACTGAGGTTACTTCTCATCTGGATTAGGGAAAAACAGATGAAAGGTGATTCAGTTTCTATTGAATTTATTTGTGAAAGAGCCAGGGAGATATACGAACATTTAAAGACAGATCAACCTGGTTCTTCAGGCACAGAATTTGAAAATTTTAGGGCCAGCAAAGGCTGGCTCGAAAAATTTAAGAAAAGAAGTGACATTTTCAGTGTTAGGCATGGTGAAGCTGCTAGTGCTGATAAGGAAGGGGCAGCAAAGTTTTTAGTGGAGTTTAAAGAACTGATGGAAGAAGAAAATTATCTTCCACAGCAAGTGTTCAATGTGGATGAAACTGGGCTGTTCTGGAAAAAGATGGCCAAAAGAACATTCATCACCAGAGATGAAGCCTCTTTACCTGGGCGTAAACCCATGAAAGACCGTCTCACTCTATTGCTTGGTGCCAATGCTTCAGGGGATTTCCGACTGAAGCCTATGCTTGTCTACCACTCTGAGAACCCCAGGGTGTTCAAACAACAAAAAGTGGTAAGAGGAAAGCTTGGAGTTTATTGGAAGTCCAACCGTAAGGCATGGGTGACAAGACAGCTCTTTAATGAATGGGCTGTTGAGGTGTTTTGCCCTTCTGTCAAGAGCTACCTAACCACCAATAAACTCTCTTTAAAGGCTCTTCTTCTCATGGATAATGCTCCTGGTCATGACCCTGTACTTGCCAGAACTTTGGAGTATCAATTTGACTTTGTGAAAGTGTTGTTTTTGCCTCCCAACACTAAATCAATCATACAGCCAATGACCGGAATGTGATCAGCAACTTCAAGAAGTTGTACATGAAGAAAATGTTTAGGAGGTGTCATCAGGCAACTTCCACTAATCCTGAACTAACACTGGCACAGTTCTGGAAGACACAATTCAACATCCTGGAGGCTGTAAAATTGATTGTGTCATCATGGTAAGAAGTCTCCACTAGATCCTTCAATTCTCCATGGAAAGCACTGTGGCTATCAGTAGTCCATGATTATGAGGGATTTCAGGATGACAGAGTTGGACCAGGAGATTGTGTCCATTGGTCAGTCATTGGGCCTTGAAGTGGAAGAGGATGATGTCGAAAAGCTTGTGATGTCTCATGAGGAGGAACTTACTCCTGATGACTTGAAGCAACTGGATGAGATGTTAGAGGCTGATAGTGGTGAGGAGGAAATTGAAAGTGATGACCATACGTCAACTAAAGAGTTGAAAGATGTGATTTACCACTGGGAGAAGTTCAGGGAACTGGCTTCAAAGCACCCAGATGTGGAAAAAACTGAACTAACTTTGTGTCATGTTGAGGACTCAATGGTCTCCTTCTTTAAACATAAGTTAATGGTGAGGAGGAGAGATGCCCCACAGACCACAATTGACACTTTCTTCAGTAAAAGGCAGAGGGAACAAGATGCTATCCCTCAGCCTTCCACTTCAAGAAGGAGAGAGGTTGTTCATGGTGGAGAATCTGTCAGTCCAGAGGTTCCTGACATTTTCATGGAAGGTGACTCACCTTCCAAGAAGCAGTAAAATGCTTCTCCTCCACCTCCACTTCCTTCTCTTCTCCCTTCTCCTCCTCCACCTCCCACTTCAAATTCACATCATCATCATCATCCAGGAGCCTTCAACATACACACCTCAAAGTAAGTGTACATTTCTACCTTTTTTGTTGAATTTAGGCAATTTCCGGTGAGCTGGAACCAATTACCCAAAAACCCATTGAAACAATGGTATCGGTTACCGAGTTTTTCGGTTAATGAGTTTTTCGGTTAACGAGTTTTTCGGTTAACGAGTAACCTGCTGGAACGGATTGTGCTCATTAACCGAGGGACCACTGTATAACAATAGTGTACCGAGATGTTTGTGATGTCAGACCTCTAATTATTGGATACCAACCTAGTGAGTCACTGCAGTATCAAATGTACTGAATCACTGGGATAACAACTTACAGTATTGTACTGGGTCAGAAATTAATGCCAGCGCATCAGATGATTGTGATATTAAAGTATTGGACCACTGATATTGGTATCCTGAATCACAGTAGTAGTGGTCGGACATTTCGTCACCAGACAATTCGTCGCCGGTCTATTGAACACCAAGTTACTAAGTTATATTTATTAAATTTGGATAATAATATCTTTATTTTGGAAGTGACCATGGTTAGGTTAGCTTAGCTTAGGTTAGGTTTAGGGTTATGTTTGTGTTTATTCTGAACCAGTGACAAAATGTTAGGTGATGAGATGTCCTAGAACCGACAGTAGTATCAGCATAATAAATAACTGGGATATCAGTGAACCAGGAAAGTGTTTGCCATTGTACAGAGTAGCATGTTGGTGTTGCTAGCTTGGCAGAATTGAAAGTATTTATAGCTGTGGAATGTTCAGTTGTGGTCATTTGCTGCTGGAGGCCTTGACAGCCAATCCTGCTTCTACCCAAGGTATTCTTCATCACACAGGTGAAGCTTATGGGGGAAAAGGTGCCTATTAAGGGTATAGCACACTACCACTTTTCTTACTCGCATTAGTGATTTATTCTCTAGCTTCCAGAAATTTATTACTTTAAATCTCTCAATGCAGGAGAGATGGTCATGATGGACTCTTCCTTTGCCCGTGTTGGATTATGCTACTGTTTTTTGTTCATACTGTGGGAGAGACTCAGGTGATCCTTATAATCAGGGGTGAAGGAAACACACTGGTGTCAAGTTCGTAAGTTCTATTTCTGGGACAAACACACAAAAGGAGTTAAGACAGGGGAAACAGCGTCCTGTCTTGGAATCTCTCCGGGTATCTCTATCTGCGCATGCGCGTACAGCGCGCATGTGCCAAAAGTCTGAACTAACACAGTGACAAAAGGGAGTATGATTATAACATATAATACAGAGACCTGAATCAATAATGGTAAATAGTACAGTTACATATTACAGCATATTCGTCTCATATATCTACACATACAATGGCTGTCATCATCATCTTATGAAACCATAGGAGAATAAGACAGTGGTGTGTTTTTAAATAATGTAAGCATGCATAGAGACTGAGAGAGAGCAGCTGACCAAGAGTAATGTGGAAGGTGTCAGGATAAATGTGCATGTGTGTGTATGTGTGTGCATGAAAGAGAGAGACATAAACTTCTTGGATGTGCAGAGCTTCATATTGAGTGTAGGATATATACCCGTAGAGGCCTGTGTACAGAACATTGTAAATGCACTTTGGTCATGTACATAGTATATGGTCTATACGTATATACTGTAGTTCCTTTATGTCATCATCTTAACCTTTATCTTCCTTTTCACTGCACAATCTACTAAGAATAACTATACCTCCAGTCTTTTCAGTAGCCAAGAGTGAGTGGCTGCAGACAGGGCCAGAGTTTTAAAAAATTAAAAAATGTTACAGCTACACATTCACTTGGGCCGATAGATACGAGGTGTTGATGATAGAGCGTGGGGGTCCTTCTTCTGCATGGGAATATTGTATTTAAATTTGGTGCTTTAAAGTCTTTTCTTGTGGTGTCTGTAAAACTCCCATACTTTGATCCCTGGGCTCATTAACATCATTAAACATTACTGGTGTCATCCCTACAATATACACAATGTACAGTATAACCTGCTGCCAAAAATAATGTAATGAGCAAAACTGTTGTTGTGATATGAAGAGTGTGATTGCCATTCAAAAAACATTGTTTAGTGCTACACAATACAGTGCCATGGGGGTAAATGGAGGATGTTCTTATGGCCCTTAGTATATTATGTTGACCAGATAGAAATTTTTTTTGAAATATCTATTGGACAAATGTACTGATATAAGGGCCTATGTGTCTTCTGAATATATTGTAAAATGCCCTGAATAACAGAGGTGCAATAATTACTATGACTACTGTACTATATTACAACAGTAGCATCAGCCAGAACACATGCTAACAACTAGAGCAACTTAATAAAAACAAAGTTAAGAGCCAGCATTATATGTCTCACTGCAGTATAACTCCATAATTCACATTCATCTGCAGTGATATATTCGTTAGCCAGAACAATTGGTGCAGAGCACTTCCTGGATTGAGAGATTTCCGGGTAACGAGACGACTCTCAAATCCGGAAAAAATCCCTCCTTCCCAGATTTTTTAGATTAACAGAAAAATTTTCTTGGAAGTTCCAGAAATTGCCCATAACATCATCTCTTGAACCCGGAAAAAACAATCCCCTTCCCCAGAATTTTCCCTGTATCGGGAAAAGTTCCTTAGAAATTTTCTTTTCCGGTTATCGGAGAGTTCCAGGTCAGGGGGATTCTGGCTAACGGAGATATTACTATAATTCAACATCACTCATAATTCATAATGTTTAGCTGATGCAAAATATATACTGTACATTACAAATTTTGTAATCTTTGGGAAAATTTTGAAATACTATGAGATTTTCAAGTACGTACTGTATTGTGATACAGTATATGTTTATGTCTGTACAGTGTATTGCAATTTTTTTAATACTACTGTACAGGTATTTGGTAAAATTTGGCATGGATTATGAGAGACATTTACAAATATCTATTACACACATGTCGCCATGGGATGCGACTGCCGACACGTTGGTCAGTTGTAGAGTATACATTTACGGTCTACCACTCAAGCTTTTTTTTCCGCTTGTTTTTCCATCATTTCCCAGTGTTTGAGGCATTACGGTATATCTGATAACCATGGACCAAGCACTTAAACCTGGTACATAGGTACAGTACTGTACTTAAAAAATTTAAATTTTTATTGGGGCAGATAACGGAAAAGTACCGTTGTTTTTTGTTTTGTTTTTTCCTCAGGAGAAAGTGTCTCTCATATTTTGTAGAATCTCATAATTTATAAAGGCTTTTACTGTACTTGTTCATACTTCACCACCTCAACTCAAGCCCTGGCTGCAGATGGAGGGAAAAAAATGACTCAGAATCACATTGTTATCTCCTACATACTTACATACATACATCACTAATTACATGAAAACCAATTGTATATACTGTACCACAGTATTTTGTAATAACTTTCATGTTATTTTTTTCTGATGAACTGCCGGTGAGGATCATAGATACTGTATACACTGTTACATATTGATATGAGTGATGTAATATACTGTATTGTGGTTATAATACTTAAATTTCTGCTGCCTTTCTTCTTCACACAGTACTGTAGTGAGTCGTAGGGTATTATGTCTTTCTCATCTATCCTAACTTGGAAGCTAATTTTGGTTCAGTCTCTCTTGCACAAGTCATTTAACAGTCACAACAAACTATACCAGTCATATTTAACAGTCACAACACACTATACCAGTCATATTTAACAGTCACAACAAACTATACCAGTCATATTTAACAGTCACAACAAACTATACCAGTCATATTTAACAGTCACAACAAACTATACCAGTCATATTTAACAGTCACTACCACCATATAACTGTCACTACCACCATATAACAGTCACTACCACCATATAACAGTCATTATCACCATATAACAGTCACTACCACCATATAACAGTCATTACCACCATATAACAGTCACTACCACCATATAACAGTCATTATCACCATATAACAGTCACTACCACCATATAACAGTCATTACCACCATATAACAGTCACTACCACCATATAACAGTCACTACCACCATATAACAGTCACTACCACCATATAACAGTCACTACCACCATATAACTCCCACCATATAACCAGTCACTAACAGTCACTACCACCATATAACAGTCACTCACCATATAACAGTCACTGCCACCATATAACAGTCACTACCACCATATAACAGTCACTACCACCATATAACAGTCACTACCACCATATAACAGTCACCACCATATAACAGTCACTACCACCATATAACAGTCACTGCCACCATATAACAGTCACTACCACCATATAACAGTCACTACCACCATATAACAGTCACTACCACCATATAACAGTCACTACTACCATATAACAGTCACTACCACCATATAACAGTTACTACCACCATATAACAGTCACTACCACCATATAACAGTCACTACCACCATATAACAGTCACTACCACCATATAACAGTCACTACTACCATATAACAGTCACTACCACCATATAACAGTCACTACCACCATATAACAGTCACTATCACCATATAACAGTCATATTTAACACTTACAATCCTCAAATATCAGTATCAGTCACTTCTTAACAGTCATTACCCTCAAACACCAGTCACAGTCACCACAATCAATAACCCCTTTGCACAATAAACACAGTCAACAGTCATTCATGATTATAACTTCCATCCCCTGTTCACTGGAAGTTTCTCTGTGATGCTTCCTGTTTTGATGAGGATGTTTCTTTAGATCCAAGATGACCTTTGCTTTACTTGAAGTCAAAATATGTCAGTTTATTATTTAGATTCTTTTGCAGCAGAATTGAGTTGATAAACTTGCTGGATTTGTTCTGTGGACCATGTTGTGTTGTTGTCAGGTAATGCTTGGTTATACAGTATACTTTATATTTAAACATATCTACATGGTTGTTTTTCTGTGTGTGTGCTTTTTATACCTGTATATGTTTATCCTTTTTTTTTTGTCATATTGAGACTTTTTTCTCCCAGTGTTCAATAGTGATAAAGTCATATGGCAATGAAAAATTTTGGGACAGGTTTTCAGATATCCATAGTCAAAGCTGTGATTACTAAGAGCCTGTACTGTAGTCACGTGTTGATCTAGATTTTTTAATTGTATTCAGATCAAGAAATTTGAGATTGTATGTGGACTAATACTGCTAGAATTATCATTAAATTCTTGTAAATATGAACATTAAAAAGTGGTGTAGGTGAGAATATTGTACTTAACCATATTATAGTACTTCAAGAAGTTATTTCAGAATAGCAGAAGAATTGATTCTGTGAAGCCTGTAATAAAACTGAGCATCAATAATTTTGTACCTCAAGCAGTGGATTGGGTGACTCATGTACAGTCAACACATGCAGGGTTTCAACAATCCAGGATGGCCAGAACTCCCTCCCCCATCCCTAACATATATGACTGGTAGTAAATTTCTTTTAAAATGTGGGTGGCAGAAATGTCAGTTGTCATCTAAGTTAAGATGTAAGCGTTGTTTTACGTTGCACTAATACACAGTGCACCTTTACCCGACCTACCTTATTTACCTTAATTACCTAATGGCCACCCACTAGAGGTGCCCATGCCAAGGGAAGGAGGCCAGTGGCGTGTGTAGGATCCCTCCATTGTTCTTAATAATTTTGTCGATGGTTATTTTGAAGCCCAGTACAATATTGTTCGTGATTCCATAATTTGGGCTGGTAAACCATTCCATAGGTTACAGCAGGAGCAGTCCACTAATCTGATCAGTTCTACTCTTGGCTTACTCCACATTTCTGGCAGCTATGTTCTTCCTCTTACATTTTTGGGACATGCTTATGAGAGTAGATTGTTTGTCATACAATTGTACGTTATACTGTAGTATTGCAGTGTAGGTGTTTTTATCATGTTGTAGGGGTGTTTACATTTTCTTAACAACCTAGTTCATGGTCTGCTGGTGAGGGAAGCAACAACACATGGTGGTGTGTGTAACTCTGCCCCAAGGTTATTAAGAGGATATTCCTGTTCACCTTGAAGGATATAGTCTGAATTGGTATTTTAGGAAAATTTCATGTAGGAAGAGAATGCCTGTTGTCTGACCTTAGAATAAGTTGTGTGTTCCTGTATGCTTGAGTGTAGGACACATTGGAATCCTTCAGAGGACCCATCAACTGGCTAACTACAGACCTGGTTTACAGAAGGGACTATTAAGTTATGCCTTATTTCCCATTGACATTGAGTTCCCCATCTCATAATATCATTTCCTCTGTCACTTTGTGTCAGGTCATTATCCCAGATGCTACACCAAGACGAAATTGTATGGGCACATTCCCTGTTCACTGTTATTGTTTCCTTTACATCACACTGGATTATAATGCACATTACGTCATTGGATGTGATCAATGTTTATGACTTACCTCATCATTTCAGACATTTTACCAAGACTCCAGATCATAGTTTTTGCCTCAGTCACAATGACTTGTAAACTGAACTGCTGTGATCCAAGTCAGTGTTGGGAATATAACTCAATGATTGATGACATTCTATATTTCAGGCACAGTGCAGTTATTTTTTATATATACCGGTACTTTACATATATTTAAGAAGAGAATAGAAGTCTGTGCTGATGTTTGTAAATGGACTCAATGACAAACTCAAGAATATAGTATTTTTGTCAGTATCAGAGAAGAAAGAGGTTACTGTTCCCATTAAAAGAAAATGAAGATGTGCTGGTCCCAGGTTGAGGTTCAGTGTTCCCTTCTGATCTTTCATGAGGACACCAAGTTAGTGCTGAGGCACAGTTCTGTGCTGTCATCATGCACTAGCCTTGACATGATGACACCATTAATGTGGAAGGTGCTCATGGCATTTGGATGTAGATATATGAAGAGGGAGACCTAGATCCCTCCAAATTTTCTTTCACATGAGAAAATTCATTTCATGCTTAACTGCTGATTTTGGCCAGTGTGAAGTTTGCTGTTTGTCCAAGGTTAGGGATAGGGGACTTGGGACATGATGGAAGGTGAATCAGACATTGGAATAGTGGTTTGCAATACCACAACCTTGTGTTGTATTTCTAACCAACAATTCTATAAAGAGAACTTTCTGCAGTTCAGTTTATTTAGGGACCACTTGATCTTGGGTTTTGGAATCTCGGGCTTTGTATTACCTTCCTTACATGGGTGTTTTGGTAGTGTGGTAGACTTCTTTAAAAGTTCAGCCTCTGTAGAGAAAGTTCCAGTCCATGGACTAGCAGCAAGAAGCATTGCCCCTGTACCAGACAAATGGCTGCTTTCAATTTTTCCAATATGAGAACTTTGGTGTCTCTGATCTCTTTGTCATCTTTAACACTGTGGTATTAAAACACTTAATGGGTCTGTTACCAAGGTCATCTTATTTAGACCTATGCTGGAGTCACAAATAGAGGAAACTTAACCAAAGATTTTTCCAGGGCAAGAGTAGTAGCTTAGGTTGAAGTGGTCACTGGTTTCAATTTACCTGATAGGTTTTCTGTTAACTTTGTAGAAAACAAAAACTTTTTAGGTTCTTCTTTGATCCAGATCTATAAATTGGATCAGTTATACTTGGCTAAGGAGAGAGGTATTCTCTTAACCTTTAATTGATGGAGAGCTTTTTACATAGACAATTTCTCTAATGAGAAAAATAGGGGTTTTAAAAAAAAGTGTTAAATTATAAAATGTTTGTATGAAAAGGAAAGTCTTGCTCACTGAATACAGTGGCGTAATTTGCTTTGCTGTATGGTTAACAAGTGGGAAGCAGTTTTTTTTTTATTATTGATTCATTAATATATTCTTGTATGATCAGCCACTTATAGTGTGCAGTACTGTAGTTGATAGATCAGTTGACTCAACAACCCTTGTTTCTAAATCATCGGTCTAAGCATGGAGCCTTTCTTTACTTAGCTGAGAATGCAAATACTTTTGGTTTGTATGGCACTTCATAACTAGCAAAGTTAGTTAATTTTATAACCTCATTCCTGATAAAAGGACAAGTTATGCTATCCCTTGGAGCTTATCACAATACTGTACCTCCATCCTCCCCTCTGCACTAGTTGGCTCGTTGTGGCAATGAGTTGCCTGATCCACTGCATGAATTATAAATGGGGGATTAATCCTGAAATTATGTTTTATAACTGAGTGTGGACTGGGTAGTTCAGATCCCTCACTCCTCCCTAAGGGTGCTATGATAACCTAGAACAATTGGGGTTGGTTCTTGTTGTCCAGTTTGTAGCCAGAATCAACACAAATTTCAAAGCACAGTCCATGATGCTAGCTTGTCAAGCAAAGACCTTTAGCTCTTGGTCTATCTAACAACTGACTCCCCCAAGTCAATTTTTTTTTGGGGGGGCTATGGTTTTGCTGGTATGGTATAGATAATTTTCAAAGGATACTGGAATTTAGTCCCAGTGATGTGTGTCATGGAACCTGGAAATGCTGGGTTCTTGAACCAAGAAACAATGAAGACTGTGTATGAGTCTCCTGATCCTACCTACTTATAAAATGGGGTTTCAGAATCAATCCGTCATATTTAAATCACAAGAATTGTATTATTAGTATTGAATAGATTTACCATGTTTCTATACATTGTGTTCCCACATGTGTAATTAATTTTGGCAACTAAATGCTTTGATGTTACTGCAGTTGTTTGTACAGTACAGAACATTGATTTCAAGAATATAAAGATCAATGTAGCAAAACATTTCTTTGGTAACCAGAAGATGTAACATACTCAGAGGAATGCAAAAATCATCATTATAATCTTGCATTCAGACAAGGAGGTTCCCCACCACTTGGGTATTTTGAGAATTGGTTAATAAATGGTACAATCTTGATTTATTGTCAAATTTATTTATTTTTTGTTCCTTTAATTAATACCGGTATCTGTGTCTCCAAACTTTGTTAATGTCCAATCTCCTGTCATATTAATTGGATAAAAACTATTTTAATTTGACAGCAATTGTCTGTTGTGTTGAAAGTCCCTTGGTGTTAGCACTTCATTGCATTATTAAACTTTCTCAAACTAAAACTGATCCCTGTATTACCTATGATATCCATACAATGATCAATGGATGCCATATCTCCAGCATTGTCTACTAGAGTTACATTAACAATAAACAAAGAAATAGAAATATTGCAGTGACTGGCTACAAGTGACAATGCCAACAAATTCATGTGTTAATGTACCATTAGAATGACCATTATCTATGATGTAAAGGCCAGTAAACAGTAGATATTGAAGTATTACAATGAAGCTTATTAAAAAAAAGACATTGAAAAGCAGAAAAATGTAAAAAAAAAAAAATTGATTGATGTATTTCATTCAGTTGTCAAAGTCTTGTACATATGGCAGTGTACCACCTTATGTTTCCCCTATGCAACCTTCACAATGCCTCAACATAAATGCTTGCCACTGTGTTTATTTTTTTAGCACTGTACACACTGCATTATGGTTTACAAACTCACTAAAGTACACACATACTGTATAAGATACAGTAATTAATACACCTCGAGATCACCACTCAGTGCCAACCTCGCGCACATACACCACCTGGCAAACAAGTAAGCATGGTTCTCAGTACAACCATACACACACACACACACACACACCAATAGGCTAGTGCTAACTTTTCACTGTACATCATGCTGAGAAGGTTATTCGGAATATTTACTAGTCCCAGGCAGTGTCGTATGAAATTTACTTGACTTGATATTTTTGTACTTGTCCTGACAAATTTTGGAGGACATATGCTTGACCATTTGTTGTTGTTTATTTTTTAATGTAAACTTAAGAAACATTTTAAAACACTCAAATTATTGTATGTATCAACTCATAGATCACTTGTTGTCTGTCTAAATTCCTTTTACCCTCACCCAGTCAATTTTCCTTGCTTCTTATTGATGTTGATGTTTTCACTTCAATTTATAACACAGTTTATCTTACACAATCAGTCAATCAGCCAATTAAAGAATCAAGTGAAAGGGATGAAATAGGTTCAGTGGAAGGGTAAGAGGGTGGATGGAAGTGAGTCATAAGAGTAGAGAAAAGTGTCTTGGCTTAACATAAGATTGTCAGCAGCAGCAGCAGCACTCTGCCCAGCCACAGCAACAGAGGAGGGGCCAAGGGGCCTCTTTTTGGAAGATCGCCACCTCCATGAATACCACCCGAGCACAAAAGCCGCCAGGATTCACTGTTTCGGGTTTATGGCTATTCCCAATTTCATAATTAACTTTCATCTTTTTTTTTTTTTTTTTTTACGTTACTGTAGTTAACAAGTTCCTATAATGTTTTGATTCCAAATGACATATAATATGTAATCCTTTTTTTAATCATAGCCATTAACCCTTGTCCATCTTTTGCATTGACATGATTACAGTAAGCTGGAGGATATAATTGTAACATACAGAAGGGTATAGTCATCTGTCAGGACAGCGGGTCACACAGGAATGGTTAGCTTGTTTGCTTGTTTCATCAAAATGGGGTTTAGTTGAGAACCTTTACATTTAACATTATACCCCTTTTTAATATGTTACCCTCCAGTCCTGCCTTAGATCCCTATTACATTGTATCTGGATAATTTGATCATGCACTTTTGGTACCCTGTTTATTTTTAATGTCTGTACATATTAGTTTAGTTATGGTAGTTATTTGACTACTGTGGTAGTCTGTGCCCCGAGCCGACCTGACCCACAGGCCAGGACATTCGCTCTTCACTTATCTAAGTGTCTGGAGGTCGTAGTTGGCAAGGTTAGCTGAAGTGTTAATTTTTGGTGACTTATGTATACCGTATACGTATTTGGACTATTCTTATGTATCCTATATATATTTTTAGATTCTTGCAATAGATTATAATTATGTAACCTAACACCCACCTTTTGTTACATTTATCTGAGTGGCTCAATCATCACTAATAATCAGTACAGTATAGACAAGTTGGCACTCTCAGGTGACAAATTAGTAAGGAGGAGAATGAGAATACCCATTGGGACAGAGGAGCATCCTGCCAGATTCTGGTAGCTAGATTATCACCATAAAGATGTAAAGAACGAAGAAGTATGGTAGTGGTTGGGTTGTTTGGCAAGAGGCGAAGGTACAGCCTTTTAGCTCTTAGTTAAAGATGGACTGAGCGAGTTGGAGAGGAAGTTTTGAATATTGGAACTTGAAAATATCAAAGTATTCTTAGCATGGAAGGATGAGCATATCATTGGTGAGTTTTTAGTGAAGGTGGAAGACAGACCATTGACTTTTATGTCAAAGTTATGAGTAGAAAGGTGAAAAGTAGGGAGAGGTTTGAATCCTTAGTTTTATAATCTCAAGGCATTTGTAGCATGGAAGGATGAGGGTATCATCGTAGAGTTTTTTAGGGAAAAAATAGATATCTGAGATATCTGTGGGATATATATCTGAGATATCTGTGGGATAGATATCCGAGTTTTTATGTCAGACCTTGGAGTGGAGTGGTGAGGGAGGGAGAGGCTTGAAGCTCTGATTGTAAAGTCAGAGTATTCAAACAACTTAGAAGGACGAGGGTATAGTTGGAGTAGGTGGAGAGAGATAGAGGGGGAAAGTGGCAAATGAGATTTTAGTGAGGTGAATGTGGATTGCGGAATTGGTGTTGTGAGGAAGGGGTCGGGGCCACCTGTTGGGACTCTGTCAAGTTTTGTCTACCCGAGGGCTTTGGACTCCTAAATTGGGTTCTCTGCCCTGTGGTCTGTCACAGTAACTCGTGGAGTGTATCCCTTCCTTTAAAAGACCAATGAAGGCTTCAACTGCCATCAAAACTGTGCAAACCTGAGGATTTGACCCAGCACTGCACTGTTTGTATTTCCCTCTTCAAAAACTGAGTGGAATTTCAACAAAGTCAGTGCAGTTTGCAGATCCATGTTTGGTTTCTAGACTTTGATAGGGTGCTGCTGGGCAACACTCGCTCTGTGATGCGGCAGTTTTCCCTGTGAGGGAGTCTAGCTGACATGTATGTTGGTTGTTGCAGTGTTTAGTATTGTGGGGGGGGGGAGGTGTACAGTATATGAGATGGAAGTGAGAGTTTGTCTGGGCTGGGCATGGAGGGGGAGGTCTGGCCGCCAGTCAGGACTGTGCCCGGGATAATTACTGTGCCTGAGTTTCCTGTGGCCTCAGCCTAACTCAGCTGCCATGGCCAGATGCTTGCTGAGGTACCAGAGATTAGGGTTCATCCCAGCTGTATCTCCATGCAGCCAACCAGAGGAAGCATTGAAGGGTTTGGGCTCTGCAATTCCCAGCTTACGTGACACTGCTGCGTATAGCTCACGTGCGTACTCCTGCACTGAGCGCGTGTCCACCGCAATGTTGCGTCGCGCCTGACGAATCAAATAACTCACCAGCAAATTTTCCACTTTTGCCAGCACCCTGTTCTGGCAATACTTGATCGTTGAAGCACCTGCAGACTTTGTGATTTTCATGTGCTCTTTGATCTTGGCTGCATCCTTCTTGATAGTGCGAATCGTAGATTCGTTGACGTCATGAAGAGAAAACTTAACTCTGGCCTGCATGCTGAGAGTAATCAGAAAACCCAGGGCGGAACCCCGAAAAGTTTTGTGAACGAACATGAGACAGGGAGAGGGATGGCCACATTTACCATGGTACTTATCACAACACTTGCATAGAAGAATTGGGGTTAAAAAAAAAAAAAATTATATATATATATATATATATATATATATATATATATATATATATATATATATATATATATATATATATATATATATATATATATATATATATATATATATATATATATATATATATATATATATATATATATATATATATATATATATATATATATATATATATATATATATATATATATATATATATATATATATATATATATATATATATATATACATACAGTATTACCCCGCCTAACGCGGTTTCACTTAACGTGTTTTATCATATACGCGGTGCCTCGCCAGAGCTGAACTTTCACTTAACACGGATTTTTTCCACATATACGCGGTGAGTGTCCGGCTCGAGACGCTATGGATCATATGAAGATCCTCCCCCCCAAACCTACTTGGGGGGGAAGATCTTCATATGAGCCGACGCTATTTTTAGATTTGCCCCACCCGCCACCCTGCCTGACTGCCTGTTTTAGCTCATAAAATTCATACAAATTACCCGGCCAGAATATAATTTACATTGCTGGAATTCTTATAATTTGGTGATCATTTTGAATATAAACATCATATATTTTGCATTAGACATACAAATTTTAGATAAATTTTTTTCTCTGAGTAACTATGTTATCTTTTGTGCAAAATATATGACATTTATATTCAAAATATTCCTGGTCTTACAAGGAATCCAGCAATGTCAATTATATTATCCTAACTTTAGTTTCAGGTATTATTTATTACAAAAAAGTTAAGTATTCTGGTTTTCCCACACATCTCCTTGGGACGGTTGGTGGGGGGTGGGGGGGAGGGAGGGACCGACCGACCATCTGTTACCCTGTGAAGAATATTTTTTTTTTTTATTAACTGAAGATATTTGTTTTAGCTCATAAAATTCATACAAATTACCCGGTCAGAATATAATTTACATTGCTGGAATTCTTATAATTTGATGATCATTTTGAATATAAACATCATATATTTTGCATTAGACATACAAATTTTAGATAAAATGTTTTCTGAGTAAATATGTTATCTTTTGTGCAAAATATATGACATTTATATTCAAAATATTCCTGGTCTTACAAGGAATCCAGCAATGTCAATTATATTATCCTAACTTTAATCTGAGGTATTATTTAATACAAAATGTTAAAATTTATTTTTTCACCCACCCTTTCTCTTGAAGGGAGGATTGGTGGGGGTGGGGGGGAGGGTTGGGACTGACCGCGCGGTTGGAAGAGGGGGGGAGGCAAGGTGGGGTACTTTGATTGACAGATAGTGTCGTGAAGAATATTTTTTTTTTTATTAACTGAAGTTATTTGTTTTAGCTCATAAAATTCATACAAATTACCCGGCCAGAATATAATTTACATTGCTGGAATTCTTATAATTTGGTGATCATTTTGAATATAAACATCATATATTTTGCATTAGACATACAAATTTTAAATAAAATTTTTTCTCTGGGTAACTATGTTATCTTTTGTGCAAAATATATGACATTTATATTCAAAATATTCCTGGTCTTACAAGGAATCCAGCAATGTCAATTGTATTATCCTAACTTTAGTTTGAGGTATTATTTATTAAAATATAGTGGTTTTCCCCCAAAAATTTCTCAGAGAGGGAAGAGCCGGCAGTGTATTGTGAGAGGGGGAGGGAGTTGAGTCCATTATTTGAATGGACATTAACTTGGCGACTGTATTTCTCTATTTCTTTTAAGTATTAATTGTGTACAAGTACCATCATAAAATTAAGATGTTATTTTTACTACAACATAGTTATGTGTCTTCAAAAAGTGGAGTTTGGGGGTCGGGCCGGTTTCTATTGGAATTAATCCCATATGTTCTGTTGTTCATTTAACGCGGATTTCACTTAACACGGGACCCTCTGGGTTCTATTGACCGTGTTAAGTGGGGTACAACTGTATATACAGTAGTACCCCGCTTAACGCGGTCAATAAAACCCACAGGGTACCGTGTTAAGTGAAAACCGCGCTAAGTGAACAACAAAACATGGGATTTATTCCAATAGAAACTGGCCCGACCCCCAAACTCCACTTTTTGACGACACATAACTATGTTGTAGTAAAAATTTTATCTTAACTTTATGATGGTATGAAAAAACAAGTAATATAGAAGAGGTTAGGTTAGGAAAAATAAAGGTTAAGTTAGGAAAACTAAAAGTTATGTTGAACACTTACGTTAGTAGAAGAGATGGGTCGGCGTACGGGGATGGAGGCTGGTTCCGAGGCAGAGGGCAGGCTACTGGCCCTCAGGTGAGTCACCATCACTGTCACCCACACTTGTTATGGCCTCCCTGACAAATCCCTCAAAGTCATCTTCACTGTCTCTACCTCTGTCACTATCACTGGCTTGGGCTGGCTGTGGTGGGTTGCGGGCGAAGAACTCGGTTATGCTTTTTTGACGGCTGGTGTTTATGTTGTCTTCATACACCTTGATGTACGGCTCCATAGCCTGCACCAGCCGGGTATGGAAGACTTCATAGCGGTCATCGTTATTGTCGCGGGAAAGGAAGGACTTCATTTTCTCTGCACACTCCATGGCACCCTTAATATCACTATGACTTAAACTGTGTTCTTCGGAGAATGACGCACCTTCTTCCTCCTCTTCACTGTCGTGATCTTCTTCCAACATCTCATCGGCAGTCACTTCAGGATCTCTGATCACCTCCAGGATGTCTTCGTTGGTGGTCTCGGAGAAGCCTTCAGCTGTAATATTGAGCGCAGCTTCTCTGGCAAGGTCCACTGCTACTGCAACAGTCTGAACCTCACCAGTCACAGGTTCACTCCTCCTCTCACCTGGTTTGCCATGCAACACATGTCTCCATGCGTGACGAATCGTAGCAATAGACAGCTGATCCCATGCCTCCACCAAGAAGTCTACAGCTTGTTTGACGTTAAACTTCTTCCAAAATTGTTTGACGAGAACTTCTTGAGTCGCCACCTCTTGTTCCTTGTCCTCGTCGCTTTTACTCTCGCTGTCGGTGTCACCCAGCTTACGCAACTCATCCTTGGTGTTGGTAGTGTCGTTTAGGAGCTTGAACTTCTTTGCAGAGTATACAGCTTTCACATTGCAGATCAACTCCTGGTCCATGGGCTGGATTAATGACGTAGTGTTGGGAGGAAGGAAGACCACTTTTACGTTGGGGTGACGATCCATAAGTAGGGGCGAGTGTCCAGGTGCGTTGTCAAGGAGCAACAAAATGTTGAATGGAACATTCTGTTGCTTGCATAATTTCTTCACGTCGGGAACAAAACAGTCATCAAACCAGAAGAGGGACAGAGAAGAGGACATCCACGCCTTACGTGCGGTTAGCCAGTGGACATTAAGCTTGTTCATGTCCATATTCTTGTAGGCGTGCGGCTTGCGGGCTGTGTGAATCACCGAAAACTTTGGTTTACAGGTACCGGAGGCATTGGTGATAAACAGGACGGTTATGCGTTCCTTCTGCATCTTCCGGCCCCGAATCTTGCTGGCATTCTTTACAACGAAGGTCTTGAAAGGTAGCTTTTTCCAGAAAAGACCAGATTCGTCCATGTTAAACACCTGGTCGTCGGTGTACTGTCCTTCCTCCATAATCTCACGTAAGAACGGAGGAAAATCTCTAGCCGCCACACGGTCAGCACTCGCTTCCTCACCACCAATGTTGATGTTGGTGATCTTGTTCCTCTTCTTAAACCTATGCAGCCAACCAGAGGAAGCATTGAAGGGTTTGGGCTCTGCAATTCCCAGCTTACGTGACACTGCTGCGTATAGCTCACGTGCGTACTCCTGCACTGAGCGAGTGTCCACCGCCATGTTGCGTCGCGCCTGACGAATCAAATAACTCACTAGCAAATTTTCCACTTTTGCCAGCACCCTGTTCTGGCAATACTTGATCGTTGGAGCACCTGCACACTTTGTGATTTTCATGTGCTCTTTGATCTTGGCTGCATCCTTCTTGATAGTGCGAATCGTAGATTCGTTGACGTCATG
>NW_024718273.1:5049481-5059481 GCF_018991925.1 Homarus americanus | reverse complement strand
TATATATATATATATATATATATATATATATATATATATATATATATATATATATATATATATATATATATTCAATGAAGACGAGCCCGGAAGGGCGAAAAACAAACGTTATTCACTAAGTAACTTGAAAACAGTGAATTATTAGTCAGTAAGTTTGACGGTGTTTGTAGATAGAAGACGAGCCGCAGTCGCCATGCTTGACCAGACTGTATAAAAAACTACCCCAAACACAATAGCTGAGAGACATAACCAAAATTAAAGTCACTCAATTTTCTCACCGTGCTAAGAAGTATATATACCGGAAGTAAAATCCTCGTGGCACTTAATATTTCAGCCATTACAACACAAATTAGCAGAGCCTTCTTTGTGTGCGTTTATAGCTGATTCGCCAGGCAAGATGATGCAGTGGCAATGCGAGTGGTGGAGGGTGCAGGAGAGGGTTTTGAGAATTGCAATAAGATGCCAGGTAGCGATGTGTCATAATATTACGTAATTAAGTAATTATTAGACGTTTTAATTGCCTGTATGTTGGCCTGGCGAGTTAATGCTAGGCATATACATATGTAGGTATAAAGCTAGACGTTGCATTCTGGATTGAACAAAAAATGATTGTGGAGTAGAGATGGAAGGATTTAAGCTTGTGTGTGTGTGTGTGGTGGCAGCAGATTGTCTAAATGCCACAGAAACAGGTGGCCATTATTTAATACTTTTATAATAAATATTATAATGATGTAAATACAGTATACTGTAAATTCATTTATTGATGGTGAAAGAAAAGAAAACAGTTAATAATGATTAACTGAGATGCAGTCACCTTACTGAGAGCATCACCCCTTACCTGGTAAGTGTAACTTCACCTGCTGATGCCTGGATGGATGGAATGTTAAAAGTTGTATTCAACCAACTGAATAAAAAGTGTAATAATGTTTACTCGTACCCAAATTAACATTACATATGTGGTTTTTAAGCAAGTGTAATGGGTATAGGAACATATCTCCACATATATAATGGTACTGTATAATAACCCCCTTTCAGCATTGATTCAGTTAGCAGTCTCATATCAAAGACCCTAACCCCAGCACTAATCAGTATTCACCTGTATCATTGAGAATGGGAAACCATGATGGAAGATGCTGCACAAACTGACACATGCAATAAAATCATCTATGACCAAAAATATCAGAAATCTAGAGTTACTATAAACATTTATACAAGGCTGACTGTGCTTCATTCAATTGGGGGTGTGGCAAGCAGCAACCCCCCCCCCCTCCCACTTTCCTATGTTAATTTCACTAAACACATTTTTGCTTACCATGACATAGTACTAGTTAGAAACATAGTTATGTTCATATTAGGATATCTAATTTTAAGGTAATAAAATGGTGGCGAAGGTATGGCTATGAGGGGAGGATGGAGGCTACTATTAGAAACGTATGTAACGTTAACCAAGACTTCAGAATGTTTCTTGGGGGAATCCATCCAAGGAAAAGCAGTGTTTTGAAAATAAAAGCCTTGTTTCACTTCAGTACATTTAATATCACTGTTACATCCTCTACATTATATATACGGTTTGTAACTTGGGTCACATAATAGGAAACTTGTACAAGTCCCAAACTAATCATAAACAAAGCTATATAACTTAAGTACTAATTAAACTTCAGTTGCAGGATAAATAAATAATTTCTTTCCAATAATACATATTCTTGAGGATAAAATATGCTCCAGGATAAAATATGCTCCCTACAAGAAAAGTTATTACAAGAAACTTGCAAGTACTTGCCAATTGATACTTGATATACAATCAAAAGAGTAATTACCTTATTGTGGTACTTACTGTATATCCAGATGCATTTATCAACCCTGAAATTAAAAAAATTTCACTTACAGAGACTTCGTATACCGATATAACTCATAAACTGCATAAAATCAAATAAAATTATATAACACCCATAAATAAATCATAATATGGTCCATTGACAGTCATTATGGGCAGGGAACACTAAAACTTTGAGTCATTCTGTGAGAAATTACCGAGAGTCAAAAGCCATAGTTTTTCCCAGGACTTTAACATCTTTGGGCAATCAACCAACATGGTGCATGGTCTTGCAATTAAGTTTTACACATTATGAGAGTACGTAAAGATTTTTAAACAGCCAAAACTATTAATTTGGACAAGAGACAAACATCAAAGTTTTAAAGTAGATGAAAAAAAACAAGAATTCATAGTAACTGTACGCAGTTCTTATAAACATTACAGGATATTGTCAGACAGTTATCACCAAACAAAAGATTACAGTGGTGTCGCCCAATAGGCACTGCCAGAGCCTTCATAACTGCGTAGACACAGGTTTACATGTTAAATGCACCTCTGGGTCTGAACATCATAAAATACACACTAAAAATGACAATGGTTTTATTTTACCCAAAAAGTATACACTACAGGTGAGTATAAGTAAGGCTGAAGTGAAAAAAACATAGGTTTGACTTGAAGCTAAGCAGTCATGAGCAGCAGTGGTCCAGGCTATAGGGCTCCCTAAATGAACTACCAGGCTGCTTTGGTCTGTTTATATTGAGGTGATAATTCAGGGTGCCACATTATTCTGTGCATGTAACGCCGAAACGTATTAATGGGTGAATTCATTCTACTAAAGTTTTGAGAAGCCTCCAACAAGAAACCTAACTATTATATTTCAATGCAAATGTTGAAATCTATTGAGGACTTCCAAATACTTTCTTTACAAACTTGAGACTATATTCTGTAAAAACATATGAACTCTAACTTGATCTGTTCTAAAGGTATGCTGGAATATGCACTTTGTAAGCAATTAAAAATAAAATCATCCTAAGCAGTAAAACCTTTCAATTTTCATAAAATATTGACATTGTATCACATCAGTTGAAGTTATGTGTTAGCTAAACAGTATTTAAATACTGTATATGACTTGAGAATACAGCTACAGGAAAAACTACACTACATACAATAACTACAGTATACAGTAAACAGTCCACCATAATATGAATTTGAAACATTGTGTATATTAACATTTTACCACAGTGAAAAGACCCTACTTATTCCTTTAGTTTCAGAATTACAAGAATATATATATATAATATATATAATATATATATATATATATATATGCAAGTAAATCACTGTAGGTGCGCGTGATCTAGGTATATGCTGATAACCACAAGGAAAGAAGAAAACACGAAGTTCCCAAGCACTTTCGTCTGTATTCACCCCTGAAGATGTGAATTACACGAAAGCGCTTGGGAACTTCGTGTTTTCTTCTTTCCTTGTGGTTATATATATATATATATATATATATATATATATATATATATATATATATATATATATATATATATATATATATATATATATATATATTCTTGTATATATATTTATATATATTAACACCTAGGTGCTGGCACCCATACTTGGTAATATGAACAATCTGATTCAAGATCACTCAACCAAAATATATGCAAATAAAACTAATCCATTATTTTATGTGGTGCACCTAGAAAGAATGGGTTCTCAGATGCAGTGGGGTAGAAGTTCTGCAGGAATTGTTTACTCTGGTTTTTGTTGCCAATTATTCCTACCTAAAGAGTTGTGGCGGTAATGACTAAATAGTCTTTGACAATATTAATATTCAGCGAGTTTACACGTCTACACTGCACCTGCCATATCAACTTCTTCTAACTTGCTATCTCTTTGTGTTTGAGGAGCCATTTTCCATAAATGACAAAATCTTCTAAAATGATAATTCACCACATCTTTGTATTTCTACTCCTGACGTCCTCACACAAGTGGTAAAAATTTATGTGAGTAAACTGAGTAAGGGTCTGCTACCAGAGATAATATGTTTCACAGAGGTCAGCCTGAACTGAAAAGACCAAGATTACTTTTGCTTTTAACAAACTGTAAGACTAAAGTAAACATATGGGCAGTGACAACATTCAAATATACACATAAAAGCCAATATACTTCAAAACAGAACAAGCACATTATTAACCCTTAAACTGAATGCTGCACTACAAATCTGTGGCTACCTCTGCTGTATTGAAATTTTTAGGTCTAAAAAATTATAAAATATTACCCAGTGACATCAAACCACATAGTTTGGATCACGGCACAAAAACGTAAAACAGCAATTGGCGGCAATATCAGTGAAGCGTGCATCATCAATTAAAAAAAATTATTTTAAGCAAATCTTAAAACTTTTAAAGCACAAATGTTTCACATGAAAGCATTAATTGATAGGCATATCTTTTTTCTTATACAGTATACAGTACCTACATATAAATCATACGAGGTATTCAATTTAGTCATAAAAAAGCAATCTAGATAAATATGTCAGTACTGTATGTATAACACCAAATACAAAGTACTGTATAAAGAACATCCCCAATCCCTGGCACACCACTTTTCCACTTTTCTCAGCTTAATTAACAGCCTCATATTCATACCTTGAATCACCAAATCATCCATATTTCTCTTATCTAAATCAGTGAAATATATTCATGTGTTTTCAGTTCCCACCCCCCCCAAAAAGAATTAAATTAATTAATAAAATAAATAAAAATGAGTAATCCTGTAACAAGGTGTAATTTGATAATGATATTAAAAGAAAAATACTGAGTAAAAATAAATAATAAGTGTAGCCTTACAACACAATGAGTCACAAAACTTTCCACATTAATGGTAATAGTTTTTTAATCAAGCTGCATGTAATGAAACTTTGGAAAAATGTTTATTAATTAGAACTTTTTTTTTAAGCTTTCAAGCAATTTCCTGCAGCATTGTAAGATCTCATTCATCCGCTCTTAATAATATTCATAGCAAATACTGTTTACCTCTTAAAAAGCTGTAGTATTGGATAAACTTAATTTGTAATGGTAGATTAATTTCTATATTAATCCGTCATTCACAACACAAATCACCACCCTAACTTTCCATATGGACAAAATAGCATAGTATGTTATTTTTCACTTATTTACAAGTACAATTGCCAGAACCCACCCCTGACAGTATTACCTTCACAACAGAGTATCTCCACTGAATTTGACACAAAGTTGTTTTTAGCAGAACGTGTTAGTAAACCTTCTGCCTAACCCAGTCTTCATACTTTAATGGTTCACATTTCACAAATATGTTAAAATTCAAGATTACAATACTGTATACAGCACACCATATATCTTTTGGATCTACTCATGTTAGTTTGAATTCTGATTTTCTATAAACAAAAAGTAAAAAAAGTCTTTACTAGAATTACAGAACCTAATCTAAGCTGCATCAAATTATATCTCTTTGGAAAAAAACATTTCCTTTTGAATTTCAGCAACTTGTTTAAACTTTTGAAACCATGATTGAGATCAGTTAAAGTTAAAAAGAAATCAAATACATTTCCCCAATCTTTGGTTTACAATCCATCAAGTCAACCAATAGATTGGAGACTAAAAAATTTTGAGACAAGTTTGGGGCAATGTCACATAGTATTAATTGATGAACCTCTGCTGACAGTTGAGGCGTGAGCCTCTAGCTGAAGTCACGGTTGACAAGGATGATGGGGGCAACCAAGGTCCACAGATACAGGCAAAGACAGATCCAGCTGGACACAATCTGCAGATAAAGAGAGCCTTCATAACTTTATAGTCCCTTTGATAAATGATTTTATAGACAGGCATCTTTTTCTTTTAGCGTTAAATCAGTTCAGCGATAGCCTGACTCACTGGGAAGCAAAAAAACTGGGGATGAGGTGACCTGTGAGATGGCATGATGCCATTGTTACATGTAATGAAACTATAAAAGTTGAGAAAAAATCATTACAATACTCTAATGTGGGTTAAAAATATAGACAATATAAAACTATAAAATGAGTAAAATGGGGAGCATGGGTGTATATGTGTGTGGAGCAAACATGTGTGTGGAGCAAACATATGTGTGGATCCATGAGGCAATGAGCTGTAACTGCAGCGCTGACATGCCACCCAGCCATGCTCCATCCCCCAATGTGACGTCACAGCACACACACAAAAACATCTCCGAGTCTGCTGGGTGACTGCCTGGCTTAACTCTCACATCACCCAGAGAATGGTTTGAGTGTGGATGAAGCTATTTTTTGCACATAAAATATATACTATTGTATATTATGATATGCTCTGTACCAATTTTATTGTTTATCAGAGCATTTAATTTGTAATTTTTGACGTATGCAATAATTTTTTTTTAATTATGCTCACAATTTGCTCATTAATCGTTCAACTCTGATTTATTTCATTTATATGGAAGTTTGGCTTTAATAAATCAATCATTTAACTTTGAAAATGTTTAACAAAATCATTTATTATTCTTATCATCACAAGGTACTCAGTGTTTAGCGGCCTGCAGTTTGAACCTGTTGTTCACCCTCCGTGATTTGCTGTTACAGTATCCCTTGCTTTGCAATAATTTCGCCTAATGTTGGGTTTTATAAGAACACAACCATATTGTTAAACGAGGGATAGCTATGCTGTAAAGTGCTGAAAATAAGATGCCACTCAAAACTGCACTTACCTTTACCATATGATTTTAAAGTTTGTCAATGTACTAAAAAAAAAAAAGCTTTGTTGCTATTCTCAAATCTTGGAGTACTGTATATTACAAAAATAAAAGAAAAGAATATCCATTACATTGTTTAGTATGGCCTGCTGAGACAAAGATTTTGTCTGTGACCAAGTAAACTAAATTTGGCTTATGCTATCAGTTGACTTGCTTGCTTGCTTGCTTTAGAAACTACCACCACACCAGTGCTAGGCCTTCATAACCCTGGATCAATCTGACAAATAGCTGTTACAGAATTTGCACAAATCTTGGGCCATGTCCTTTCCTCAGAATGGAGATACAGGGGTAATTACCTGAACAAGGAAAACTCTACCTGGGAGTGTTCCGATTGTCTTTTTTTGTACGTCACATGACAAATGACCTGTAAGCTATCAAATAAATAGGCCAGATATTCTATGGCTTACACATCATTAGAAATTAATCAGAGGTCAACAATATAAGAACTAAATTTTTTTTAATACAATAAGGGACAATCCCCTTCACTAGTGCATTTACAGGGGCTCATAAGGTTTTGTGCAGTGTGGCAGCACTATGTTCAAAATCGACGGAAGGAAACTCGCAATAGTAAACATACTATGGAATGAAAGTAAAACAATGTTAAAACAAATATCTCAATGTAATGATTTGTAGAATGTTTATATGATGAGCTCCTGTAAATGCACTAGTGAAGGGGAATGTACATGATGGCTCCAATAGTGTTAAGAGTCTTTGAAGACAAGTCTAAAAACATGGGAATCAGTATAGGATAAAGACAAGAAACATTTAATACATCCTGAAGGAGTCAGAATTAGTTTAAAATACTGCCCAAGACAAAACATGATGCAGAGCTCTTACCTTGACCCAGACAGCAGCCATGTTACTGGAGAGTGTGAGCAGGTCAGAATTAGGAGTAAACCAATTGGTAAGCGTCATCATGACATAAAGTGTGGCCAAGCCAAACATTGTGTGGAAGAAAGACCAGGAGTATGCCACGCCATCATCCTCGTTGTCCCACACATGATGTCCATCCCCAGACTCAGGGTCACCAGAGGCACCTGCAACAAATATATCACATTGATGATAAGGCTTGAGAGTGAGGAAGAAACAGATAGAGAGGAGACACAGAAAGACAGACAGAGTGGAGTCAGAGAGACACCATTTTTATATGTTTTAAAACCAAAATTACTCTTCTAGTATAAATAAGCATTCCTTTACTCTCTAAGAAAAAAAAAAACGATCCTATGGCAAAGTTCCTAGCTTACCATAATATCCAAAAAAATTAGCCAAAACAATGTATAGTCAGAAAATATAACATGCATTTGTCATCTAGCTGTATACAGTACTGTAGTTGCAAATCCCGAGAGAAAATGAATGCAGTACCGCAACCTGCTTGCACTGACACAGGTTATGAAAAATTCTTGGGTCTTGCACATTTTGTTGTGCATAAAACAACATTAACCTGTTTACAACCTTTCTTCTCCACTCCATATTGATTATTGCAGTCAATTCTTGGTTAGACTTTCAAAACATCTCATCATTCCTACTGCATCATTACACTCCTACTTCACCTTGCTCAATATGACTGAGTGAGATATGACTGCTGATTCATTATAGATCTCGTTGTCCTGTAGAAAAAATGTATTTAAAAAAATTTCATGATGTATTTCACAAGTTACTATAAAATGTAATTAACAGGGATGAGTGCCACAACCCATAGAGAAGTGCCCTCAGCAGTGTTGGAAAAAGAAATGACAAATGATTTCAACAAGACACTGATCTAAATCATGTCACAAATGTCTGTGAAATAGGAAGTACAGGAGGTCCCCGACTTACGAACATCCGGCGATACGAACGAGGTCTCATATAGTTAAATGTTTTTTAATTTTATGGGGATTAGCCCAGCCAGGCACATTAGACAACACATTATGCTTCTAATATCATCCCAGGCAGTATGTACCTCCCTGTTTGATAGCTGCCTACTACCTTTACCTGAGGACTTTTTTACTTTCATTTACTGTATTTTGTCATTCTATTTCTTCTTTTATCTTAAATTAAGTGATTTAAGATGTACATAAGGACTTAGGCTATGATATACTGGGATTCTAAATATTGTTCTGTAAGTACAATAGGCACATAGGGTATGCGTTTCGACTTAAGAACGTCTGTAGGAACGGAACTCGTACGTAACCCGGGGACTGCCTGTACTATACAGAAATCAAATACTTGTGGTAAAACATAAAAAATACCAATGAATAAGTTTAAGTTCTTATGCATCGTTGTTCAGTATTTAAGCTAGATATGGAAAAATGAAACTAAAATTAAGCTAGTACACTTGAATTTGTGTTAGTAAGACCAAACTTTACGTGTTGGCAGTAATTCCTTTCTTCATGCATTTTGAAGCATGCTCTTACAGGGATAAATTAAATTAATAGCAGATGCAGCTATACTGGACTTCAGATAATTTGATAAAACAAGAAATCAAATTACTTCACTGCCAAATTTGTCTGAATTAAAATTACTCTTTTTAAAAATTTTTGAGTCACAGCTGCTAATTTTAATCATTACAGTGACCCCTCGTTTAACGAACGCCTCGGTTAATGAACTGCCTTCCATAAGGATCTTCAATTCGGTTAACGAACAAAAATTCGGTTAACAAAATTCTTACGAACCGACCTCAACATGTTTTCGCTTGCACTGACCGGGCAACCAGTTTTAGTATCAGTCAGCCAATACAGTAATCGGTTTTAGGGCTTAATTCCTTACTATTTTACTAAATATCAAGAAGTTTATGCTATTCAATAATTTTAAAAGTTTAATATTAACTTTTTTAGTCATTTTAACAATTATTGAACATAATTGAAAGTAAAGAAACTAGTTTCTGGCGTGCCATCCAGCCTGTTAACACACCAGACAGGCGTTAGTCTCTCTCTGTTTTCAGTGGAGGTAACATCTTGCTTGAGACTTTCTTCAACTAAACGCTTTTTTTCTGTGTTTCCAAGGAAATTATTGGTCATTTTTAAATATATTTTATATATTGACAATATATAATGCAGTGCAGTGTTGATTTAAAGAAAATAATCTTGAAATACACCAAGAGAACTAAAATTTTATGGGTGAAATGGTGCCATGGGGTGACTTCTCTTCCACCCCAATGCCTTCTCTTCTTCCTTCTCCTCCACCCTCATTCTAATTCCCATCATCATCATCATCCAGGAGCCTTCTACATACACACCTCAAAGTAAGTGAACTTTTCTACCATTTTTGTTGAATTTAGGAAATTTTCGGTGAGCTGGAACCAATTACCCAAAAACCCATTGAAACAATGGTTTTGGTTAACGAACTTTTCGGTTAACGAACGACCTCCTGGAACGGATTGAGTTCGTTAACCGAGGGGTCACTGTATTTGTTATT
>NW_024718273.1:5031981-5044481 GCF_018991925.1 Homarus americanus | reverse complement strand
AGATTGAGAAAGGACTCCTATGATGGGGACTCAAATAAAAGACATAGCAAGATGTTTTGTGGACTACAGTATTAAGCGTGCCCTTTTTCATCACTTGTAAACCTAGCCATGCCAATGTATGTTTATGATATTTACCATAACATAATGTATATATTTAGTGGGTCTAAATAGTTGCAAAATGGGAAACTTGGGGTTGGGTCTTGGGTGCCTGGAACTAATGAGAATAAATCCCATAGGTTCTGTACTTTTGTTATCGCGTTTTTCGTTATCACCTTTTCGGTGGGGTCCCAATTAGGTGCAAGGGATGACTGTACTGTATATACTTGTAACACTTGCCAGTTGCTTCTGGTGTTATGGTACAGGGGTACCTAGTGACAGCACTAGGATCCCGCTTCCTCTATCAAGGAATAAACAATTGAAATTGAAAAAAAAAATCAAATAATGGGACTTAGCGAACGTAAGAGTTAAATGTTATATTATGTTTAAACCATGCAATGAATGTGCAGACATACTGTACAAAACAACACTATTGCTTTGGGGTAAATGGGGTGAGGAAAACTAGATCACCAATAAATAAATTATCAAACCTGAGAGTTCTGAGGTGTAAGAATTAAGAATACTGTATGTAAATTAGGTGCCAAACTAGCATAATTTAACTTCAAAAGCACTGAGGCTTTTCTGCACAGTGACCACCATTTCCATACCAATATTGATTAAATTTATTTAAATTTTACATTAACAAACTTTAACCCATACATGAGGACTGTTAGATGTATCTACCAAAAGGAAGGTAGGGTGGCAGTAGGACTGAAACTACTGTATTATTCTCCAAGTGAATTTTTATTTATTATTATTATTATATTTTTTTGCAATACCACAGCCCAAGCTGACCAATCATGTCACTCTCCTGAACCTGGCACGCCAACAACTGAGCAATAACTGATCATAATTCTTTTGCTTTTATTTCAGAATAAGTCTGGTATTGTTGGCTGCACAAAAAACGAGACTACCAAGACTATGACCTCGGCTCAGATTGATATAAAATGGTTATTAATTCATTTGATCATATCTTCTATCTTCTTCCATCATTAAAAAACTCACTTTTGAAAGGATTGAAGTCAAAAGACAAATGAACAACTGTACTAAAGCAGAACGTCGATTTAAAGCAATTCAATTCAAGATTATTGACTTAAAGGAAAACTCACAATTAAGGACAATGTTTTAATTTAAAGCAAATCTTTCTTATTTTGTGCAAATCTGGTGCATCATATTTTAAAATTCGCACCTAATGTTTCTCTAGGCACGCTACACTGTCCTAAGGGCAAAGCTGTACTGTATATGTACTCAAAAGCAATTATCCAATAGTATTTGGGATGAAATGAGTGGGTATTAGAGCTTATTGTATTTATTTTGTGTATATTAAAGCCTCGACTAACGATGGTTGTAGCTGTAGTAAAATCAACTTAAAAACACTGTATGTAGCTTTTATTTAATGCTATGTATTGTATGTACAGTAGAAGTGACCATGCAGTTACACACTTGCAGATGTGCTGGGGGTGTGTGTGGGTGGTGCTGGGGGTGTGTGTGGGTGGTGCTGGGGTGTGTGTGGGTGGTGCTGGGGGGTGTGTGTGTGGGTGGGGGTGTGGGTGGTGCTGGGGGGTGTGTGGGGGTGTGTGTGTGTGTGTGGTGCCGGGGGTGTGTGTGTGTGTGGGTGGTGCAGGGGTGTGTGTGTGGGTGGTGCTGGGGGGTTGTGTGTGTGTGGGTGGGTGGTTGGGGGTGTTGGGTGGTGGTTGGTGCGGTGGGTGGTGCAGGGGTGTGTGTGTGGTGGTGGTGCCGGGGGTGTGTGTAGTGGGTGGTGCAGGGGTGTGTGTGTGAGTGGGTGGTGCCGGGGTGTGTGTGTGTGAGTGGGTGGTGCGGTGTGTGTGGTGGTGTGGTGCCAGGGGTGTGTGTGGAGTGGGTGGTGCCGGGGTGTGTGTGGTGGGTGGGGTGTGTGTGGTGAGTGGTGGTGCAGGGGTGTGTGTGGTGGTGGTGGTGCGGGGTGTGTGTGAGTGAGTGGTGCGGGGTGTGTGTGGGTGGTGGTGGTGCAGGGGTGTGTGTGGTGGTGGTGGTGCGGGGGTGTGTGTGGTGGTGGTGGTGCGGGGTGGTGTGGTGGTGAGTGGTGCCGGGGTGTGTGTGGTGAGTGGAGTGGTGCGGGTGTGTGTGGGGTGGTGGTGGTGCGGGGGTGTGTGTGGAGTGGGTGAGTGGTGCGGGGGTGTGTGTGAGTGGTGGTGGTGCAGGGGTGTGTGTGAGTGGTGGTGGTGCTGGGGGTGTGTGTGAGTGAGTGAGTGGTGCCGGGGTGTGTGTGGTGGTGGTGGTGCCGGGGGTGTGTGTGGTGTGTGGAGTGGTGTGGGGGTGTGTGTGGTGGGTGGGGGGTGGTTGGCAGGGGGTGTGTGTGTGGTGGTGGTGCGGGGTGTGTGGTGGTGGTGCGGGGTGTGTGAGTGGTGCAGGGGTGTGTGTGTGGTGGTGCCGGGGTGGTGTGTGGTGGTGGTGCGGAGTGTGTGTGTGAGTGGTGGTGCGGGGGTGTGTGTGAGTGGTGGTGCAGGGGTGTGTGTGTGTGTGTGTGGTGCAGGGGTGTGTGTGTGTGTGTGTGGTGGTGCAGGGGTGTGTGGTGTGTGGTGGTGCGGGGTGTGTGGTGGTGCAGGGGGTGTGTGTGTGTGTGTGTGTGGTGGTGCTGGGGTGTGTGTGGTGGTGGTGCTGGGGGGGTGTGTGTGTGTGTGTGTGGTGCTGGGGGGTGTGTGTGGGTTGTGTGGGTGCTGGGGGGGTGTGTGTGTGTGGTGCTGGGGGTTGTGTGTGTGTGTGTGGTGCTGGGGGTGTGTGTGTGTGTGTGGTGCTGGGGGTGTGTGTGTGTGTGTGTGGTGCTGGGGGGTGTGTGTGTGTGTGTGTGTGTGTGTGTGTGTGTGTGTGTGGTGCTGGGGGGTGTGTGTGTGTGTGTGGTGCTGGGGTGTGTGTGTGGTGCTGGGGTGTGTGTGGTGGTGGTGCTGGGGTGTGAGGGTGAATGGTTGCTGGGGGTGTGTGTGGTGGTCCTCGGGTGTGTGATGGGTGGTGTGTTGGGGTGTGTGTGGTGGTGGGGTTGATGGAGTGGCGTTGGGGTGTGTGTGGTGGCGTTTGGGGGTTGTGTGCCAGTGGGCGTGGGGGTGGGTGTGGTCCTGGGGTGTGTGAGTGGTGGTCCTCAGTGTGTGAGTGAGTGGTGCTGGGGGTGTGTGTGTGTGGTGTTGGGGTGTGTGTGGTGGTGTTGGGGGTGTGTGTGGTGGTGTTGGGTGTGTGTGTGGTGGTGTTGGGGGGTGTGTGTGTGTGGTGGTGTTGGGGGTGTGGGTGTGGTGGTGTTGGGGTGTGTGTGTGAGTGGTGTTGGGGTGTGTGTGTGGTGGTGTTGGGGTTGTGTGTGTGGTGGTGTTGGGGGTGTGTGTGTGGTGGTGTTGGGGTGTGTGTGTGAGTGGTGTTGGGGCTGTGTGTGTGGTGGTGTTGGGGTGTGTGTGTGTGGTGGTGTTGGGGTGTGTGTGTGTGGTGGTGTTGGGTGTGTGTGTGTGGGTGGTGTTGGGGGTGTGTGTGTGTGGGTGGTGTTGGGGGTGTGTGTGTGTGGGGTGGTGTTGGGGTGTGTGTGTGTGGGTGGTGTTGGGGTGTGTGTGTGTGGTGGTGTTGGGGGTGTGTGTGTGTGAGTGGTGTTGGGGTGTGTGAGGTGGTGTTGGGGGTGTGTGTGTGAGTGGTGGGGGGTGTGTGTGTGAGGTGGTGTTGGGGGGTGTGTGTGTGGGGTGGTGTTGGGGTGTGTGTGTGTGGTGGTGTTGGGGGTGTGTGTGTGGTGGTGCTGGGGTGTGTGTGGGTGGTGGTGCTGGGGGGTGTGTGTGGGTGGTGTGGTGCTGGGGGTGTGTGTGGGTGGTGGTGCTGGGGGTGTGTGTGTGGGTGGTGGTGCTGGGGGTGTGTGTGTGGGTGGTGGTGCTGGGGGTGTGTGTGGGTGGGTGGTGTTGGGGTGTGTGTGTGAGTGGTGTTGGGGGTGTGTGTGTGAGTGGTGTTGGGGTGTGTGTGTGGTGGTGTTGGGGGTGTGTGTGTGAGTGGTGTTGGGGGTGTGTGTGGTGTGTTTGGGGGGTGTTGTGTGAGTGGTGTTGGGGGTGTGTGTGTGGTGGTGTTGGGGTGTGTGTGGGTGGTGGTGCTGGGGGTGTGTGTGTGGGTGGGTGGTGTTTGGGGTGTGTGTGGGTGGTGGTGCTGGGTGTGTGTGGGTGAGTGGTGTTGGGGTGTGGTGGTGCTGGGGTGTGTCTGAGTGGTGTTGGGTGTGTGTCTGGTGGTGTTGGGGTGTGTGTGTGGTGGTGCTGGGGGTGTGTGTGTAGTGGTGCTGGGGGTGTGTGTGTGTGGTGGTGTTGGGGTGTGTGTGTGAGTGGTGCTGGGGTGTGTGTGGGTGGTGGGTGCTGGGGGGTGTGTGTGGGTGTGAGGTGGTGCTGGGGGTGTGTGTGGGTGTGGTGGTGCTGGGGGTGTGTGGGTGAGTGGTGCTGGGGGTGTGTGTGGGTGGTGGTGCTGGGGTGTGTGTGGGTGGTGGTGCTGGGGGTGTGTGTGGGTGGTGTGGTGCTGGGGTGTGTGTGGGTGGTGGTGCTGGGGTGTGTGGTGGTGGTGTTGGGGGTGTGTGTGTGGCAGGTTGTGCTGGGGTGTGTGTGTGTGTGTGTGTGGTGGTGCTGGGGGGGTGTGTGTGTGGTGGTGCTGGGGGGGGTGTGTGTGAGTGGTGATGGGTGTGTGTGTGTGTGTGTGTGTGTGTGGTTGGCGGGTTGTTGGTGTGTGTGTGGTTGGCGGTTGTGTGTGTGTGTTGGGGTTTGGGTGGGTGGGGTTGGTTGTTGGGGTTGGTGGTGGTGGGGTGGTGGGTGGTTGCTGGGGTTGTGGTGGGTGGGGTGGTTGGGGTGTGGTGGTGGTGCTGGGTGTGGTGGTGGGTGGTGCTGGGTTGTGGTGTGTGGTGGTGGGGTGTGGGTGTGTGGTGGTGCAGGTTGTGGGGTGGTGCTGGTTGTGGGGTTGTGGTGGTGCTGGTTGGTTGTGTGGTGGTGCTGGGTGTGGGTGTGTGGTGGTTGGGGTTGTGGTTGTGTGGTGTGCAGGTTGTGGGTTGGGTTGGTTGGGGTTGTGGGTGTGTGGGTGGTTGGCAGGGTTGTGGGTGTGGGGTGGTTGGCTGGGGTGTGGGTGTGTGGTGTGGTGCTGGGTTGTGTGTGTGTGTGGGGTGGGTGGTTGGGGATGTGTGTGTGTGGTGGTGGCTGGGGTGTGTGGTGGTGCTGGGGTGTGTGTGGTGGTGCCGGGTGTGTGGTGGTGCAGGGGTTGTGTGGGTTGGTGGTTGCGTGTGTTGGTGTGTGGTGCAGGTTGGGTTGGTGGTTGCTTGAGGTTGTGTGTTGGTTAGTTGGTTGTGTGGTTGTGTTGGTGGTGCTGGGGTTGTGTGTGGGTGGGGTGGTTGGGGTTGTGTGTGGTTGGTGGGTTGGGTTGGGGTTGGTTGGGGGTTGTGTGTGGGTGGTGGTTGCTGGGGTTGTGTGTGGGTGAGTTGGGGTTGTGTGGGTGGTGCAGGGTGTGTGTGTGGGTGGTGCAGGGTGTGTGTGGGTGGGGTGGTGCAGGGTTGTGTGTGGTGGTTGGGGTTGTGTGTGGTTGGTGGTGCAGGGGTTGGTGCAGTGGTGTGGTCGGGGTTGTGGGTGGGTGGGTGGTGCGGGGTTGTGTGGGTGGGGTGGTGCATGGGGTTGTGGGTGGTGGTGCAGGGTGTGCGTTGGTGGTGCAGGGGTTGTGTGGTGGGTGCCGGGGGTGTGTGTGGGTGGTGGTGCGGGGTGTCGTGGGTGAGGTGGTTGGGGGTGGGTGGGTGGGTGGTGCGGGGGTGTGTGTGGGTGGTGTGGGGTGTGCGTGGTGTGGTGCTGGGGTGTGCGTGGGTGGTGGTTCGGGGTGCGTGTGTGGTGGTGCGGGTGTGCGTGGTGGGTGGTGCAGGTGCGTGGTGGGTGGTGCGGGTGTGCGTGGTGGGTGGTGCGGGGTGTGCGTGGTGGGTGGTGCTGGGGTGTGTGTGGGTGGGGTGTGTTTGAGGTTGTGCGTGGTGGGTGGTGCAGGTTGTGTGGTGGTGCAGGGTTGTGTGGGGTGGTGGTGGGGTGTTGTGGGGTGGGTGGTGCAGGTGTGCGTGGTGGTGGTGCAGGGGTGTGTGGGGTGGGTGGTGGGTGTGTGTGGTGTGGTGCTGGGGTGTGCTGTGGGTGGGTGGTGCAGGGGTGTCTGGGTGGAGTGTGGTGCAGGGTGTGTTGGGGTGGGTGGGTGCAGGGAGTGGGTGGGTGGTGTGGTGGTGTGTGGTGAGTTGGTGCGGGGTTGTGGTGGTGGTGGCTGGTTGGTGTGCGTGGGGGTGGTGTGTGGTTGCTGGGTGTGTGTGGTGGTGGTGCGGGTGTGTGTGTGGGTTGGGGTGGTGTTGGTGTTGTGTGGTGGTGGTTGGCTGGTTGTGTGTGGGGTGGGGTGGTGTTGGGGTGTGTGGTGGTGTTGGGGTGTGTGGGGTTGGTGCTGGGGTGTGTGGTGTGTGTGTGTGTGTGTGTGGGGTTGTGTGTGTGTGTGTGTGGTGTGGGTGGTGTTGGGTGTGTGTGTGTGTGTGTGTGTGGGTGGTGTTGGGGTGTGTGTGGGTGGGTGGGTGGTGCTGGGGTTGTGTGTGGTGTGGTGGTGCTGGTGTGTGGGTGTGGGTGGGTTGAGGTTGGTGTGTGGGTTGTTGGGTGTGTGGTGTGTGGTTGGGTTTGTGTGCTGGTTGTTGGGTTTGTGTGGTGTTTGGTTGTGTGTGTGGTGCTGGGTGTGTGTGTGTGTGTGTGTGTGGTGGTGTTGGGGTGTGTGTGTGTGGTGGTGTTGGGTGTGTGTGTGTGTGTGTGTGTGTGTGTGTGTGTGTGTGTGTGTGTGTGTGGTGTTGGGGGGTTTGTGTGTGGGGGTGGGGTGGTTCTGGGGTGTGTGGGGTGGGTGGTTGCAGGTTGTGTGTGGGGTGGTGGGTCAGGGTGGTGGTGGTGTGTGTGGTGTTGGTGGTTGGTTGGTTTGGTGTTGGTGTGTTTGGGGTTGGTTGTGTTGTTGGGGTTGGTTGTTGGGTTGTGTGTTTGGTTGTTGGGGTGTGTGTGGATGGTGTTGGGTTGTGTGTGTGTTGGTGGTTGGGTGGTTGTTGGGTTATTGTGGGTGTTGGGGTGTGTGTGGTTGGTGTTGGGGGTGTGTGGGTGGTGTTGGGGTGTGGGGTGGTGTTGGGGTGTGTGTGGGTGGTGTGGTTGTGTGTGGGTGTTGGGTTGTGTGTGTTGGTGTTGGGGTTGTGTGGGTGGTGTTGGGGTTGTGTGGGTGGTTGTTGGGTTGTGTGTGGTTGGTGTTGGGAGTTGGTGTGGTTGGTGTTGGGAGTTGGTGTGTGTTGGGTGGTGTTGGGGTGTGTGTGTGGGTGGTGCTGGGTGTGTGTGTGTGGTGTTGGGGTGTGTGTGTGTTGTTGGGGTGTGGTGTTGGGGTGTGTGTGGGGTTGTGTGGTGTGGTGGGTTGTGTGTGGTGTGTTGGTTGGTTGTTGTGTTGTTGGGGTGTGTGTGTTGTGTTGGTGGGTTGTTGTGGTTGTGGGGGTTGGTTGGGGTTTGTTGTGTTGTGTTGGCTGTTGGTTGTGTGGGGTTGTTGTTGTTGGTTTGGGTTGTTGGTTGTTTGTGTTGTGTTGTGTTGGGGTGTGTGTTGGGGTGTGTGTGGTGTTGGGGTTGTGTTGGGTGTGTGTGTGTGTGGTTGGGGTTGTGTGTGGGGGTTGTGTGTTGGGTTGTGGTTGTTGGGGTTGGTGTGGTGTTGGGGTTGTGTGTGGTGTTGGGGTTGTGTGTTTGGGGTTGTGTGTGTGTGTGGTTGTGGTTGGGGTGTGTGTGTTGGGGTGTGTGTGGGTTGGGTGTTGTGTGGGTTGGGTTTGTTGGTTGTGTGTGTGGTTGGGGTGTGTGGTTGGGTTGTGTGTGTTGGGTTGGTGTGTGGTTGGGGGTGTGTGGTGTTGGGGTGTGTGTGGGTGTTGGTGTGTGTGGTGTTGGGGTGTGTGTGGTGTTGGGGTGTGTGTGTGTGGTGTTGGGGTGTGTGGGGTGTTGTGTGTGTGGGGTTGTGTTGTTGGGGTGTGTGTGTGGTGTTGGGGTTGTGTGTGTGTTGGGTTGTGTGTGTGGTGTTAGGGGTGTGTGTGGTGTTGGGTGGTGTGTGTTGGGGTTGTGTGTGGGTTGTTGGGGTTGTGTGTGTGTTGGGGTGTGTGTGGTGTTGGGGTGTGTGTGTGGTGTTGTTGGGGTTGTGTGTGTTGGGTTGTGTGGTTGGGTGTGTGTGTGGTGTTGGGGTGTGTGTGGTGTTGGTTGTGTGGTGCTGGGGTTGTGTGTGTGTGGTTGGTTGGTGGTGTGGTGTTGGGTTGTGTGGTGTTGGGTTGGTTGGGTTGTTGGTGGTTGGGTTGTGTGTGGTTGGGTTGTGGTGTGGTTTGGGTTGTTGGTGTTGGGTTGTGGGTGTTTGGGTTGTTGGTGTTGTTGGGTGTGTTGTTGGTGGTTGGGTTGTTGGTGTTGGGTGTGTGTTGGGGTTGTTGTGTTGTTGGTTGTTGGGTTTGGGGTGTGTGTGTGGTGTTGGGGTGTGTGTGTGGTGGGGTTGTGTGTGGGGTTGTGTGTGGTTGGTGTGTGTGGTTGGGTTGTTGTTGGGTGGTGTGGTTGGGTTGTGTGGTTGGGTTGTGGTGTTGGGGTGTGTGTGTTGGGTTGTTGGGTTGTGGTTGGGGTGTTGGGTTGTGTGTGTGTGGGTTGGTGTTGGGGTGTGTGTGTGGTGGTGTGTGGTGGTTGTGGGGTGTGTGGTGTTGGGGTGTGGTGTTGGTGTGGTGGTGTTGGGTGTGTGTGTGTGTGTGGTGTTGGGGTTGTGTGTGTGGTTTGGGTTGTGGTGTGTGTGTGTGTGTGGTGTTGGGGTGTGTGTGTGGTGTTGGGGTGTGTGTGTGGTTGGGGTTGGTTGGGGTTGTGTGTGTGTTGGTGTTGGGTGTGTGTGTGTGGTGTTGGGTTGTGTGTGTGGTGTTGGGGTGTGTGTGTGGTGTTGGGGTGTGTGTGGTGTTGGGGTGTGTGTGGTGTTGGGGTGTGTGTGGGTGTTTGGGGTGTGTGTGGGTGTTGGGGTTTGTGTGGTGTTGGGGTGTGTGTGTGTGTGGTGTTGGGTTTGTGTGTGGTGTTGGGGTGTGTGTGGTGTTGGGTTGTGTGGTGTTGGGTGTGGTGGTGTTGGGGTTGTGTGTGGTGTTGGGGTTGTGTGTGGTGTTGGGGTTGGTGTGTGTGGTGTTGGGGTTGTGTGTGTGGGTGTGTGTGGTGTGGGGTTGTGTGTGTGTGGTGTTGGGTTGTGTGGTGTTGGGGTGTGTGGTGGTGTTGGGTTGTGTGTGGTGTTGGGGTTGTGTGTGGTGTTGGGTTGTGTGTGGTGTTGGGTGTGTGTGTGGTGTTGGGGTTGTTGTGTGTGTGGTGTTGGGGTGTTGTTGTGGTGTTGGGTTGTTTTGTGGGGTGTGTGTGTGTGGTGTTGGGGTGTGTGTGTGGTGTTTGGGGTGTGTGTGTGGTGTGTGTTGTTTGTTGTTGGGTTGTGTGTGTGTGGTGTTGGGGTGGTGTGGTGTTGGGGTGTGTGTGGTGTTGGGGTTTGTTGTGGTGTTGGGGTGTGGTGTTGGGGTGTGTGTGGTGTTGGGGGTGTGTGTGGTGTTTAGTGTAGTGTTTGGGTAGTGTGGTGTTGGGTGTGTGTGTGGTTGTTTAGGGTTGTGTGTTGTGTTAAGGTGTGTGTTGTGTTGGGTGTGTGTGTGTGGTGTTGTGGTGTGTGTGGTGTTGGGGTGTGTGTGTGTGTGGTGTTGGGTTTATTGGTGTTAGAGATTATTGATGTGGTGTTGGGATTGATGATAGTATTGGTGTTGGAGATTGATGATGATGATGAGATTGGTGGGGTTATTATTGATGATGGTGGAGTTGATGATGAATTGTTGGAGATTGTGTGGGGTGTGTGTGGTGTTGGAGATGATAATTGATTGGTGGTTATTGTGTGGTGGGGTGTGTGTGTGGTGTTAGAGATTATTATTGTGTAGTGTTAGAGGTGGTGTGTGGTGTTGTTAGAATTGTGACAATAATATTAATGAGTGTTAGAGGTATTATTGTGTGTGTGTGGTGTTGGGGTGTGTTGGGGTGTTAGGGTTATTGGTGTTGATTGGTGTTGGGGTGTGTGTGGTGTTGGGGTGTGTGTGGTGTTGGGGTGTGTGTGGTGTTGGGGTGTGTGTGAGTGTTAGAGATTACTTGTGTGGTGTTAAATTGATGAGTACTAAAGTATGGTGTAGTGTTAGGGTATTATTGTGTGGTGTTGGGGTGTGGGTACTGGTGTTGGGGTGTGTGTGTGGTGTTGGGGGTGGTGAATTGGTGTTGGGGGTGTGGGTGGTGTTGGGGAGGGTTATTATTGATGGTGTTGGGGTGTGTGGGTGTGTGTGTGGTGGGGTGTGTGTGGTGTTAGGGTGTGTGTGGTGATGAGGTATGTGTGAGTATTTAGAGGTGTGTGGGTGGTGTTAGGGTGTGTGGGTGGTGTTGTGGTGTTGGGGTGTGTGTGTGTGTGGTGTTGGGGTGATGATGATGTGGTGTTGGAGTTGATGATGGTGTTGGGGATTGATGATGATGGTGTTGGAGATTGATGATGTGGTGTTGGTTGTGGTGGTGTTGGAGTTGATGATGATGATGAGGTGTTGGAGTTGTGTGGTGGTGGGTGGTGTTGGGGAGGGTGTGTGTGTGGGTGAGTGTTGGGGTGTGTGTAGTGTTAGGGAGTGTGTATTAGGTAGGTATTAGGAGGTATTAATAGTAATGGCAAGTGTTAGAATTAATGTGAGGTGAATTGGGGTGTGTGATGATGGTGTTGGGGTGTGTTGAGATTGATGATGGGTGGTGTTGGAGATTGTGTGTGGTGTTGGGTGTGTGTGTGGGATTGCTGATGATGATGATGGTGTTGGGATGTGTTGGAGATTATTGATGTGGTGTTGGAGGTGTTGATGGTGTTAAGGAGATTGTTAATGATGGTGTTGGGGGTGTGTGTGGTGTTGGGGGTGTGTGTGGAGTTAGAGGTGTGTGTGGTGTTAGAGGGTATGGAGTGGGTTTAGAGGTATTAATAGTGTTGGGGTGTGGTATTGGTGTTGGGGTGTGTGTGTGTGGTGTTGGAGATTATTGATGATGTTGGGGATTATTGGTGTTGGAGTTGTGTGGTGTTGGAGTTGATGATGGTGTTGGAGTTGATGATGATTTGAGTTGATGATGATTTGGGGATTGATGATGATAGTGGTGTTAAGGGTTATTGATGATTAATTTAGGAGTTGATATTATTGGTGAATTTGGAGATTATTGATGATTGGTGTTGGGGTGTGTGTGTGTGGTGTTGGGGTGTTATTATTAATGGTGTTAGGGTGTGTGTGTAGTGTTAGAGGTGGTGTGTGTGGTGTTGGGGGATGGTGTTAGGGTGTGTGTGTGGTGTTGGGGTGTGTGTGTGTGGTGTTGGGGATTATTGATGACATGGTGTTAAGGGATGATGATGATGGTGTTGGGGGATTGTGTGTGTGGGATGAAGTGATGTGGTGTTGGAGTTGATGATGGTTGGGGTGGTGGTAAGGGTGTGTGGGTGGTGTTGGGGGTGTGTGTGGTGTTGGGGTTATTGGTAGAAATGGTGTTGGGGTGTGTGTGTGGTGTTGGGGTGTGTGTGTGGTGTTAGGGTGTGTGTGTGGTGTTAGGGTATGTGTGGGTATTTAGAGTGTGTGTGTGGTGTTAGAGATTGTGTGTGTGTTGGGGGTGTGGGTGGTGTTGGGGGTGTGGGTGGTGTTGGGGGTGTGGGTGGTGGAGGTGTGGGTGGTGTTGGGGGTGTGGGTGGTGTTGGGGGTGTGGGTGGGGTGTTGGGGTGTGGGTGAATTGTTGGGGTGTGGTGGTGTTGGGGTGTGTGGGTGGTGTTGGAGATTGTGGGTGGTGTTGGGGTGTGGGTGGTGTTGGGGTGTGGGTGGTGTTGGGGTGTGGGTGTGGGGGTGTGGGTGGTGTTGGGGGTGTGGGTGGGTGTTGGGGTGTGTGTGGTGGGGGTGGTGGTGGTGGTGGTGTTGGGGTGTGTGTGTGTGGTGTTGGGGTGTGTGTGGGTGTTGGGGTGTGTGTGTGGTGTTGGGGGTGTGGGTGGTGTTGGGGGTGTGGGTGGTGTTGGGGTGTGTGTGTGGGTATTTGGGGTGTGTGGGTGCAGGGTGTGTGTGGTGTTGGGGTGTGTGTGTGTGGTGTTGGGGTGTGTGTGTGTGGTGTTGGGGGTGTGTGTGGTGTTGGGGGTGTGGGTGGTGTTGGGGGGTGTGGGTGGGTGTTGGGGGTGTGGGTGGTGTTGGGGGTGTGTGTGTTGGGGTGTGTGTGTGTGGTGTTGGGATTGTGTGTGGTGTGGTGTTGGGTGTGTGTGTGGTGTTGGGGTGTGTGTGTGGTGTTGGGTTGTGTGTGTGTTGGGGTGTGTGTGTGTGTGGTGTTGGGGTGTGTGTGTGTGGTGTTTGGGGGGTGTGTGTGGGCAATACATGTAG
>NW_024718273.1:5020219-5031881 GCF_018991925.1 Homarus americanus | reverse complement strand
AAGTTACGTATTGTTACTTAGTTAAACTTCAGTCATTAATGCCAAGAAGAAAAATATTAAAGTTGGTGTGTTGATAATATAGCTCACGCATAAAAAAATAAAAGTGTGTGTGTGTGTGTATATATATATATATATATATATATATATATATATATATATATATATATATATATATATATATATATATATATATATATATATATATATATATATATATATATATATATATATATATATATATATATATATATATATATATATATATATATATATATATATATATATATATATATATATATATATATATATATATATATATATATACACACACAGTAGAATGTCGATTTAAAGAGATTCAATTTAAGATTATTGATTTAAAGTGACACCCACAATTAAAGACAATGTTTTAATTTAAAGTGAATCTTTCCTATTTTGCTCGAGTCAATCTGGTGCATCAAATTAAAAAATTTGCACCTAATGTTTTTCTGGGCACACTACACTGTCCTAAGGGCAAAGCTGTACTGTACATGTACTCAAAATAATGTACTAAATGATTACTAAAATTTTTGTCTAGTGCAAACTATAGCATGATTATATTCAAATTAATCACTATCTTATAAGATTTCCAGCAATGTAAATTATATTCTCCCCGGTCACTTCTGTGACATTTTATAAACAAAAACAAAAACTCAATCTAAAGGACATAAATAAACAAATAAATACTTCACTAGACCTTTGGCGCCAACTGTCAAACATGTCACAGTCACCTCCCCTGCCCCCCTCCCTCCCTCCCAGCCAGGGTTTGGTGGTTATACAGTAGGCTTTAAGTTTTTATCTTATATAATAACATATATAATATCACAGACTAAAGTTAGGAGAATATAATTTGCATTGCTAGAATCCTTGCAAGACAGCGAGTAATTTGAATATAAACGTCATAATTTGCACGAGATAAAATTTTTAGCCCTTTGTATAAAATTAATTTTAACTAAAATTTTTATGTCAAATGCAAACTATAGCATGTTTATATTCAAACTAATAACTATCTTATAAGAATTCCAGCAATGTTAATTATATTCTCCCAGGTCAGTTCAGTGACATTTTAGAAGAGAAAAACTTTAAGTCACTCTTAAGGACAGATAAATAAATAAGCACTAGACCTTGGCATCACTCTCAAACATATCACCTCCCTCCCCCCATCTTCCAAGCCAGTAGACAGACCATTTCACATCCAATAATTTTAGCTGTGTGTTGATTGGAGTGTTTTTTTTAACATAATACTGTACTACAAAAAACAATGTTTTGTTTATTCTAGGAGATGGGCTGAGGCTCATCTGGGTAGACTCTCAGTCTTTCTAGTGCAGGGTATTTTTGTTTCTCTCAAGTACTGTACCAAACTAAATTATTCCATTGAAGCAACACTTCAATTTAGTGCGAATTCAATTTAAAGCGACCTCTCTTGTGTTATAACGACGTTCTACTGTGTGTGTGTATTTCATATATATACAGGTTGACAACCCTTTATCCGAAATTCCGAAAACCGAAAAGCTCTGAAAACCGAAAGTTTTTTTGTGGGGGCAATTTTTTTATTTTTTTTTTAAACAGGGATTAGCCCACCCAGGCATAGATCACTGACCCACATCGGGGCCTGGGGGGCGAAAATGTAATAGTAATACTAATTATAATAATAATTATTCACAGTAAAGAAAAATTTTAATTAAAAATACACCAAAATAAAATAATAACAAAAATAATAATAAAATATAATAAAATTTATAATAATAATAATAATAATAAAGAAATACAAGAATGAAAAAAGATACAAGTGAAAAACACAACCTAGACCTATGAATTATTATTATTATTATAATTATAATTGTTATTATATTTTCGACCCCCAGGCGGGTCAGTGACTTGTGCCCGGGTGAAACAATACAAAAAAAAAAAAAAAAAAAAAAAAAAACCTAACCATTCTGAAAACCGAAAATTCCGAAATGCCTCATTTAAAGTTTCGGATAGGGAGACCATCAAAATATATATATATATATATATATATATATATATATATATATATATATATATATATATATATATATATATATATATATATATATATAAAAACACACACTGTATAGTTGTTGGAATAACCATATGGAATGTAGTCTTTAAAATTGAAGAGGGAAGTAAGTGACCTGCTAGTGAAAATGACCCTTCTCTATGCTCTCTGGATAAGGTTCATAGTTTAATGTGAAGCACATATTGTAATCCAAAAAGATAAAGCAGCCAGCCAGTTGATTCTGGGTCAATCAGATCCCCTTTGAACCAGCTGTTAATTCAAAGTTCAGTGAGGACTTCAAAAGGTGACTTGAATTTACTAGCCTATATGCTTACACCATCTCACCCATTTAATGTTGGTCATCCTAAAATAATAAGACTATCAGGATTTTGAATGTTCTCCTACTTTTTGGTCATCCTAAATAATAAGACTATCAGGATTTTGAATGTTCTTTCTACTTTTGGTCATCCTAAAATAATAAGACTATCAGGATTTTGAATGTTCTCCTACTTTAAAGCCTAAACCTATTTCACAATCCTTTTGAAGATGACAAACATGGAAATGTCTTGACCTAAAATGACTTCTGTCTAATAGTCTAACGGGCAAATCCAGGAATAAAAAAAAGAGGGAGGGGGGGGGGGGGCTGCGAGTTTCCCCTGAATTTTTTTTAAACCTGAACAATATCATGGGCATTTTGAGGTCATTTTGAAGCCATGTGCACTTGATATTAGGAGATATTCTGAGGTTAATAGTACAGTCACTCCTCGACTTACGATGGGGTTAGGGACCCAAATCCAGGTCGTAAGTCGAATTGGTCTAAGTCGAAAATGCGAAGATAATACATAGAAAATCTAAAATGGGTGTCTCTTTCTTCTCAGCACCACAAAACTCTCACTTTTAAGCTTGCCAGCCATTTTAAAGGGAATTACAACCGAAAATTTTGTCAGTACACAGCGCAATCACTCACGTCGGGACTCAAATATACGTAATTTGAAAACTTTTGGGTACGATTGGGGCGGTCGTATGTCCAGGTGGTCACAAGTCGAGGAGAAGATGTAATTACTTTTTACTATACAAAAATGCCTAAGTACAAAGAAAAACTATTGGAATTTTCTGATGAAAAGGGAGGGATCCAGACCCCCAGGACTGACCCCCCCCCCGATCTGCCCTTATTTAATAATATTTTTCAAAAATATATCGGCCACAAAAAAACACTTCATCAATTAATCTTTGTGGTTTGAAATGGGTGTACTACACAGCTCCTCCATCTTCTATCTTAAACCTTCTGAGACAACTTGAAAGGCCTCAGGATCCTAATTTTAGGATGCTGTAAATGAACCAACCACCAGAAGATCCCCCAGATCATCTGGTCAGTCAAAGGCACTCCCTCCACCTATCCTCCCTTACAAGGAAGGGAGGAGAGGTCTGGCTCACATTTTGAATTATATCCTGGCACATGAATAATACTTCTGGGTACTGTACAGTAGATGAGAACTGGGTGTCTAAAAAACAACATAAGAGTAGCTACATCAGTCCCGTTGGGATGATCAGCAACTTAATACAAAGTAATTCACCAAACAGCAAAAAATTTAAGTTCTATAAAATCTAATTGAACCTGAATCACATGGTGCATTAGTGTTCCAGGAAAGAAAATGTCATCTAGCTGCTCAATCAGTTTGGATAGTGTACCTGCCATTAAACTATTGGTCTTCTCCAAAGGACTCAAAGAGGGTGCTTAGTGGGAGGGTTCTCTTACATTTCACCTGTAAAGATTCATGGGTTATAAAAACTGACACCAAGTAAAAGTAGTCTTAGTGGTGCTAAGTTAGTTTATTCTAGATATGCCACCTTCAGCAGCAATACTCGTACCTGCAAAAGTCCTGAACGAGGTTGAGACTCCTGGATCCTGGGTAAGATGCTCAAGATACTGATGATCACACACAGAATCAAGTTAAAGGAGATGAAGAACTTGTGAAGACTGCAACTCTCAGTCTGAAATTGAGAAAAAATGATAACTTTTCAGGCAGCTAGAGTTAACCCTTAACTACATGGAAATGTCTTATACTATAACTACATGGAAATGTCTTATACTATAACTACATGGAAATGTCTTATACTAATCCATAACTGTCAGTTGAAGTATTAAACTAGGAATCTTATCTTTACAACACACGCAAATATGAATTTCTGATTTAACACAAGAGTGGGACCAAGATTTGTTGTGCTAAATTGAAATGTGTTACACCTGTTTGAGAGCACGGCCCCAAAACATTCCCTAATACACCACTTTTTCTCAATTCAACATTAATCCCAACATTTTAAAACACTTTTTAACAAGTTATAACTCACCTCGAGTCTGAACAACTGCTTCCTGGACGGCAGTTTTCAGACTCAAGGTAACAGAACAGCAGAACTAAAGATGGATCTTGTTTTATTCATTTGGGAGCAATTGTTGTGAACTCTAGGAATGATCTGAATTCTAAACAGGACAAACATAAACTTACAGTTGTGTAGTAGTAAAGAAGAGAACAACAGCAGTGATGGCCACGGCATAGTTGAGGAAAGTGAAGAAGATAAGAGCATGTACCTGAAATAACAATATACAGTATTATTAGAGTATAATACATATGATTTACTGCTCAAACTGTTGAGCTGGGCATTTCACAAACAAAATTGTATTCTAAATTTGTGAACCTCCATTTATACTTCCAGAAGAATTTTTAGTAATATCTTAATGGACAAGAAACACCAGTTCAGTTTGAGGCTGCAGTACAGGCAATAAGTGAGAAATGTTATACTAACAGTTTCACAGTATATAACCACAAAACAATTGTCTTTTCTTTCAAAATATTATCTGGCCAAATTCATACACATGAAATCATCCATACTCAAGTTGTAATTGTACTGATTTGTGACTAATTAACTTTCAATATTAAAAAGTTTGCAAGCTAATCACCTTATCCCTGCACTGCCACCCACTTATCACCAACAGTGAGAGGGATGTACACACATGTTGGTATTTGGCTTGTGTGTACAGTGTAACCATCAGATGAGTGGGTAATTATATTCTTAATTTCATCTTATCACAATATGTGGCAACTGCATCACTTACCGTACTGTGCTGACTGATTAACAAGTAAGGTCTCTTTAGTGATAACATATATGTGCCCCTCCCCCCACCAATGTTCAAGTCTGATCCACAAACCTAATCTCATTTTTCCCAATAAACCAACATTCACAAATTCTGCATTTGCAAGATGTTTAAAGAACTTAGCCCTTACAAATACAGAGGCTGATGTTCCTGTTTCTGATGCTTTAGGGAGCTCAAGTCAGAAGCATCAGAAAAGGAAGGTCTTCCTGGGCACCCAATAAAGAGGACACCGACAGATCATGATGACAACATCATGGGTATACACATCATGTTATACAAGTATTTATTATTACAGTAAAACAGTGGTGGAGTTAAAGAGGACATATTGGTATCAAATCTTTAGTGAATTCAGTAGCAAATAAATTTCAAAAGGAAAATAATTGAGGGCACTTTACTTGCTTGATACCGGTGAAAAAGTACGTACCATCCTTTGCTCTCTGTCTCCTCATACTTGTCCACCCAGGCTTCTGCCCAGGAGTGTGCAAAGTCAATGATGAGGACCAACTGAATCAAGATGAAGAGAAATCCTCCAATCATGCCAAAGTACATCCAAACCTGTCCAAACTCTCCTCTTGGGATGAAGAAGGCCCCAATGATGGCACCAATCAATATCAGGTATTTCAGACCCCAAAATCTGTAGGAACAAAATTCTTATAATAATAGGTCTAATAGGCCTTACAAATGTCGGAAATCTGACCTGCTTCCCTTAACAACTGTATTATTAAACTGTGAACACTTTTTGTGGCAGGATCTTTCCCAAACACAGTAGAACCCAGGTTGTGAGGCACTTATGGGGGATTGAGAGGTGCCAGATAGAGATTTTCTTTTAAGTTGAAACTCACTCTTAGGATCCCCCAATAAATCCTAAAATACACAGTGCTACAGGCTGACCTCACAAACTCGTCTCAGATAAACAAACTTCTTCAACACTGGCTAAGAAATAAAGTAAATATAATATAAAACGATGAATAATAAATACGAAGAGCAGGGTCGTGTGTGTGTGGGAACTGAACATGTGTAGAGATGGTGGGCTGTAACCGTGTCACCGACTTGCCAGCCCAACAGCCTCACATACTGTTACATGTAATAAAACTATAAAAGTTGCAGAGAAATCATTACAATACAGTCAGTTCTGCTATAACGCGATAGTTGTGTTCTTGTAAAACCGTGTTATAGAAATTCGCGTAATAGAAATAACAGGGCTTTTGGAGAAAATAGGGTTAGGTGCAGATTACTCGAAATCGAAAAAAATTTCATAGTTAGCCTAACACAAAGGATAGCACAGTCTAAATAAATGTTACATTCATATCTAATAATGAAATCATACAGCAAATGTTACACCTTACCTTGAAAAAATATGAATATAACTTTACGGGGGAGAAGGTTAATGTTGACGTTGAGGAGTCATGAAGACAAGATTTGACAGTTGTCAACGTCGTCATCATCATCAGGCGCAGTTTTTCTTTAGGTCCTCATATATTGATAAGGCTTTCTTTTTAATGGTGAGGAAGCTGGTCCCAGATCGCTTTAATCTTTGCTGCATTGTCTCTAATGGTGCGTAAAGTAGACTCCTTTATTCCCGTTGCACGCACAATATCACATGTTCTTTCCTTATTTTCAAGACAATCGACAACATCAAGCTTTTCTTCAAGTGTTATAGCCTTTCTTTTACGATCACCACCGGAAATGCGATCACCAGAACGCTTCCCAGAGATATTCTTCTTTTCCAAAGTCACAAAATTGGAGAAACAGTAATCAAATATCACTGAGGACGCTTAAAAACGTCACACGTGTTTCAAACTGAACGTGTGGTGTAAACAGAGCGCACGGGTCTAAAACGCTACGTATTTTGTTTTTCTCTCTTATTTAAAATTTTACAATTTACATATACTGTACAGGTATACTGTATACATAAATATTACATTAATTATTTCTGCAATTCTTCACAAACAAAACACAAATGAATTGAACATGTGATGTCGAACGTGAACTGTAAACACTGCATAACCCCGCGCCAATAGGGTGTGTCATAGGAGGGAAGATCAGCTAAAACTAATGGCCCATCACTTTTTTGGTAGATTTTAGTGTATATAAACAGAAAATAATTTCAGTTTCAATATTTTGCAACCTTTTGCTAGGTAAATTTTAGCGTGAAATTTATCGAAAATCTAACGATACTGGCACGTGAGTGCATTACAATTAAATAGTGAACATTGCTTCTGACTTCATTCTTTAACAACCCAACTAACAATATTTTTTTCTGTTTCAGATTCTGATGCATTTATAAGTTGATAATATTTGCAATGGCTGCTTGTGTCAGGACGAGGAACCAAAAATCCAGCCATCTCAGTCACTATCTTGGGTCTGGGAGAGAGCTCCTGAAGTCGGAGTTACCTACATTGAGAGATGCTTTGAGATACGGTGTTTTAATCAGGCAAATCAGTGAAAAGAACCAAAGAACTTGCACAAACAAAGACATTGCCAGTGATATGACCAAAGCTGTCTTGGCACAGTACACTCTGGCTAACGCTCAGGTTCAAGCCTCCAGTCATAACAAGTCAGAAGAAGATTAGTGAGAGACTGCTAGCCAGTTGGGAAAAGGCAGAGATATCTCTCTTGGGAGAGGGAAAAACTTGCAGTTAAGGACAGCTTTGCCAGAAACAACTGGACCAGTTATTTGACATAATTACTTGCAAGTGCCCAATTGTTCTCTGTCCTGAGTTTGGATGCGATCGTGACTGTAAATCCGAGGCCCACATCTCCTGTATTTGCAAGCGTGAACTGAAGATTCCTGTGATCGAACTGGCATTTGTCAAAGCACAGAGAGAGAAGACTGGCAGTATAGGGGCTCTCATGATTTCTAGCCAAGATATTCCGGAGTCCAAGAGACAGGAGGCTGCCACAGAGAGACAGAAGAGGAGAAGAGTTGCCGAGGAAAAGAGACTTGAGAAGGCCCAGAGTGAGGTAAAAAAGGCCGATGATTGGAGTCAAGCTGATTCAGAGTTTAATGACTTCCCCATGGCTGATCCGAGTGCTGACCAGGAGAATAGTGACTTTGTCCCTAACCCAGAAAATAATGATCCCAAACCTTCCAGGCATAAGATTCGAAATAGGAAAGATATCCGAGCATAGCTCTGGCCAGCATGCGACACCACACTGGTCTCAGAAGAAACTGCAGAGATAGCAACAGCTGCCTGGATTGGCGGTGGTTTGATAACACCTGATGATGTTCACCTGGTAATAGATCATAACAAAGTAAGGAGAGCTCAGGAGAAACTTGTCAGTAACCTAGAAGAGGAGTTTGATAAGGGGATAAGAGAAAATGGAATCAATTGTTTGTTCTTTGATGGGATGGGAGAGGGATGACACTAAAGTGTTCATGAAAGTTGGAGATTCTGACAAGTTGTTCCCTGCCATGGTGAAGGAGGAACACTACTCCTGCTGCAGTGAACCAGGAGGGAAGTATTTGTGGCATTTCACTCCAGAGAAAGATGACATCAGGAAACCAGCTGAGATAGTGGCAGATAACATTGTGAACTGGCTCAGAGAGAGGAACGTAGACCAGACCCTGCAGGCCATTGGAGGGGACAGCACCAACACGAACACAGGGTGGCAAGGGGGGTCATACAGTGGATAGAGCGGAAGATTGGGAGGAAGCTGGTCTGGATTGTTTGTGACCTCCACACCAACGAGTTGCCACTCAGACATCTGATCCAGGAGCTGGATGGCAAGACTCTTTCAAACAACAGATGGTCTGGTCCTCTTGGCAAGATGCTGGACTCTGCCACTGAGTTAGAAATAAATCCGAGCTTTGAAAAAAATCACAGTTGGCCCTCCACTCGTTGAGCTTGCACATACTGTCATTGACGACCTGAGTACTGACCAGTACTATGGTTACATGATTTGCAGTGCCATCAAAACTGGGGTCATGCCTGATAGACTTGCTTACCTGCAGATAGGTCCAGTCTCACATTCTAGGTGGCTCACAACGGCTCTCAGGTTCTGCAGAATTTGGGTCGCTCATCATAAACTGAAAGGGAACCAGCTTCACAACCTGAGACTTATTGTCCAATTCATCGTGAGTGTCTACTTGCCAAATTGGTTCAACACCAAGGTCAAGTCATCGTTCTCCGAAGGTCCGAGGCATGTTCTCTCCAGCTTGAGCTCCTGAGGAGTCAGCCAAGGAAGGTTGTTCAGATTGTGGAGCAGACTGTGAGGAGATCTTCCTGGTATGCTCATCCCGAGGCAGTTCTGCAGACAATGCTCTGTAGTAAGGATGAGGAGGAGAGAAGAGTGGCAGTCAAAAAGATCTTGGATATGAGACTTATGAGAGGATCTGGGCATGACGAATCAGTTGGTGACGATTCCTTCAGGGTCAGGAAGACTCCTGAAGTCAATCTAGGTGCCAAGACCCTCACTGATCTCATAGATCTGGATAACATCCAGGCTGGCAGTGAGCCCCTCTTACCTGCAGCCTCACCAATGTTCAAGTCAGAGCTTTCCTGGACAACCCCATGCATGTCCCTGCCTGGCCCTCGCACACCCAGAGTATAGAGCGTTGTGTACAGCAAGTGAGCGAGGCCAGCAGTCACGTGTACAGCCAGGAGAGGAGGGAAGGCTACATCCGAGCTCAGGTGGTCAGCAGGGAGGTGATGAGTAGAAACAGAAGCAAGAAAGACATGTTCTCTATGGTTTGCAGTAGGGGGCAGTGAAATTTTGCTCAAAGCTGCACTCTTCAGGCATTGTTCCTTATACATATCTAAGACTCCATGCCAAATTTGAAGCTGATATGTCGAGGTTTAATCTGCCGCATTTTCTACTGAAAATTTTAAATTTACCTACAGTATTAGCCAAACAGCCGCTGTGGCGGTGCAATGCTCTGTTCAGTGTTTATCAACTTTTTTTTCATATCTCTTATTTCATTTAAGTTGTCTTGTTGCAGATGAGTATGGTGCTATGTCTATATTGATTATCAGCCTTTTCTCATTTCATTTCTCAATGTTGTGTTACTGTACTGTAATGTAGGGGAGACCTGGGTAAGTTGCCGCTTGTGACCGATACTTGATTAGTGATTATGCTGGAGCTGCCATTGCTACTGCCACCTTAACTGACTATGGCATTATCACAAAGGATGACAAGAGTCAGGTTATTGGACCACATAAGCTGCGGGATGCGAGACAAAAATACCGATTTAAGCGGCAAGAAATTGAGATGGCTAGTTTAGATAATTTGACGTCACTCTATTTTGATGGTAAGAAGACCGCCACTCGTGTGATGATAAAGAATGAGAAGACCGAGAAATGGAGTACGAGGATGATGGTGAAAGATCATTATGTCATCATGGTTGAGCCTGGCAATGAATATCTCACACATGTGACTCCCAAGACTGGACACGGAAAGCAGATTGCCAAAACTATTCACGAGTTTCTGGTGGAGAAAATCCAACCCAGCAGCCCATTGTGTGTGTTGGTTGTGATGGAACCAATGTAAATGTAGGATCAGAAAATGGAGTCATTCATCATCTTGAAATGTTACTTGGTTACCCGCTCCATTATTTCATATGTCAGCTTCACGGAAATGAGCTGCCTTTCCACGCAGTTTTTTATCACTATGATGGTAAACCAAGTGGTCCTGAGCATTGGCGTGGTCCTATTGGAAAGCAGATCAAGGAGTCTTCGTCTGAGCTTCCAGTTGTCGCCTTCCAGCCAGTCAGTTTCCCTGATTTCCCTGTGTTTAATGATGAAGTGGAGAAAGATCTGTCCTGGGATCAGAAATACCTGTATAGGATTTGTAAAGGAGTTATCACAGGTGTTGTTGAAGATGACTTGGCTGCTATTGAGCCAGGTCCTCCCTGTGTGTCAAAGTGGAACACCTTATGGAGTAGAATCCTCAGGCTGTATGTAGCAACATCAAGACCCAGCCATGAGTTGAAAAGAATTGTCATTACAATAATAAAGTTCAGTGCTCCAATGTGGTTTTACATCAAGATACACCCTTACGTAACACACGGCTCAAGGAACGTATTCCAGTCCCTGCTATATATGAAACACCTGAATAGTGAGGAGGAGACGATAGTGAAGAAGGCTGTCCAGAGAAATGCATACTTCGCCCACACAGATCAACTTCTTCTTGGTATGTGTGCAGATGAGGACATGGCTGTTAGAGAAAAAGCTGTCTCAAGAAAAATTAGAGAGGAGAATCAGCAAAAGGAAGAATGCACTGGCAGATCTGAAGAGGAGGAGGAAGATTCTGATGCTGCTGTTGACGAGAATTTGTTAAACTATACTGATGAGGAGGGTAAAGATGGAGATGGGAATGAGGATGTGCCTCCTGTAGTCAACATGAGAAAGGTGGTGACTCCGAAACTAAAGTGGCAAGCAAAAAACTATCATTCCATGATTAACTGGAGGAATGAACTCAAGACTGAGCCTCCTTACATTGCTTCTCTGTCAAAT
>NW_024718273.1:4907719-5015219 GCF_018991925.1 Homarus americanus | reverse complement strand
CAGTCCGGAATTCATCGATGAGGAATACAAATATATATATAATATTGGCTCAAACCTTAAATACCCTAGATCTTTCATAGACAAATGCTTAAACATTACTAAGAAAACTTTTTATAGAACTGATCCCAAGCCCACCCATGACCATAAGAATATCTTAATATTACCATTTCACAAAAATTTCTCACACATTCCTGCACAGCTAAAAACCTGGAACGTCAATGTGGCATTTAAAAACTCATGCACTGTTAAACAAATGTTAATCAAGAACTCCCCCAACAACACAATTGGTTGCATTTATAAAGTTCCTTGCAAGGAATGTAATATGTTTTACTTAGGCCAGACAGGTAAAGATCTTGCAACTAGAATTAAACAACACAAATACAGTGTTAGGACAGGCCAGGAATCCAATGCTCTGTTTGTTCATTTGAGGGATAACAAGCATTGCATTGACTGGGATAATGCCTCCTCAATATTACCATGTAATTCAATTGATAGTAGGAACATCATAGAATCTAGTCTTATTAAACATACCGAAGCATTCAACATGAATTTGAGTAACGGCATGTACAAGCTGGACAATTTTGTAATTAAGAAGATTTGTGATCAGGTGAGAAGGCCGGGTCACTTGACCATCTGACCTGACCACCAACCGTTGTGTGCTATTTAAAGATTAGTAGGGTCATTACCTAATACCTGACCATTGTGGACCTGGTCTCACCCTCCTCTGTATATATACACCTTGATTTGTATTACTCTCTCTAGTCTGTACTCACCCCTGAAGATGTGAATTACACGAAAGCGCTTGGGAACTTCGTGTTTTCTTCTTTCCTTGTGGTTATCAGCATATACCTAGATCACGCGCACCTACAGTGATTTACTTGCATATATATATATATATATATATATATATATATATATATATATATATATATATATATATATATATATATATATATATATATATATATATATATATATATATATATATATATATATATATATACCTTTTTCACTCAAATCCTAATGAAACACCACAATTAGAATACGGTGGTAGCTGTTGTATAAACAGTGGGAACACAGTCCCACCACCGATCGTCTCGTGCGAAGCAAGCGTATAAATTAAAGAAAATACTTGCAGTTTGTTTAATATGTTACAGTATATTATAAATAAATAAATAAACAAATAAATCGGTAAATCCATTTCAAGTAAATGGAAAAATTTTACTCGACACCGACATTAGTTCCAGTTACCGGTAAATAGCAGACGCTTCAGTAACGTCACTAGTGTTTACACTACACCAGCGGGTAACATTTCATGACATTACTTGAAGTGAATTGGCCTTATTTTAAAAAACCAAGGAAGGTTGGTAAAGGACTACTGAGTCAGTGGGAAAGTGTCACATTTGGGGTACAGTGATTTCTGCTATAACACGTGTTTTGATAACGCGAATTTGCTCTAACGCGATTTATGAATTAGGAACGATATTTGTATAACGAGAACGCTTGTTTGCTATAACGCGATTTTTGCTTACTATTTCTCCAATTTTGTTAATATAGTAAAGAAGAATATCAACAAGAAGCGTTCCGGTGATAAAATTCCTGGTGATGATCGTCAAAGAATGGATATAACACTTGAAGAGAAGCTCGATTTTATCAACCTCAAAATCACCCTTCTCCCCCATCAAGTAAAGTGTTACATTTACTGTATGATTTCATTATTAGATATGAATGTAACATTTATTTAGACCGTGCTATCCTTTGTGTTCGGCTAACTACTAAATTTTTTCGATTTCGAGTAATCTGCACCTAACCCTATTTTCTCCATAAGCCCTGTTATTTCTATTACGCGATTTTCTATAACACGATATTTTACAAGAACACAATTATCGCGTTATAGCAGAACTACCTGTACTGGTCTTATACAGCGAATAGAGCTCAAAAGCTACTTTTTAAATGGAAATTTGGGGGCCGTCTTATGCACCCCGACGCCTTATAGGCCGAGATATACGGTACTCACAAACTTCAATGTGACTGCCCAATCAGTTGTTATTTTCTTTCTGAGAACCCATATATAAAACAACTTTGAAATACAACTTTGTTATTATAAAGACATGAACTGAAATGTCCTAAAATACCAAAATAATAGAAATACTACAACAGCAACATGACACGACTGTTGTTTACTATTACTGGCATGGTGGCTTGATCAGCTGTTATTCACCCCAAGGACATTAGTGTAAAAGAAAGTATTGAAATACAAATTCTTTATTTAAGACATGGATAAAATAAAGACATCAGAAAATATGTTAAAATACAACATAGAATTGAAATGGTTTAGAATCCTTCAAAATCTTCCTCTGAACTAGTGGTTCCTTCCGGTGAATCCTAGTCCTTTGACTCGGCTTCATCTTCCCACGCCACATCATCCTCCTCACCATCCAGAGAATAGGATATGCAACATTTTTTGAATGATTTTACTACGGTTTCTGTTTTTATGGCATTCCAAGAATCTATCACAAATTCGCACAGCAACTCAAGTGGCGCAGCTCGCATATTTCCTCCTTTTGTGTATGTTTTATCACCTTCAATCATCCTCTTGTTCCACCTATCTCTAACTCTGTCCTTGAAAGGCATATTAAGGCTTACATCAAGAGGCTGAACAACAGATGTTAATCCACCAGGTATTACTGCAGTATCGGTGTTATGTTTTTTCAAGCATATTTTCACTGGCTCAGTCAAGTGAGACCGGAACATATCCCACACTAGCAAACTGCGCTCCTTCCTCAGTCCACCTGGCCTCCTACTCCAAATGTGTTCTAGCCACAGCCTAACTCCTCCTTTGTCCATCCAACCATTCTCATGCACGTGCACATACGCCCCCGTTGGGAACTCAACTTTTGGCATTGTTTCCCCCTTAAAGATAATCATGGGTTTCAACTTTGTTCCATTTGCCATATAACTCAAAACCAACATGAAGCGTGCTTTTTCATGTCCAGTCGTCTTCACCTAAATAGTTTTCGAGCCTTTTGCTTCCACCGTTCGATTGCTGATCATATCAAAGTTCATAGGAGTTTCTTCCATATTCCCGATACAGGTTAGAGGAAAATTGTGGTCGAGCCATATTTGAATAATATACCGTTGAAAACATGTGATTTTTGCTCTTCAGGTCACGGGATAACTTCTGTGCAATTTTAGTTTTCTGTCTTAATACTAATCCTTTTCTATTCATAAAACGACTACACCGGCCTCTTGTTGCCTTGAAGTCTTTACCGGTGTCTGGATTTGACTTGGCCAGCTTCATTGCGTAAATACACATGGCGTTCCCGGTGATGACGTATCCTCCAGTTCTGGCCACTGTTGTTTACCTCTTCTCAGAGCACATTTTGTTCTGGGGATGTCTATTAACTTTTCTTCAGCCTTCTTCCACTCTTGAACCTGCTTCTTGTTAATGCCGAATTCTCTTGCAGCTGCAGAGTTTTTGATGCCTTTGCAAATCTTACAACTTTTAACTTGAACGATGTGTTGTATTTCATTCGTTTTGTGGGTGGGGCCATTTTACCATAAGGTTTAAAGACCACTACCTCATAGATATGGAAAATGCCAAGTGGAGAGAATGTGGTAAACAGATAAAAGGTCGACTATGAAGGCGAGTCAGTCCAGTATCGAACGTCAAACCGCTTGTAACGGTAATGCTCATAATGAGTCGAGCTTGGGGGGTTGGCTTATACACACGGCATCAGCCTAGAACTGATATTTCAGCTAAATATTCGGGGGTCGGCTAATACGTCGGGTCGGCTTATAGGCTGAGAAATAAGGTAAATACATCACAGCCCCAACTGTCAAATGTGTCACTGCCCACCCCCCCCGCCATCTTTCCAGCCAGGGTTGGGTTGTTAAAGGCTTACAGTTTTTATCTTATACAATATCCCAGTCTAAAGTTAGGAGAATATAATTTGCATTGCTGGAATCCTTGCGAGACAGCGAATAATTTGAATATAAACGGCATATATTTTGTACGAGATAATTTTTTTTAGCCCTTTGTAAGAAAATTAGCTAGAACTAAAATTTGTATGTCTAATGCAAACGAAAGCATGTTTATATTCAAACTAATCACGATCTTATAAGAATTCCAGCAATGTTAATTATATTCTCCCAGGTCAGTTTAGTGACATTTTATAAGAGAAAAACTTTCAGTCACTCTTAAGGACATAAATAATTAAGCACTACTGTAGACCTTGGCATCAACTGTCAACCATATCACCACACTCCATCTTCCCACCAGTTGATCACTAGTAAACAGACCATTTCATGTCCCATAATTTTAGCTGTATTGATTTATGAGTGTTTGTTTTAACGTAATACTACAAAAACCAATGTCTTGTTTATTCTAGGAGATGGGCTGAGGTGAATCTGGGTAGACTCTTAGTCTTTTGTGTTTCTCTCAAGTACCAAACTAAATTATTCCAATGAAACAACACTTCGACTAAGTGCAAATTCAGTTTAAAGCAACCTCTCTTGGAATGTAGCTCGCGTTACATCGACGTTCTACTGTATTGTATTTTATGATATGCTAAACATCAATTTTATTGTTTATCAGCACAATAAATGCAGCACTACATGACAGTCATGGCCAATTATAGCACGAGCACTCATAGCATACCCGCATCGGAACCACAATGCAAGTTCTCGGAAATTTGTTGAATGCCCAGAACGGAGAGATTTTCTTGAAATTTTCTAGAAATGCGTTGATCCAATCTCTTGGAAATTTATTTGTTTACTCAGAATGGAGAGAATTTTCTTGAGATTTCTTAGAATGGACAAAAAAAACAAAAAACAGCTATTGTACAGTTCCAGGGATCAAAGATTTTTGGCTAATGAAAAGATTACTTACTAATATTATATTAAAAAAATAATATAAATTAAGTACAGCTAACCCATTTTTTTTGCTGGATTTTTATTGCGGTTTTGACCATTCGTGTTTTTTTTATTAAAAAATTATAAATACTGTACGTACAGGGTATATAAAATATCCATTGAAAACAAAAATTTTAATTTCGCGCCATTTCTGATATTCTCCTGTGCGGTGCAACAAACAGACGCCAACCTTTCCCGCCTCAGACACCCGCTGCTCCGAGAAGCCTCAGTCCACACCTGCCTACCATACTGTGAACGCTACTGTGGTTACCTCTTCTGTTTGTCCTCCCACATGCATTCCACATGGCTCCGGGACATAAGCCAGCCTCATCAAAGGCAAATATTACTAGCAAAGACTCTAAAGTGACCAAGAGATCAAGAATAATGATGACCTTAACAGAAAAATACAGTTTTATTGGACAAGCCCAGAGGAGGTATGAGCTATGCATTGAGCAGACGTGCGTACGGAATAGATGAGTCGACAGTGCGTTACATCAAGAAAAAGTAAAACGAAATTAGACAAGCAGTAGTTAGCAGTGTACCAATTTTGGCAAAAGTGTCCCAGCATGTGCATGATAGTGCTCTAATTAAAATGGAAAAGGCCCTGAACATATGGATTGAAGATATGAACCGCCGACATATTCCTGTGGACACTTATGATCAGAGAGAAGGCCAAGGTTTTGTATGATCATTTCAGTGATGGAGAGAAAGACGGGAAGCACTCTTTTCATGCTAGCAAAGGATGGTTTGAAAATTGTAAGAAAAGATTCTGTCTGCACAATCTGAGAATTACGGGCGAGTCTGCATCAGCTGACCATGTTGCAGCAGAAGCGCACCCCAATGAATTTGAAAAATTAATCTAGGACAAAGAATATCTGCCTGAACAGGTGTTTAACACCGATGAAAAAGGACTTTGGAGGAAGAAAATGCCGAACAGAACATGATTTAAAGCACAAAAGGACAGAGTATCGTTGTTGTTGTTGTGCGGGAATGCAGCTGGACACATGATCAAGCCTATGTTTCTCTACAGGGCTAAGATGCCACGTGCACTCAAAGGGAAGGACTTAAATCAGCTGCCAGTGTTCTATCGCAGAAATAAGAAAGCCTGGACGACGTCTATTCTTTTCAGCGACTGGTTCCATAACTGTTTTGTCCCTGAGGTAGAAAGATATTTGAAGGAAAAGGGCATAGAATTCAAAGTGTTATTGACAATTGATAACTGCCTAGGCCACCCAAAATCCCTCAAAATTTGCGTATCCCAACATCAAGGTAGCGTTTCTTCCAAAGAACACCACGTCACTGATCCAGCCACTTGATCAGGGCGCGATTGCCATTTTGAAGGCAAAATACGTGGCACGCAACTTTGCCATGATCAGACAGGTCATTGAAGAGGGAGATGATGATGTCAGGTTGTGGTGGAAAAAATTCAATATCGCCGACTGTATTTTGCTACTTAAAAAGTACCATGATGAACTCTGCCAGCTGTGTCAACTCCCGCTGGAAGAAACTGTGGCCTGCAGTAGTTAATGACTTTTCTGGTTTCCCGAAAGCTGATGCCTACATCTACTCAGCCGTTGACATCTGGCAACTCGCCCTCTCCTCCCAACTCAACCATGGAGGACATGTCAGCTGATGATCCCCCATGCCTCTCCCGATGTCTCCGACTGAAGCTCATCGTCTCTACTTATAAAGGTTTGTAAAGTGGTGGTAAAACAAACAATCACAAAGAAACACTGACAAATAGACCAAAACAGACATTAGGCAGACAGAAAACATCAGAGAAAACGAAAAGAAAACATATTACGTAATAGTCAGCAAATGTTTACAGAGAATGAGTTTTAATAAAAAAAAAAAAAAATCACAGAAATACCAGCAACAAAAACATTAGGCAGAGAGAAAAACAAGCAAAACATATTAATTAGGCTACTTAATCCCGAGCAATAATGTTGTTTCTCAGAGCATGAGTTTTTATAATGTCTGTTTGGCTCGAGATGTGGTGAAGACTGACAATTCATTTGTGTCTTTTGTCAGAATACAAGTCTTCAAGTGGAGGAATGTGGGTGGAAGAGGACTGGCTGGCTGGCAGGCGTGACTACATGAGGGCGGGAAGACGTCGGGACAGCAGGGAGAGGCTAGCAAAGCGGGTGTTGCCAACCTCAGCGAAATATAAATTTTTTTATTTATAGTAATACCCCGCTTTACGCGATTCTACATTTACGCGGTACCTCGCCAGAACCGGATTTTCATTTTACGCGGTGCATCTATTCATATACGCAGTGTGTGTCTGGCGTGACGTTATTTTTAGATTCGACGCTCCCGCCTTCTCCCGCTTGGGCAAGCGGCGCGAGTAGGTTGCACAGTGTATGTCTCTGTTGCGTTATCGGTGACATCATATGACGTATCGGACTGTGATTGGGCCACCCATCCTTACCTCCTTCCGCCGTTAGCTGTGATTGATTTAAAGTAATATGATGTGTCAACCTGCGGGAGGGAGGAAAGACGACGCTTGACCTAGCCGCGTCAGTTGCATCCCTCCAAGCCACACCGTATAAACCAGTATCTATTGTTCTGTAAAATGGCTTCCGCCGGACCACCACCCCCAGAGAAAAACCTTGCATTACCTAGACCCAGCCGCCCTAAGCCAAAGAAGATACGACGTTCCCTAAGCTACGAACTGAAATACAAGAATATTCAAGAGTTGGAGAAAGGAAAACATCAAGCTGATCTCGCACGCCAGCATGGAGTCAACAAATCTACGATTCGTACTATTAAGAAGGATGCAGCCAAGATAAAAGAACACATGAGAATCACAAAACCTGTAGGTGCTTCAACGATCAAGTATTGCCAGAACAAGGTGCTGCTAAAGGTTGAAAATTTGCTGGCGAGTTACTCGATTCGTCAGGCGTGACGCAACATGGCGGTCAGCACGTGATTCGTTCAAGAGTACGCCCGTGAACTGTACGCAGCAGTGTCACATAAGTTGGGAATTGCAGAGCCCAAACCCTTCAATGCTTCCTCTGGGTGGCTGCATAGGTTTAAGAAGAGGAACAAGATCACTAACATTGGTGGTGAAGAAGCGAGTGCTGACCGTGTGGCGGCTAGAGACTTTCCTCCGTTCTTAGTGAGGTTATGGAGGAAGGACAGTACACCGACGACCAGGTGTTCAGCATGGACGAATCCGGTCTATTATGGTAAAAGCTACCTACCAAGACCTTCATTGTCCAGTCTGCCAGCAAGATTCGGGGCCGGAAGTTGCAGAAGGAGCGCATCACCGTCCTCTTTACCACCAATGCCTCCAGTACCTGTAAACTCAAGTTATCGGTGATCCACACAGCCCGCAAGCCGCATGCCTACAAGAACGTGGACATGAACAAGATTAATGTCCACTGGCTGACCGCACGTAAGGCGTGGATTTTCTCTGCTCTGTCACTCTCCTGGTTTGATGACTGTTTCGTTCCTGACGTGAAGAAATTCTGCGAGCAACAGAATGTTCCATTCAACATTCTGTTGCTCCTTGACAACGCACCAGGACACTCGCCACTACTTATGGATCGTCACCCCAACGTAAAAGTGGTCTTCCTTCCCCCCAACACTACGTCATTAATCCAGCCCATGGACCAGGAGTTGATATGCAATGTGAAAGCTGCATACTCTGCAAAGAAGTTTAAGCTCCTGAACGACTGTACTAACACCAAGAATGAGTTGCGTAAGCTGGGTGACACCGAAAGCGAGAGCAAAAGCGACGAGGATAAGGAACAACAGGTGGTGAATCAAGAAGTTCTTTTCAAACAGTTTTGGAAAAAATTTAACGTCAAACAAGCTGTGGACTTCTTGGTGGAGGCATGGGATCAGCTGTCTGTAGCTACGATTCATCATGCACGGAGGCATGTGTTGCATGGTATCCCAGGTGAGAGGCAGAGTCAACCTGTGACTGGTGAGGTTCAGTCTGTTACAGTGGCATTGGACCTTGCAAGAGAAGCTGTGCACAGTATTACAGCTGAAGGCTTCTCTGAGACCACCAACACAGACATCCTGGAGGCTATCCGAGATCCTGAAATGACTGCCGACAAGATGTTGGAAGATGATCACGTCAGTCAAGAGGCAAGTGGTGCGTCAACCCCAGAAGAACACAAGTTAACGCAGAGTAATGTTAAGGGTGCCATCGAGTGTGCAGAGAAACTGAAGCTCTTCCTTTCCAACGACCATGATGATGATCGCTATGAAGTCTTCCATACCCAGCTGTTGCAGGCTATGGAGCCGTACATCAAGGTGTATCACGACAACATCAACACTAGCTGTCAATAAGCATTACCGAGTTCTTCGCCCGCAACCCACTACAGCCAGCCCGAGCCAGTGATAGTGACAGTGAAGGTGACGGAGGGATTTGTCAGGGAGGCCCTGACAACTATGGTGGATAGTGATGGTGATTCCCCTGAGGGCCAGTAATCTGCCCTCTGCCTCGGAACCAGGCTCCATCACTGTATGCTGACCCATCTCTTCTACTGACGTAAGTGTTAAACCTAACCTTTATTTTTCCTAACCTAACCTTATGTAAGTGTTAAACCTGAACAACACCATACTGCTTCCTTATGGTACAGTACTGAACAACACTATGCTGCCTCCTTATGGTACAGTACTGAACAACACTATGCTGCCTCCTTATGGTACAGTACCGTATATCTCGGCCTACAAGGCGACGGGGTGTATAAGACGGCCCCCAAAATTTCCATTTAAAAAGTAGCTTTTGAGCCCTATTCGCTGTATAAGACCGGTACCCCAAATGTGACACTTACCATTGGGAGCTTACTGACCCAGTAGTCCTTTACCAACCATCCCATTGACCAGTGCTGTTTACACATCCTTGGTTTTTTAAAATAAAGCCAATTCACTTCAAGTAATGGCATCAAATTTTACTGGTTGGTGTAGTGTAAACACTAGTGACTCACTTAAAAGTTTGTTATTTAACTTGAACTAATGTCGGTGTCGAATACAATTGTTTCATTTACTTAAAATGGATTTACCGATTTATTTGTTTATTTATATCATACTGTAATATATTAAACACACTGGAAGTATTTTCTTTAATTTATAAGCTTGCTTCAGCGAGCTACAGTATTCTAATTCAATAGTGTTTCATTAGGATTTGAGTGAAAAAGATTACTGTACATACTTACTACATACATTTATTACACAAATATATATATATATATATATATATATGTGTAATAAATGTATGTAGTAAGTATGTACAGTAATCTTTTTCACTCTATATATATATATATATATATATATATATATATATATATATATATATATATATATATATATATATATATATATATATATATATATATATATATCACAATATTTTATAATTGCAGTCATGTACTGAATATTCTATGTAAAAAATATAAATTTTAAATGAATTATTTCTAGTGTGGTCGACTTCCTACACAAAGACAGGCTATAAATAGCCGTCTTATCTCCCCTCTGTTCTGAGAGAGAAGGTCTTGGTAAATAAATTTTGTTTGTTTATTTTCATTGTTTGTCTAATTTATCATGTTGTATCAAAGTAATATTACTAAAAGTTTTAGGCAGCTACCAAACAGGGAGATACTACCGCCTGGGAAGATATTGGAAGCACAATGTACAGTACAGTATTGTCTAATGGTAGACCCTACTTCCATATGGCATCACGAAAATTGTGACCAAGTCTTATGTTGCTGATCTATCTTTCTGCCTCATTTACACACAATTGCTGAGTTTCAATTGTTTCTCTTCCTTTGACAACACAACATACATACAATATAATGTTTCACCTTTGATCTTTTTTCCATTTATTTATGGTTGGTTATTTAAAATAATGCTAATTCACTTCAAGTATTGGCATCAAATTTTACCCGCTGGTATACACTAGTGACTCACTTAAGCGTCAGTTATTTAACTGGAACTAATGTTGGTGTGAGTAAAATATTTCCATTTACTTGAAATAGATTTGCCGATTTATTTGTTTATTTATTTAGCTATAATATATTGTAATACATTAAACACACTGCAAGTATTTTCTTTAATTATATACTTGTTTCGCGAAAAAGGAAGGCTACCATTATACCTGGTAGGTGAAGTTGACCAGACATTTATGATCATTAAGGACCAAACTCCGAATCCATGACGTGACTTCTGTTCATCATTCTCATCCTAAATTTACCACTGTCGGTAGTTTCAAGAATTAACGCAGTCATTTACTGAATATTCTTTGTAAAAAAATTAATTTTAAATTAATTATTTATAGGAGATAAGTATTATGATCAGTAAATATACAGATATGCATTACTGACCACCTCCGAACACAAGGACGGCTAAAAATAGCCACAGGCGGTCACTGTCAAGGTCGCTTTCCCTTTCTCGTCACTGGCAAATGGGGGGGGGGGGTGATGATAGCAGCTGTGTTTATTACCGGGGTATATTGTTGTTTTACGGTATGTTAGACTGGTTTATAATACATTTTTATTATTTTAATATACCGGTAATCTTCATTTTAATCCAGCTTCCCAAATGTAAGTTTCAGTATAAAATAATTAGTGGTAGGACCTTGTGAGTGGTTTACCATGTTTCCATCACCACTCTTGACACGCTAAACCGCAAAATTTAAGAGGTAAGAATTTTATCTCTGGTGCTTAAGACGACCCCCTAACTTTGGGCTGATTTTTTTTTGTTCAAATTCCGTCTTGTAGGCCGAGATATACAGTACTGAACAACACTATGCTGCCTCCTTATGGTACAGTACTGAACAACACTATGCTGCCTCCTTATGGTACAGTACTGAACAACACTATGCTGCCTCCTTATGGTACAGTACTGAACAACACTATGCTGCCTCCTTATGGTACAGTACTGAACATACAGTACTGAACAACACTATGCTGCCTCCTTATGGTACAGTACTGACCACTACAAAAGGTTATTTACCCATTCTGAATTGCTGTGCGAGGATCCTTACTCGACTTGACCCCAACCATGATGAGCGCCATGAAGAAGAAGAATAAGGACATTGCAAAGCATAAACGGTACACTGCCAAGTAGCCAACCACCTGAAATATTAAGAGAGAAAATTATTGCTCACTTCATAGATAATCTTTAAAGTATTACTGTATTTACATCTGATATCACCTAATACCAATATACAGTGATAACTCCATTAGCCGGAACAATTGGTGCGGAGGACATCCGGGAATGAGAGATTTCTGGGTTACGAGACGACTCTCTAAAAGCAGGAAAAAAAAAAACCCCATCCCCAGAACTTTCCAGGTTACGAAAAAATATTCTTGGAAGTTCCAGAAATTGCCCATTACGCTATCTATTGAACCGGGAAAAATATCCCATATTCTCAAAAAAATTTTGAGTACTGTACCAGAAAATTGTTCTTGGGAGTTTCTGGAAAATGCACCCGATTTTTCATCTCTCAAAACCGGAAAACTCCCCCAACCCCGTAATCTTTTGGAAAATGTGCCCCTTGGAAAATCGTTCCCAAGGCCGGAATTTTCCAAAAAATTACGGCTTTGGGAACGATTTTCCGAGAAAATTTCTATTCCGGCTATCGGAGAGTTCCGGGTTTGAGGGATACCGGCTAACAGAGATATTACTGTCCTCTACATTATACAAAGTTCATATCCAGCATCCTACACTAAGGAACAATCATTTCTTTTTTTTTTTCATTAAAAAATTTAGGCACTTGATCTAACTTTTACATATACAGTGGTCCCTCGGTTAACGAGTGCCTCGGTTAGCGATTTACCTTCCATAAGATTCTTAACTTCGGTTAACGAGCAATCCTTCGATTGACGAGTTTTTTACAAGCCGACCTCAACATGTTTTCGCTTGCATTTGGCGGTCCACCAGCTGTAGTATTAGTCCGCCAATACAGTAATCGGTTTTAGGGCTTAAATTCCTTACTATTTTAGTAAATATCAAGAAGTTTATACTATTCAATAATTTTAAAAGTTTAATATTAATTTTTTTAGTCATTTTAACAATTATTGAACATAAATGAAGGTAAAGAAACTAGTTTCTGGGGTGCCATCCAACCTGTTAACACACAAACAGGCGTTAGTCTCTCTGTTTTCAGGGGAGGTAACATAATGCTTGAGACTCTCTTCAACTAAACCCTTTTTTCTGTGTTTCCAAGCAAATTATTGGTCATTTTGAAATTTATTTTACATATTGACAATATATAATGCAGTGCAGTGTTGATTTAAAGAAAATAATCTTGAACTACACCAAGAGAACTAAAATTTTATGGGTGAAATAGCACCATGGGGTGACTTCTTTTCCACCCCAATGCCTTCTCTTCTCCCTTCTCCTCCACCCCCATTCTAATTCCCATCATCATCATCATCCAGGAGCCTTCTACATACACACCTCAAAGTAAATGTACTTTTCTACCTTTTTTGTTGAATTTAGGCAATTTTCGGTGGGCTGGAACCAATTACCCAAAAACCCATTGAAACAATGGTTTCGGTTAACGAGTTTTTCGGTTAACGAGCAACCTGCTGGAACAGATTGTGCTCGTTAACCGAGGGACCACTGTACCTGTGCAGTACGTAGTTAAGTCATTTTATATATAAAACTATAGGTACAGTTGCCAGCAAAAGTCCTCCCACAAACTTGCTACACAGGGCTGTGGGAGAACTTTTGCTGGCAACTGTATATTGCTCATCTGAGATACAATTTTTTTTATGTGGACATTAATTATATGTATCTACTATGACTACCTGTACAAGTAAAGCAGGAAATAAATTTAATCAATACCTACCCCAGTACAGTCCAGTTTCACAGCGTCGGTCATATCTCCATCCCCATCACCACAGAACGGCACCTGTTAGGGAATACTGGACTCGGTATCATTTTGTTTACCCAACACTATACTCCATGTGGGAGGTAATGAAAATGTATGTGGTAAATGATGAGTTGGTGAATGCCACTCAAGAGCATTTATAAGTAAGAGAGAAAATGGTTCCCTTTGAGATAAAACTACTACATTGATCAAGGAAGTACAGTATCATGTTCTTATGGATGTCAATATTTTTAAAGGGGTGGGGTGAATGAGAGGTAAATGTTAGACAGGAGAAAATTTAATTTACAGGAATATGAGAAGAGAGTGAACTGTTGCTTGCTGATGACACACTGGAAGATGATTCGGGAAAGAAGTTGCAAATGTTACTGAATGAGTTTGAAAGTGTGTTCCAAGATACAGTTGAAACTATATGTGAATAAGAGATAAAAATAAGTATAGAAGGAAGACAGGGAGGAATAAATGTGTCAATTACAGTTGAGGTGTCTCAGATATCTAGGAGCAGACATATCAGCATGGGAAAAAACAAGTGAAAGTGAAAGGTTGAATCATGGAGTTGCACGAACAAAGAAAATTACTGTATGTAATAGGAGTACAGTACTGAGAAATGCATGAAACAAAGAAAATAACAACAAAGGAAGCAAAGATGAGGACACATATATGAAATCTTGAGACCAACACTACTGTTTGGGTGTAAAACATGGACTGGATGCAGGAGGAAGCAGCAAATATGAAGCAAGAGATGTGATGTGCACGGTAGGAATGTGTAAAGTTCATTGGAAACAATAGGAGATAAAGAATTAAGGAGATGTGTAAGTTAGTGGAATGTTGTACTGACAGCTGATGAAGGTCTTTTAAGGTGATACAGACACAAGGAGAGGGAATGAGGTGTATGAAAGATTGGTAAAATAAGTGTTTAATTTAGCAGTGGATAGTATGAGGGTAAGGTTGCAACCATGATGATGGAAGAATATGGTGAAAGCCACACCAGACATGAAAGTATGGACATCGAGGAAGCAGCAGTGTGCTAAACTGGATGGATATGCTACTGGTGTGTGAAACAAACATGATAAATAAATTAGATATCTTTGGGGCACACTGTTGAAATCATTAAAACAAAACATCTGTTACAGCAGAGTAAAGCAATGAAAGTAAGCGCGGAAAGAGTTGATGTTTATTCTTACTCAATAGAATGCAGCTTTATGCAATTAGATACAGTAGTTTTCTTCATAAATTTTCACAGGAGGGGGATACTTAAGGACCCTCTACTTAATCCACACACAATACCCCCCCGTTAAAATTGTTCAATACTGCTCTTAAATCCAACCACCTTGTATTGTAACACAAAAGGTTTTGCAAGAGTAAAAATGAGTTCCTAAACACTGGATAAGTAGGTTAGATGTGTTTAAAGTTAAAGCAATAAATGACATTATACATCGAGGTTTACATTCAGTGTCATCAGTTACGAAAATACAGTAGCCACTGCCTAATTTTTAACTTCATGGTACAGTACCAGGGCTAGCTCAAGGTTCCAACAAGCTGGGTGGTTGCCCAGGGCACCAAAACATGGAGGGGAAGAAATTAAATAAATGAACAAAATTGAAAATGTGAAAATTGTTGGATATGTAGTCTAATTGTTCAGGACCATTTGACTGTTAACTTCTTACTGTTGTGGTAAGAAACAAAGAAGTGTGATGGCTGTCACAGGTATGTGTGTGCATGTATGTAGGTCTTAAAATATAACCGGAGCTGAACGGCTTGGAACATAGGTACAGTATAGTGGTGATTTGTGAAATACTTCGCATATACCGTGTTTATTTATTTGCAAAACATAGCATAGCATTAGTATAGTACAGTTTGGGCAGTGAAATATTTTTTTTACCTTCTTAAGAGAATTTTCCAGTCCTGGAGAGAGCATAATACAGGCCACAATCGTCCCCATCAGCATCATGACAGCATACATAATGCGTGTGGAGGTGGAGTTTTTACATGATGGACAAGCTGAACAGCACAAGCTGCATGCAGCTGATCCACAGCAGCAAGCCAGCTGTAAATAAGAAAATTATATTATTCATGTGCAAAACAGCTGAGTTTTGAAATAAATTTCAACATTCAGATAAAAATAAATAATTTTTGTTTTACTTCCATTATTAAAATGAAATACCCAATTTACACAGCCTAGTGAGGAAAAAACTTGTGTGTACAGTACACTATATTTTTATACTGTATGCCAAAACCTAAGTCTGGAACCCAGGGAAACCTACACTTGGTGGCTAAAAATTCATCCAAATATTAGCCATCTCACAAGGTATCCATTACCCTCAGAGGTCACAGCCAACACTAAAGGTACATGAAACCACTGCGATGTTCCCTCCTCAGCTGACAGAACAGTCATAAACAGCCCCACAGTCCCAACTTCACATTCATCACCCTTGAGGTCATCCTAGGGAGGCACGCAAGACCAAAGCTCTCCCATTAACTCATTTATTCTTTGCATAAAAATCAAAGGAGTTAGTAAAACAAATCTTTATCAAAAGCTTACCTTCTTTAACCAATGGCCGAGCAAGTGATAATATTTGTGTTATTCATGTTTTTGGGGTTTAATAAGTGATTCTCTTCTGGTTTTCAGTGTTTAGGTCATGAAGGAAGTCTCAATACATCTAGATTAAATTTTTGTGCATGCTTAAGTCTTCCAAGAGATTTGAATTCTACTTGATTGGTTGAAGCAGATAATGTGAAACTCATGTTAGAGATTTTAACATAAAATCCCATAAAAATGTGTTTAGTGAAGTTAAAATCCATCAATAAAGTTTGGTCCTGTCTAGATCGCATCCAGGAAATGCAAACACGTTTGTTTGTGTTCATAACCAGGTTCACTGATCCAACTTTTGCATGTACTTTATATAAATAAGGTAAACTTTTGGATAAAATCGGTGTTTTTTTGTGTTTCCACCTCTCATTTTCCCTCGTCCTCAAAGACCTGCCCACTTTGAATGATTAACTGTCATTAACTAGTGTTAAAGGAGTAATATCTCCTTAAATACAGTATGCATTCCCATAGGAATAAAGGTAAATTTGTTTAGAACAGGTAAAAAAAAATACGCAAGAAAACATATTTTAGTAATTAATCAGTATTGCAAAGATAGGCATACAGTACTGTACTTGCTATTGCATTATCCTACTGCGTCTGTTAATAAAGGAAAGCTTTTGAAAAGCTGGTACCACACGTGACATTGCGTACGGCTCAAACAATCCTCCCCATAAGCCCATTGCAACATTTGAAAAGTTTCCTTAAAAGTTTTTCCCAATTTAAAACAGAATTTCACACAAACACGTTGCTCTTCAAGATCCTTTATTGTTCAACTTGCAACAAATCGCCAAGAGCACTAAACACACATTCACTCTAGCGCATGTAGCTCGATGACTAATTGAAGACGCTCTATCAAACTTACAGCTGCAGTCATAGGTAGTACAAAGGTGGCCTCTTTAGACCCCAAATGCCATATTCAGGTAAGTTTTAAGAGTGTTTTTTATGGGCCAAGTCATTTTGTAACTGAAGAAATGCACCGTGAAGAGTCGCTTCAAACATAGATTGGATGGATATAGGAGCGATAGGGGTTGGGTTTAAATGGGACTGCCAAGTATGGGCCAATAGGCCCACTGCAGTTTCCTCCATTCTTATGGACATAAAAAACTCTCATGTTCATACCAGCTCAGCTGTCATGGAGCTCCGAGTCAATTTAGAAGTACTGTAATGACATAGTCTGGACTTTGTTTTGATAATGCCCGATGCTAGGTAAACACGACAACAGTGCTGTTATAGTTTTGATGATTCACTAATGAACCACTGGGATAGAACATCATTTATATTAATTAATGGGTAAAATTTTACTTTAACTACCATAAGTATTTGGACGCTTAGATTCGCGATACGCTATATTGGGTAAATTTTAAGTTTTGGTCATCCCTGTATTTACGAACGATTTAGACCTTCAATTCTATCGGAAAACACTGGTTTTGAGTTACCACCCCCCCCCCTTACCGGTGTATGTTAAGCTAACCTTATAACTCATCATACCCTGTCTTTCTGCCTCATTTACACACAATTGTAGGGCCTCAACTGTCTCTCTTACTATTGACAACACCACAACTAAAACCGTACTCATTCTTGATCCGTTTTATTCATTCTATTTTATTCTCCTGTCAGTTGATATTAATACTGAAGCAGGGCCTTCTCGGATGGGTCCCACTGGTCAGGAAGGTTGTGGACCCCAGGGCCGACCTGATCATCATCAAGCTACTGGGGCCTCAACTGACGCCACTACGGTTGCTGGAGGATCGGCTTTTTTCACACTTCATTTTTCCAACATTCGCGGACAGAGATCCAATTTTTCTTCTGTGGAGCACCATCTATTAACCTCTTACTACTCTCCAAACTTCAACTGACCAAAGCAGCTTCACCCAAACCTTTTCATGTCTCTAACTACAACCTTTATACCTACTTCCGTTCTAAGGGAGGTGTATGCGCCTACTGCAATACACGTACACCTATAGACCGACTCATGGATCTTGAGTCTCCCCTTTATGATGTCATCTGGCTCAAAATATCTCTACCTACTGTGACTTATTTTTCTTTGTTTCCTATACTGTTCTCCCAACTCTACCAACTATTTCGAACTCTTTGACTATCTCGCTTCTTGCCATGAGTCGTTGCTATCCACACACCCCTACAACGAGATCCTCTACCTTGGGGATTTCAATGTACATCACAGAGAGTGGCTTGGCTCGGCAAGGGATGACCCAGGTGGAGCTGAGGCACTCTCTTTTTCCTTACTTAATGATTTGGAACAAATAATCAAACACCCTACACGCGTTCCTGATCGACACGATCAACTTGCTAACATTCTTGATCTCTGTTTTACCTCTAACCCCTCACACTATTCATACTCAAATTTTGCCCCCTTAGGGTCTTCTGATCACAACCTTATTTCTATTAAATCAAACTGGGCACGACCACCTCCCCCACCCCCCTCTAAACGTCAACTATGGCACTATCGGAGGGCAAGCTGGCAATCCTTGAGAGAATTCTTCACCGACTTTCCTTGGGATGAATGTTGCTTTTCCATTCGGGATGCCTCAGTATGTGCTGACAGCATTGCTGGGGTTATACAGGGCGGTATGAGTGCATTTATCCCATCTTCTACCAAAACTTTCACATTACAATCATGGTTTGATTGCTCCTGCTCTCTTGCTTGCAGGGTGAGAGATAGGGCATATCGAGCTATGAAACCATCTCCTTCTCCTATTACCCACACCTCTTTCATTACTTCTAGGAATCGTTGTAAGGCTATTCTTCGTAGGGCCAAGCGGAATTTTATTAAAAGAAAGACCGCTGTCCTGACTAATTCTTCCTCTAGTAAATCCTTCTGGTCCTTAGCCAAAAACATCTGTAACAACTTCTGCATGCCTTCTTTTCCTCCCCTCTTCTGTCCCAATAACTCTATAGCCAATTCTCCCCCTGAGAAAGCCAACCTCTTTGGCACCTTATTCTCCTCTAATTCCACCTTAGACGATTCCCACTCTACCCCTCCTATTGAACCTATGCACTTTCCTAAAACCTCCACTCGCAGGGTTGCTGGTGTGTTATCCAGGTTGGATGTGAGTAAGGCGCATGGACCGGACGGAATACCCCCTCGTGTTCTGAGGGAGTGTGCTGAGGCCCTGGCCACTGTGATTGCTCGCCTCTTTCGCCTTTGCCTCAAAACCAAAACTTTTCCTTCTTCTTGGAAGCATGCCTTGGTTCAACCCATCCCAAAGAAGGGTGACCATTCTAATCCCTCTAACTATCACCCCATTGCCCTAACTTCATCCCTCTCTAAGATTTTCGAAACTATCTTGAACTCCCATTTTCTCCGTCACCTTGAACGCCTTTCTCTTTTGTCGGATCACCAGTATGGCTTTCGCCAGGCGAGATCTACTGGTGATCTGCTCTCCTATTGCACCCATCTTTCGTCATCCTCTCTTAGGGATTATGGGGAAACTTTTGTCGTGGCCCTCAACATCTCCAAAGCATTTGACAGGGTATGGCACAAGTCTTTGCTATCTAAACTTCCCTCTTTTGGTTTCTCTCCCTCACTTTGTTCTCTCATCTCTAGCTTCCTTGAGAATCGATCCATGGCAGTTGTTGTTGTGGGATCGATTTCTCGCTCTTTCTCTACCAATAGTGGCGTCCCACAGAATTCTGTTCTTTCACCAACTCTCTCTTCTTTTTATCAATGATTTACTTCACACTACAACTAATTCTATCCATTCTTACGCCAATGATTCTACTCTTCACTCTTCCTCACATTTTCCCCTTCCTCCAACTCTCAAACTAGATCTGTTTCTAGAACTGATATCATTACTTCTATCAACGCGGATCTGTGCAGCATCTCTGAATGGGGAGATACAAACTTGGTTAAGTTCAATAGTAACAAAACACAATATTTACCAATTACACTTTGTAAAGTAGACGATCTCCCACCAATTACATTTCAGGACGCTATCATTCTCCCAAATTCTGAAATATATATGTTAGGCCTCACCATTTCCTCCAATATGTCCTGGAATTCACACATCCTTAGTATAACTAAAGCTGCCTCCCGGAAGTTGGGAATGCTGTACAGATGCCGCAGCTACTTCACTCCTGAGCAGTTGCTCCAAGTATATAAGGGATTCATTCGTCCTAACTTGGAGTAATGCTCTCATATCTGGGGTGGCTCTTCTTCTGTCCAACTATTAGATAGGGTAGAATCAAAGGCATTTCGTCTTATTAACTCTCCTCCTTTAGTCGACAATCTCTCTCCCCTTTCTCTTCGCCGCAATGTTGCTTCACTCTCTCTCTTTTACAGGTACTTTAACGGACAATGTTCAGTGGATTTGGCATCCTGTGTACCGCCGGCAAGGCCGTGGGTTCGTAACACACGTCTTGCCCGCGGTGCCCACCATTTCTCTGTGGATGTCGGTCACACGAGAATAACCCGTTATAGTACCTCCTTCTTTCCTCACACAGCCAAACTGTGGAATGCTCTGCCTTCTTCTGTGTTTCCATGCTCTTACAATCTGTCTCACTTTAAAAAGCTGGTTTTCCGGCATCTTCGTGGTGTAGATTAATACAGTATAACCTTTTTTCTATATTTTCAATTTCTTTCCGTTCTTTTTTTTTTTTGCCCCCCAGGCTCCGTTGTGGGTCATTTGACCTGTGCCCGGGTGGGCTAATTCCCGTAAAAAAACAAAACAAAAAAAACTAACCTAACTTAACCTATGACCTGTTTTGAGTTACTACCCCCCCTTACCGGTGTATGTTAAGTTAACCTTATAACTCCTCATACACTAACCTAACTTAACCTATGACCTGTTTTGAGTTACTACCTGCCCTTACCGATGTATGTTAAGTTAACCTTATAACTCATCATCACCTAACCTAACATATGACCTGTTTTGAGTTACCACCCCCCCTTACCGGTGTATGTTAAGCTAACCTTATAACTCATCATACCCTAACCTAACCTAACATATGACCTGTTTTGAGTTACCACCCCCCCTTACCGGTGTATGTTAAGTTAACCTTATAACTCATCATACCCTAACCTAACATATGACCTGTTTTGAGTTACCACCCCCCCTTACCGGTGTATGTTAAGCTAACCTTATAACTCATCATACCCTAACCTAACCTAACACATGACCTGTGTTTTCTTATGCGATCGAAAAATGTTTTACAACAGATATCCCGTAGAGCTAATTTGTCTTATTGTTTAAAGTAATTAAGGTTCCCAGATGACCAAAACCAAAATAATATCAATATTGTTTGGAATGTTTATACTATGAAATTTGTAGTATGGGAAGCTAATATCCATTAAATTAGTTAATGTGCTTAGTAATATTTATATATTCAATATAGCATTACTGTGTTGTACAGTAAAGCACACTTAATTATCTAATTATATTTATTTACAGAACCGATCAGCCGAGATGGTTGGACAACTACTTCCAGGGTTCATCAAGGCAGATGAAACATATTTACCAAAAGTAGATGTCTTTATGATAGAGTATTATCAAGAACTCCGCCAACCAGCTATGAAGCACATTAAATTACATCTGTCATCTGATCATCTCCAGCCCATTCCCTAGCCATGGTCGTCCATAGTCCTTTCACAACATTAAATATAGACATCAGTGTCGGGAACTTTCATTTTTCCAACATGAAATAGAGAACATTGATGAAAACTTCCATGTTGGAGTTATTTGTCTTTTGCATCATTTTGGCACCCAGCAAGTAAACACACACGATGATACTTGGGCAGTAATTTATTTTAACCTGAAAATAAGGTATGACTGAGTATATCATCATTGTATATGGCCAAAAGTCCTTTATTCCTGCTGGTAACAACACATACACCACAGCTGGCTGGGCGGCTCGCACCAACCAGTGACGTCACAAACAATCACAGAGCTTTTTGCAGTCACGTGAATTTTTATTAATTTTAACCCCCCTTTTTTTACGCTTTTTGGTCGAATAGATTTTAAAATATCATTACCATAGCGAGTTTAAGCATTTTCTTTACCCAGTGACCTGCCATCTTACGAAAAAATTACGACTTTCAACTCGTCCATTGTCACAATTACTGATCACACCATTAAAATTCCCGAGATTTGTTTAGTGGCAACAAGGGAAATAATACCAAAATTTTGGGGTAATATTTGGTCATGCACCTATTTGGAAGTACGTCGGAATCGTTCAAAACACAAAAACACATTGAAAAACCACAATTTCAATCCAACCTAACCTAACCTAAACTTATAATCTTAAAAATTAATGTATGACCGCAGCAATACAAATAGCAATTTTAGATTTTGGATGCATAGTTCCACAAAGGGTATTAGTTAAGTTTGGGACCATTATTAGGTACAATTATTTTGATGTGTTTTTTAGGTCTAACTCGTCAAATTAGACAACATTTCTTGGTATTTTAATTTAGGACATAGAGCACCTTAGAGTTATAAACTACTGAAACATTTAGATCTCGCTATTCTGAGCATTTTGAACCCCATTTATACATGACGGAAATGGATAATAGCGACAATTGAATTTAACTGATTTTACGTAGTTTTCAGCCTTCGTGTCTGTGAAGAGATGTTAACGACACATCACGCATGCGCAATATTGACTGACGCCATCTGGTCGTAACCAATGATGTATCGGTATCATTTTTTTCGACCAATCACATTTAATTTTTTTTTCAAAGGAAGCAGCCTGGGTAATTTCGCTGACCAGCCTTACAATGGCCATGGTGGAAGTTGGTTCTCATTTGTGCTCCTACGATTATTTTCAGTTTATTGCCGAGTTTTACGAGAAAAACGATTATTCTATCCAATTCTTACGTATCCCTGGTCCTTCCACTTCTAACTAGGGTATATTGTACTTTCGGACATGGTGTGCCCCAAGTTTTTAACTACTGAAACTTTCAGGTTAGTTTAAGCTAGGCCTACCGGGGGTCTAGGGGAGGAGCCCCCGGCTAGGGGTTAGGTTAGGTTAGGTGACTCGTTTTCGTTTTCTCCCCCACCCAAAAACCCAGATTTAGCCCATTATTGTTGGGGGGAGGGGGGGGGGCAAAACCGTGCAATTTCCACCAAAAATAAAGGTCAGATTTGTTTAAAACACACCAAAATACACTGGCAGATCTAAATGTTTCAGTAGTTTATAACTATGTCCCAAAGTAAAATAAAACCTGGTTATGGTCCGAAACTTAACCTTTACCCCACAAAGGTTATGCAATGCGAGTCTATCTAGAACGTCACTGAGACACCACACGTAAAGCAATATTCTGATATGAGACCACCTACAGTATAATCGAGTATAGTAACCTAAACCATAAGCCGATCGGTTATAATAATGCGAGTCATAAGCTCAGGTGGCATAATTCCCCGTAACATGAACAACTTAAAGTCATAGTGAAGTAATCATCTGACTCGCGACCCGAGGCCTTGCAAGTTCCCCCTCACACAAATCGATTAATTTCTACCCGATTCAAATACCTTCTAAGTAATATACATACCTGGGCTGCGCTGCATAAACCCAGCACCGCACCCATACTTTTCGATTTTCAGTGTCGACTTCGATTTCGCTATAAAAAGGTCTTAAAGTAGAGAGGAGAAGCTGTCCACTTCCTTGACTCGACTGAGCTTTGTTGTGTCTGTGTTACACGCTTACCAACACACATACCCAACATGAAAAATCACTAAGACAATATTGACACAATAATATTATCATTAAATACTGTATTTTATTTTAAATATATTAATATTTAAACATTTTAAACAGATACATAAATAATGGATAGGATAAATAAAATGTTATCGTAAAATGATTCAATACTATTGGTATGCCGGAAGTGCTAACACTCTACGCATAAAACTAAATCCATCAAGATTGGAGTAGTGCGTGTTGGATAGTTACCACTGTTAATATATATATAATTTAATGTAGAAGGCTGTATATACAGTATATTAGCAGTCAAAGTGTGTAATCAGCCATTTAGCGTAATGACTATTCAACTTGTTATGTAAACAATCTTAATCTAATTTAACCTTGCAAAACCAATTGTATACTATCTTTAACCTTCCTGCGTTTGAGGACAGACGGTTAGCCACAGCACTGACCCACATTGTGTTCACAGGAGAGGGTATTAGAAATAAACTGTCCAGGCTAAAGGTCCACAAGAGTCCCGGCCCTGACATGGTGCATCCTTGAGTGCTAAGAGAGTTGTGCAACGAGCTTGCAGAGCCTCTGAAGATCCTGTTTTGTAAATGCCTGGATGAACAAAAGGTCCCCAGTGAATGGAAAGTGGCTTATGTGAGTCCTATCTTCAAGAAGGGCGATTTTTTTTGGGGGGGTACCCCCCTACATCCTTGTGTAAGGTGAAGCGCAGAAGCGTTTACAGCTCCCAACAAGGAAGCATGCGAAATTCATGCTTGCCTTTATGTCTCATGAGTTAAGGGCGTAGTATACTGCCAGATTCTGGGGTCACTAATTCTAAGGGGATAACTTAATTCTATTCTTACTTTTAAGGTCGCTGCCACCAGACCCCCTCTGGACAGTACATAGCTCGTTAGGTAGCGGGTAGAGTAAGCTAGGCATTGGGTTGGGTTTTTCATTGACCAAATCGATAGTGGGAAGAAAGGTGAAACAACAACCATGTCTTAACTAATTTATTCTTAATAAAACATATGGCATCCCGTCAGAATACAAGAAGAGTTGGCCTTCCTCAGAAGAACAACTGTGACTTATGTTATACTGCCCAACAACATTCGTCTTACATCAACTGTGTGTCAATTAACACCCATACTTCATAACAATCACTGACCTCCTTTCCTCGATATTCCTTCTTACAATGGCGCCCAACACAACAGACTGCTCCACCTGTTAGTAGAATATAGCACCCGAGGTTACAGTATAGCACCACATCACCACATTACAGCACTACATCACCACATTACAGCACCATATCATCACATTACAGCACCACGGTTACACTCCACACCTACAAGTATGGAACTCCTCGATATTTTTAGGTACACATACCAGGTACCTCGTTCGCACGCCACTCTTGGTGGGTAGAGAGGGGTTACTCCACAAGTAAACTATGCCAGTACTGTTTCTACGCCTGGTATTCTAGGTCGCTCCAAATGACGACCGCAAATCTTCTCAAACATACTATTATGTGCTTCTATTCCTGGGTGGTGATATGCTGGGAATCCACAGGTTCACAGTGGAGGAGCATAGCGGCGTACAGTCACCTCACATGGTGCGGCCTTCACAGTGTGATCATGTCTTACGCCCAGAAGGCGCTCAGAAGGCGTCCTGTGTTGGTGAAAAGGCGGGTTTCATTGAGAATAATGCCTGAGGGGCTTTCATCACCACACACTAGTACACTATGACTTCACTTTATAACATCAGGCAAGGTTTTAAGATGTAAAAACTGCTATTTAAGTCTTTTTAGGGCTGAATAAAGCACGATGAAGGGCACTGACCTGTGTTGGTGGAAAGGTGGGCGTCACTGAGGGCGCTGTCCCGCGGCTCTCACTGACTAGGCCTACAGTTTCCAATCTTTAATTTTCACTTTGATTTCTTTGGTTCGCACTTTCCTATTTATTGTGACCTTATGTCTTATAAATACATAACTCTGGTTTGACAGTTCCTGGGGAAATGAATTGGGCGATATCATTAACTCAAAACTGTAGTCCGGGTACAAGGGACGCTAACTCTGAAACAAAACCCGCGTGTCGAATGTTCATAGCGTGGGTATATCCACTTCACTTAAAACTGTAATTAAGGAACCTCCCCTCACATATTGCACTCATTGAACACAGTCATAAGATTTTCTGATCACTGTATAGTTTGTGGTATACGTCACACGAGATAACGAGGTGTATTTAGTTCACACCGATGCATACAAGATATTTCCTTTGAAGTATAGTGTAGGAATTCGTGGTATAATGTTGTCTAGCACTCAGGATGGATGGAAACTCTAAGGTGGTTTTCTTATATAATATAAGTTATATGATAGACAGTCTGGTGCTGGAGGTGCCGTGTGGTGAGGAGCTGCTCAGTAGAGACGTTCGGTGAGTAGCGTGTTGAAGGAGGTAGATGTGCAGGAGCTTCGTTAGAGAAGATGTTGCCTGTTGCTGGCCTCCTGGTTGACTGAATGCTGGACAGCGTGGAGCTTGCTGGAGGAGGTGTTGCGTGTTCAAGAAGAGAGACCAGAATGAATCTCGATACGATACGAAGTCTTTAGTTAAGAGGTGAAAGAAGATTATTAGGAGTTGAAGGAAAAGTGGTGAAACTGAAATACAGTAGGAGTAGAAAGAATCTGGGCTCAACCAGATCGCTTCATCTTTCTTATTGGTGTTTTGTCTTTGTTCTGCTCCCTTGGGTCGTCAGACCTTTGTATTAATATTGGTTTATTTATATAATGCTGCTTATTATTATTATTTTTATTATTGTTGGAGTTAGTGAGCCCGCCCAGGTCCTTGTGTAACTGGGAGGGTAGTCACATTTTTTTTTTTGAGGTGTTAGTTAAGTGTTAGTTGTGTTAGTCTAAGGGTACACTGTATGGAGAGGCCTGCCAGGTTCTTAGTGGAGCTGGTTGGTCACTCTCATCTTTATTCCTCTAGTAATGTTTTATGTAGAAATGTGTATATTGAGGCAGGAGGTGGTTCAATTACTTCTTCCTGGCTGATATAGCTGGGAGGGTAATCACATTATTATTATTAATATTATTAATTTTTTTTATTTTTTTTTATTTTTTTTTTGAATGAATGAATCTCAATGGAGAGACAGAGCTTATATACCCAGCAGCCGTGAGTCCTCTATGAGTCATGTTGGGAAAACCCAAGAAAGTCGCCGGTCTTTCGTTCCGTTGCTAGGGGAGGTGGTAACATCTGGTGACGCCGCTCGTTTGGTTGCTAGGATACTGTAGCATCGGAATGCGGATACGCAGTTGTAGGGGAGAAGTCCACTACAATAGTTTCTGGATCACTTCCAACACTTCACATAGGTCTGATACATTTATCCTTTTTCCAAATTAATGTTCTTTTATAGTTTCATCTGCTACTTGCGGTAGCTACATTCACTAATCGTTCACAGACGTCAATAGAATGACCTTCAAATACGATCTACACTTAGCCCTTATAGTACACTAGTCCGTATCGATTGGACTCTCCCAACCATCTTATAGATACCTTGAGTTCTCCTTAATGCTATGAGTACATACAGTACACTTAATATTTATAATCAACGACCTCACCAGCCAGGACTCGAACTCTCAACCTCCTAGGTGGGACTAGGGAACACTACCGACCAACCCACAAGGACACTAAAAGCAGTCCTAGACTCTGTTATATTTCACACAAAGCCTGTTCATCGAGCTGATGGCACCGTGAACCTCATTGGGAACTGCCCATGCTGCGTATGTGGTGTCAGTAGCGTTTTACCGAATCCAGCTGGTATGAAACACGAGGTACCATATATATACTTCATTTTTAGTCCATATAACACGCGGACTTTGAACATATAACAGAGTCTAGGACTGCTTTTAGTGTCCTTGTGGGTTGGTCGGTAGCATTCCCTAGTCCCACCCAGGAGGTCGAGGGTTCGAGTCCTGGCTGGTGAGGTCGTTGATTATATGTTCAAAGTCCGCGTGTTATATGGACTAAAAATGAAGTGTACACTTAATATTATATACCCTTACCTGGGTACAATTCAACAAATAATTCATTAACATTCCGTAGGTGAGTTATCCTTTCTCAACGTTTCCCGTTTTCTGAGAATCTACAAGCCCTGTGGATTTGAATGTTATGTAGCGTAATATGAATTAAATAGTTTTTAGGATGACAATGATGTGCACAGTGCAGTAAAAGCCTGAGGAGTCAAGGGCGTAGAAGCCTGAAGAGTGAATTGTTTATGTCTAAGCAAGTTATTGGAAGCTCCAACAACTTTCCCTGAATACGAATTTGCAACTTTCGATTTACAGCAGGTACCTACTTTGCTGCTAGGTGAACAGGGACCAAGGGAGGCTAGGAAGTGTGTCCAAACAACTTTCCACCGGCCCGGGAATCGAACCCGTGCATTTCGTTTGCGAGGCAAGAGCGGTACCTCTCTACCCACCGGCGCCCCCATAGAAGGCCGATCGTCACTCCACGAACAACTATAGACCGGTGAGCCTGACCAGCATAATAAGTAAAGTACTTGAGAGTATTATCAGAGATGCCGCTATGGAACATCTACTACGAAACGACCTTGTAAAGGATTACCAACACGGTTTTATGCCGGGCGCTCCTGCTTAATACAATTGCTCAAGGTATAGGATATTTGGACCCATATTCTGTAACGGGGTGGTAATATCGACAATATTTACCTAGATTTTGCCAAGGCTTTCGACAGTGTACCCCACGGAAGGCTGAAAATCAAACTGGAAGAGTACGGTATTCGGGGAAATGTCCTAGCGTGGATAGTAAACTTTCTATATGACCGCAAGCAGTGTGTGGTGATTAATGGCACGAAATCATCATCCGTACCTGTCACAAGCGGGGTACCACAGGGCAGTGTATTGGGCCCGCTGTTGTTTGTTTGTTTCATAAATGACATGCCTGACGTTGTACACTCATCTATACAAATGTTTGCCAATGACGCCAAGTTATTTCGGGAAATCAAGAACCAAGCGAGTTGTGAAGAGCTGCAGAAGGACCTCTGTGGGCTTCAAGAATGGTCTAAGAAATGGCTGCTAAGGTTCAATGTCACGAAGTGTAAGAGGATGCACCTGGGGTGTACTAACGGTAAGGAGGCGTATCATATGTCCCAACGGGATGAAGAAACTGCACTATTTGAGACTGGATGTGAGAAGGACCTAGGTGTGTATGTTAACAATGAGCTGAAGTTCTCGAGCCATTGCGAGAAGAAGGTAAATCAGGCAAATGAATTATTGGGTCTTATAAGAAGGTCGCTCAGATATCTAGACGGTCCGTCCCTCGTAACGATCTTCAAGAGTGAAGTGCTTCCCCATCTGGAGTACTGTCACCCCGTCTGGTCCCCGAGATATGTTAGGGACTGTCAGTTGATTGAAAATGTTCAAAGGAGGGCCACCAGACTGGTGCCTGCACTTTGGCACCTCAGCTACCCTGAGAGATTGGAGCGCCTGAACTTGCCTAGCTTATACTACAGACGGGTAAGGGGTGACCTAATTGAGGTGTATAAGCATCTCAAGGGGCACTACTCAGTTGAGTGTCCTTACTTGGAGCTGTCGGACGCTCGCACCACAAGGGGTCACAGCTCAAGATTGAAGAAGCCGCATGTCCAGAAAACTGTGAGGGCAAACCTTTTCGGAGTGAGGGTTGTGAACTCTTGGAACAATCTACCAGAAAGTGTTGTGACGGTCTATGGTCAGGGATTCTACCACTGAACCACCGAGGCCACCGATAAAGGCAGGAATTTTCTTTCTCCCTTATATTCTTTTTTCATACTTCTCTCTCTGTCTTAGTTCCTTCAATTATTCTGTCTAATTATTTCAGTTCATGGTTACTTCAACACCTCAGACCTTAGGTAGCATGGCGAGGGTTAGGGCACATGGGTCCTGTAATTCTGTTTTCAAATTCTTGGGCGAAATAAAGCTGGATACTGAGGTGATATTGAATACCCCTAATATACTCTAAGAACAGTCTCCCCTCAGCGTGTGTGTGAGCAGGGCTGTGTGCGTGGACCACCTGTGATCTTTTTAAGATTACGGTGTTACACACTGGGAATTAAGGTGCAGGATTCTCACAAGGTGTTACTGAATATTAGGTGTTCTTCCTAACACTATGACTTGGAGGATTACCTTAACCGATAGGTCAACAACTGCATAACAAGTGAACTAATGCGTCGTGGGTTGAGTACTGTGGAGTGGGTGTGTAAGACCCCAGCCAGGCAGGCCTACTCCCTCGGTCACCCCCTGCCATGTGGTGAAGGTCTGTATAAACAAACCCCACCTTATATGGTGCCACGCTGGATAGTTCTTTTGAAACTAAAATTGACTTTGATACTGTATCTAACCAGAAAAACAGAGATACTATTAAGAACAAGTGTAGTGTAATAAAAGTGCTTATAAACTAAGAATACTCCTGTTACCTTAGTCCCCCCGACACCACACTCCCTCCGCTCCCAGGAGGCCCTCCTACCCTCACACCGTTGATGTCAGGCTCCCCTTGCCCTATAAGAGGGTTTAAGCCTCAAGGACACCGCTGGCCCACATATCGCCTCTCTGCCCCAGTGTATAAAACCTAGATTCCATCTAAATCTAACCATGGTAGGAGTCATCGCTGGGCGGCGCTCTGCCGATGTCCCTGATGAAGAAGATGAGGAGGACAGTCATGGCGACACTGAAGCTGGCTTTCAGAAGTTTAAGACACGTCAGCAGAAACGCAAAATGAGGACCCAGGGAAGGAAGCAGAGGAGAGCTAATAGGTGCATCCCTCCCATTGCTACCAGGGCTGACTACATGCGCTTTGCCTTCCCCGATAACGCAACCAATTTGATGAAGATTAATTGGTTGACTGCCCTGAATAAGGATTATGACAAGGCTAAGCTGAATGTTGTCGTGCCAGGTAACACCCCTCGTTTTGTCTATGTAGGCCGAGAGGAGACGGATGCTATCCAATGCTCAATACAGCTTATTAAGCGAGATGAACCTGTTCGACCCCAAAAAATGAAGGAATACCTTATCACCCAATTCCCCAAGGATATACCCCCCAGGAGAGCTCTGTCACTTCAGGGCATCCACAGAGCAAGAAGACTTTATAAGGATGGTGCACAACTTAGTAGGATCATCATTGTTTGGAAAAGGAAGGAACCACCTCCTGAGGAGTACCGCTTCTTTGGCAGCACGTACGGTACCCCTAGTAACATCAGTCGGTGGACTCCTCCCCCTGTGGTGTGCTACAACTGCTTCGGGGTCAATCATGTGGCGAAATACTGCGAAGGAATGCATAGCATAAGGAGCTGCCTCACCAAGGAAGCTGCCTCTCAGGAGGGGAGAGAGCAGGGCTCCCCACCTGAGTGGCAGTGTGCCAGATGCAGGAAGAAGGGAGCGACGGCCTGGCATCCAGGTTGCCCTGGGAGCCCGCCTCCACCCACAGTAGCGGTCACACTCAGTGACGCCAACGCCAACACTACTGGGTCGCCTCCAATGCCTGAAATCAACAGCTACACCTCCCCACCCAGGAGGCAGTGTTCCAGGTGCAGGGAGGAGGGTGTGACGGTCTGGCACTCAGGTTGTCCTGGGAGGCCCCCTCCACCTACAAAAGCGGTCCCACTCAGTGATGCCAACAGCAACACTGCGGGGTCGCCTAGAGCGTCTGAAATCAACAGCAACACCTCCCCACCCAGGGGACAGTGTCCCAGGTCCAGGTAGGAGGGTGTGACGGCCTTGCACCCCAGTTGTCCTGGGAGGCCGCTTCCATCCACAATAGAGGTCCCACTCAGTGATGCCAATGCTGCCGGATCGCCTCCACCACCTGAAGTCAACAGTGTCGCGATCCCAATATCCTTTATACCTGGGGAGTGAAACCTGCCCCAAGTTATTATCAAATAAAGGAACAAATAGGGAACACGGCAATAATTATCCCCACAAAAACCTACTCAACTAAATGTACTTGAATAAGTAAGAACAAGTTGAAGTAAGTGAGTCACAAAAGGGAAAATAATTAATTAATTATATTTATGTTCTAAAGGGAGTACTGACTAGCAAACAAGAATTTAAGGGAATAAGTGATTGTATATTAAAATAAGAGTGATGCCGGAAGGGTGAAAATATACCGTAAGGAGTTAGACCAAACGAATACTACTTAACATAACTATATTACACAGACATACAATATATATACAACAATCACTACAAAATGGTTATTTCCTACCAACAGGAGATTCCCTAACACCAGGATCCCTTCCTAGGCCTAACTGAACATGTCACTAATACCTGATACCACTAGGGCATTGCAGAAGACTGGACAAAGCACTAGACAAAGGTCGAGGCTAGAGAAAGAATGGACACGCCTATCCTATGCCAAGGTTTTTCGCTACTCCCCGGGAGCGTCCCCACGTGGTAAGGAGCGCGTCTCATATCACGTGATCCAGGACATTTGCTAGATAGTTTATATAATTAATTAATACTACTCTTGATTTGACTTAACAGAGTAACACAAATGATGCATATTAATAACATACATAAATATACAATTAACCTAAGTAACTAGGAACAACAATAATATAATAAGTACAATTAACAAGTTATTAATAGCTTGTGTGGAATGGAGGCGTGAACATATGCCTCACGCCATGCGAGTTCCCGAGAGCTACAGGCACGTGACAACAGGCACAGTGACTCTCCTTCGTTAGTCAATGCAGGTCAGGTTAAAGCCTGCCAAGTAAGTGTACCAGTGAGCAATGACAGTGATAGTGTTAGTGGAGCTTCTGAAGGAGCTGGTGCCTCCTCTCATAAACATGCCAACTTGAGGGTGAGTAGCCAGACCGAGACCGATGGTGGTGGAAGCATGAATGGGGAGAATGAGCCCCAGACTGCCAGCGTGGTCTCTATAATAGTCCCAGGTCTGAAGACTGTCCATGACCCTGTACATTTTCCATTGTTTACGGGGGATGAACTCGCGGGACTGATAAAGGAACCCGCGTATAGAAATCCTACTGGAATAAGGGCTGTGAAGAACATTATCAGGAAATCCAAAGGTGCAGAATTTGGAATGGTCAGCTTATTGGTCAGGTTGATCTATGAAGCCAGTGTGCGACTCTCTACTCTAAATTCAAGGTGGGAAAAGTAACACGAACGTTTAGGTTCATTTCATGGAACATCCGGAGTGTTAACCACAGAATTAATGATCTACAATGGTTTGTTAAAGTTTGTAACATTGATGTAATTGGTTTACAAGAACCTTACACGTCCAGCACCCAGAAGAAAGTTGCACCCAGGATAGCTGGATTTAAAGTATATAATAGTGGAGCAGGAAGTGGCCTGCTCAATTATGTAAAGAATGGTCTGGTCTGTAAATGGATTGAAACTCACAATGATGAAAGTATTCACTATCAACAATTTACAGTAAAGACAGCAAACATTCAATTTTCGCTGTATAACATCTATGTTCGGTGTGAGCCATCAGGTAACAATGCTATGCTGTGTATGGGTGACTTTAACTCTCGTCACACTGTCCTCGGTGATGTCCAGTGTAACTCTAATGGGAGGGTGTTCGTGAATTACATCAATAATCATAATATCATTGTATACGACACAGACAAAGTGACACATCTGATGGGGGGCAGACTTGATTATGTGATTGGGTATAACCTAGTAGACAGTAATGTCAAGGCTAAGGTCATCTCAAACCACCTTGTCAGTGATCATTATGCAATACTTACTGAATACACTGTTGCTGATGTCAAGTGTGAACCCCATCCTAAGCTCAGAATTAACATCCCAGATAATCTTAAATTGCACTTCAAGGCCTACATCCACAGATGGTTTGCTGGATATACACCTGGGTCAGTGGATGAATTTTGCTGTGATCTTGTAAATGTCATAACCACATATTATACCACCTGGGTTAAGTCAAGGAGGAAGGGGGGCAGCACTAAACCACCTCTGTGGACACATGACCCTACCCTCACCAAAGAAGGAGAGAATGTAGAACAGCTTGTCAACACTTATAAGCAAAATAAAACTAGTGATAACCTCTTGGCATTCCTCAAAGCTAACAGAGAATTTCGTGAACTCAAAGGTCAGGTGAGAAACACCTATTGGGAACAATTCTTACAGGGGATTAATAGAACAACCACTCTAGCAGAAGTGTGAAACAAAATTAGAGCCATTACCAAGTTACCCACCCCAGTCCAGCTTCATCACAGCCCTGCAGAATATGCTGACATGTTATTAGACCAATGGTCTAGTGTGTCACAAATCACTTCCCTGCCTCCTGACATACAGCAATATTTTAACACCACATACATCAATAGGGGTTTCAATATTGAAATAGCCTGTTCCTCACCAGCCCTTACCGACCAGTTTCCTATAACGCACCACGAACTAACAACAGCACTAATGAAAGGTGAGTCATCCTCCCCTGGTGAGGATGGCATAACCTATAACACCCTGAGATTGTTGAATGAGATCCCTAACCATCCACTGCTTGACCTGTATCAAATGAGCCTCACACAGGGTATTCTGCCTAAGACATGGACTCATGGAAACATAGTTCCAATCCCTAAAGCTAATTCTCCAAACTTCAGGCCAATTTTACTCACATCCTGTATGTGTTAAGTCCTTGAAAGAGTTGTTCTAAACCGTCTCATGTTTCAAGTCAAAGACAAACTCGCCCCTAATCTGTACGGGTTCATGCCCGGGCATAGCACACAGACATGCTTTGCAGAATATCTTGTTCACTCAAAAGATAAGACACAAACAGCCTTCATAGACCTTAAATCAGCCTTTGATGTAGCTAATAGAGTCATTATACTTGAGCAACTAGATAATTTTGGCATCCAAGGTAACTTCCTGGCATGGATAAAGGGTTATCTGTCCAACAGGTATGCCAGTGTTCTGTTTAGGGGAGTTAAAAGTACCAGAAGAGGAGATCATTTGAGCTTGGCACGCCTCAGGGAGGAGTGTTATGTCCTATGCTCTTTAATATACTGATGCACAAGCTTATTGCTGACATCCCAGTTCAGCCAAACGAAGCCGTGATATGCTATGCTGGCTGTATTTGCTCGGAGAACTGTTGAATGTGGTCTCATAATATCTGTTGACAAGACGAGGGTCCTCAATCCTCGTCCTGCTCACCCTCTGCCTCTTGACTATAACATTAACAGCATGCCCTTGGAACTATGTAGCTCCTATAAATATCTTGGAATTTGTGTGAATGATGCAAACTTTGTCAGCAACCTTCGTGACAAACTTATGCAGGGCATTAAACCCCTCAGAACCCTTGTTGGCAAGGGCTATGGAATTAACATCACCTATGCTCGTACTTTCTATCTTCACTTCATTCGTTCTGTAGTTGACTATCATGCTCTCCATCTTGTGACTATTCTGCCTAAACAACTCAACAGCCTTGAGGTAGTGCAAAATGAAGCCATGAGCATCATTCTAGGTTGCCCAAAATCAACCAGAATTGTAAACATGAGGAAAGAGCTCGGACTGCCCTCCCTATCTGAGAGGATAACTCTACTTAATACTATGTTTTGTGTCAAAATTTTGAAGAACAATGGTTCTCAAACTACAGCTCAAACTGAGTTGATGTTCTATCTAAGTAATCCCGACCATCTCGCCAACCTTCCACAAAAGACTCTCTTTGGGGCGTGGCTTCATAAAAGTGTTGCAGATCTCTTGAAACTGAATGTCCCAATCACCCCAGACGAACCCATTAATGCCATTCCTCCTTGGCTGGATATATCAGTTCCTATTAATTACACTCCTGTTGGTAGTAAACAAATGTTAAACACCGATGTGATGAGATGTGTCACACTAGAAACTATTAACAGACACATAGAGAGTATTAAATCAAGTGAATGTTATGCTTTTACTGATGGTTCTGTGCAGACAAAGACAGGTAGAACAGGCTGTGCAATTGTAATATATAAAGAAAAAGAGATGATAGTGTCAAACAAACAAAGGCTGAACAACTGGGCCAGCACAACACAAACTGAACTCACTGGAATCTACTTAGCCACAGACTACCTCAAAGAAAATGGAGGTAGGGTGATATTCTGTGACTCTCAAAATGCTTTGAAATCAATGAACAGCCCGTCAGGCTCTATGTCTAAAGTTGTAAGTGATATTAAAAGGAATGTGATAACTGCCAATGAGAACAACTTTCGTATCGATTTGTGTGGATTCCGTCCCATGTTGGAATCAGGTATCATGACCGTGCTGATAGATTGGCCAATGAGGCATGTAAGAAAGAAAATGTTGACCGTGACCTTGGCCTGTCCAATGCTGTAATTAAAAACATTCAAGTCAGAATCATGAACTCTGATCTAGAAGAAGTGAGAAATGCAGAGAGACCTGACAGTTGTAGCATTAGTAAATATGACAAATTTTGTGACAAGAGGTACCGGTATGGCCAGCATAAGGACAGAACCAGACAATGTGATGTAGTTGTGGCCAGAATTAGACTAGAATACAGACACATCTGGCAAGTTAGTAACGCTGTACCCATACCGAAACACTCAGCATGTAAACTTTGTGTTGACCGTGACCTTGGCCTGTCCAATGCTGTAATTAAAAACATTCAAGTCAGAATCATGAACTCTGATCTAGAAGAAGTGAGGTTTTTAATAGCCTTGAGTCTGAAGTTTGGAAACAGCTGGGGAAAATGCTATGGTCGGCCAACAGATGTCGCCCACTGTAGCGTGTGTGTGTGGGAGGGTGATAGAGGAGGTGGGGGCTAGTCTAGTAACAGGCTGTGTGTAGGTGGAGCATAACATCGTGAATTCCGCAATCAGTGATAACATAAGAATGTCATGAAGATAGTTAATATTATTAAGCATGGTGAGACATGTGTAACGGGTAAATAAAAGCACTACAAAGACCATATCTCTGCCGTTCATAGCTACGGCGGTGAGACTGATGGGCACACCAGTAATTAATTCTCCGTGACTACCAGTAATGGTAGTCACGGAGAATACACAAGTTGTTACCAAGGTTGGCGCCACCCACACCAGGGGAAGGAGGCGGGTATCGAACACTGAAACATGCTGAGGTCTCATTCCTACCATCGTCGTCACCACCAGGTAAGTCACATTAATTTGTCAGCATAGCCCATGTCGTCCTTATACTATTGCAGGGTGTCCCATGAGTGACAGCAGATATTTGTGGAGGTGAAAAAATATGTGATATTGAGTTGAAAATCTTCTATACACATAAGCATTTTTCGGTTTACTTTAGGCGTGAGGTGGGTTGTAAAAATTACGCAGGGCAAAAATTTTGCCATTTTATATTTTATTTTTCTTTCCAATTGCAGCCATACTGTGTGCTGTTGTAGTCCTTATTGGTGGATTACATAAGGATTATTAATAGCGTGAAAACCAGTTTGAAGATACTGTAATGTTCCATAACTTGCATTAAACAACATCATACGTTCACGAGTTCCAACTCCGCGCCTTGCCTACCCCCCCCCATCCCCCGCCTCTACCCACCCAACTATTAAACCTCATAATTTGAGCATCGTGGAGTTAACACACCTCCCCTCCATCCCCTCCCTCCCTCCTCCATCATCCCCCTCCTCCCTCCCCCTCCATCATCCCCCACTCCTCCCCCCCACCTTGAACATTCCATCCCATCACATTACCTTCCCCTGCATTCCCCAATCCCTCTCCCCCTATTCTACCCATGGCGACGAATTGGACTACTGTAATGAACACTCACAGAACCGACAACATGGCTCCTCCCCCTTGTATTTAGAGTTACCAGTAGTGTTGTGATAGCACCGAGTATGAACTTATTTAAGACCAGACTTGACCATCACTGGCGTAAGTTTAGATACATTTTGGAACCAGTGAATATTCTTTGTAAAAAAATAAATTTTAAATCAATTATTTATAGAAGATAAGTATGTCATAGCTGAAAATTGTCAAAGAAATGTGTAAAGCAGAGGAAAACCATATATTTTGATTATCGGCGAGGCTAACTACCTATAAACAATTAATATTTGACGATTGGTAAGAGTCCTGGGAAAATGAACCAACAAGTCATAAGCTAAAAATGATCAAATCATCAGTTTATCCTTGGTCACCATCGAAACAATCCTCTCGACAACACGGAACTATTCCGCGATTGACTCCTGGCCAACTCCTGTCTTCCCCTAATGGAGCCCCACGTATATGCTCCAACTACCGAACACAAATAACAGTCCAACATATTCTCATTGAATGCCATATTTATAATCGGTATCGAACAATGTGCTTCACTAACCCTACAATGTAAGATATTTTAGCAGAGACCCCCAAATTTTCCCTAGGTTCAGTTTTGACCTTTTTGAAATACTGTAATCTCCTCCAAACAATGTAACACTAAATTATAGAAACAGAAATATATGCTAACTAATCCCTCTGGCCAGCCCTAGGAGAGACTCAAATGGGTGTCAGTGGTCTGGTTAAACTAAATCTTGACGATATTGATGATTATTATCGGCGAATGTTCACTCTACAGTCGCAGGGGTGGTGGTGGAGGTTGGGGGGATCCACCTGCAGTTCACTATGAATACATGAAATAGGAAGAGTTTCTTGGGCAGTTGATCCAAAAAGATTTACCAAAACGTTATGTCAGAGTAATAATACTTAACCTAGGTGTTACTAATACCTTTAATTTACTCTAGTATATACCTAGCTAAGGTCCTGGTTAACTACCACAGACGACGAGGAGAGGATACATTAGCAGCTTCCATACGTCGCCAGGCACATTTAATTGTGATATGGAATAACATTGCTTAGCTAGGCTGAATAAATATAAATGACACATATAATATACATATATAGTACATAATCCAGCATACAATAACATAATAGTATATAAAAGCCTTCATCAGTTACCACAACATAATATTACTCTGCAATTTCAGATATGCCTGCAGGACGAGAAAATTCTTCGGCAGTGATTGCCGAGCGGGGCCAAATCATCGGGATGTAGAGAACTGGGGCAACTGTGCCGAACATTGCTCTCGAAGTGGGGAGGAGCACCAAGACGATTAGGAGGTGGATCCGCCGGTGGGAGGAAGAGGGCTCAGTGGAGACGAAACCTCGAAGCGGGAGGCCACGAGTAACGTCGGCAAGGATGGACGCTATGATCGTGGCAGCTGCAAAAGCATATCCAATGCGAACATCAGTGGCGCATACAAGAAATCTGGGCCTCAACTGCCATCACATGACGAGACGCGAAGCCGGGATCGACTGCTATTCCAGCTCACAAAGGGTGGCTAACACCTGCTCACAAAGAGTGTCGACTCGGCTTTGCATTGGAACACCTTTCACACAGAGAAGAATACTGGAGAACCATTATAATTACAGATGAAACGGTGTTCAGGCCAGTGGGAGCCGAAGCAAGGCAGTGCTGGCTGCCCCCCAGAGAAACGCATTCAACATCGCACAGTGAGTGGTAGGGTGTCAGAGTCATTCTGGGGGAGGATGTGGGCACATGGGCCAGGTGAACTGATCAAGATCAATGGCCTTTTCACTGGTGAGCAGTATGTAGACATCCTGGAGCAAGTGCTAGTTCCTACAGTCCGGGCTATGGCAGTTCCAGCCCCCCACACTATCAGGCTGGTTCATGACAACAGTCCCATTCATACCAGCAACATAGTGAAGGACTACCTCCAGGATCACCCTGAAATTGAGGTCATCGACTAGCCAACACTAGGATGTGATATTAATCCGATTGAACATATTTGGGCCATGATAAAACTTGATTGGGATATTGGCGAGCAGCGAACCTGTGCAGCAATAGAGGCCAAAGCTTACGACGTGTGGGAGAGTATACGTCGACAACCAGGGGTGTGCCAGAAGCTGGTCGACTCCATCCCTAATCGCCTTGATGAAGTCCTGAATGCAATGGGTGGCTGGACCAAATACTAAGATGTGTGTATTGGTGTATTGTTTGGATTTTAGTATTGTTTGTAAATACAATTAATATATATTAACTCACCTACAGTGTTATCTTAAATCCATGTTCTTAATGATGTCTTAAACTATAACGCATGAAAATTCATAACAAAGTAACTTAACAGCCACAAATTATGTATTGTGTGGTATACAATGATCTGTATGACACGTCGTGGAATGTGTTGTCTTATAACACAATATAATTATATAGTTGCAATTGCTACCATCATTGAAATGCTCATGATGTTCAGCACACAATATTAACGGTAACTGAGCACACTCCAAAATATATGAAGCTTGCTTATTGTGGTGGGGTGTTTAAACACTGGAACTTGGAAGAATTGGAACTAGATTAAGTCTGAATACTATTTTACAATATTGATAACTTTTTCACTCCACTCTTTTTAACACAAGTATATAATTATGTAATATTATCACAAATATTTATTAAACAAAGGATGGGTGGAATATAAATAAATATTACCATAATCTCTTTGTCGAAATAACCACAAAATTGTGACGGGGTCGCTGAGTAAAACTAGCTGATCCTTGCATATTTCACTTTTATCCTTAATATATTCCATTCTTTAAAGTATCATTGTGACCTGAGCGGCAATAAGCACCCAGGACACTGCACCTGTTCCATGAATTCGTAACCATAAAGAAACAGCTGTAAGACAAAACGTAGTTAAAAAGGCAGCTTGAAATTATGGTGGTATAAATAATAAATATACCTGCGTCTCATCCAGCCCCCACCTCCTCTATTCCTGTCCCCCCCCCCACCACACACACACTACAGTGGGCGACATTTGTTGAATTGAATTGTAACAGTTTATTTAGCCAGAAAAATGCAGATGCAGAGTGGATAATAATAACAATATTAACATGGCTGAGCCAGTTGAGAACCTGAGCTCTCTTTGAGGCACCTGATATATACTATACATTTATCTCAAGGAAGTATTATGTAACATTTAGTATCATCTGGAATAGTACAATAGCATGGTAGTAATAAGTACATCTCATAGTGTTACCACGGTTATCACTTCAATATTTATTTATTTTATTATTTATTATTTTAATTTTTTTATTTTTGTTTTTATTATTATTTTTTTATTTATTTATTTATACATACATATACGCATACACGCATACCTATACATACGCACACACACACACACACATATATATATATATATATATATATATATATATATATATATATATATATATATATATATATATATATATATATATATATATATATATATATATATATATATATATATAATATATACTGTATATATATACATATAAATTACAGTGGAATTTAAAAACATAAGTATAATGGGGAAGCAGTACAACATGGGTTGTACAGTAATAAGGTTGAACAAGAGGACAGAGCTTTCAGGATTATGTCTTGTTGGCAATTATGTGTATTGCAATGGTAATTACTTATTTATTTACATGATAATTCCCGATAAAACGGATTTGGGGGTACAATAAAAGCAGGTACTGTAAATACAGTAAGTGTTACAAGAAATATTAATACTTCGACAATAGATATTTTTTAAGAGATGATTTAAAGGAAGGGAGCGTTGTCTTTGCTCGGATGGGTGGGGGTAAGTTGTTCCATACCTTCACACCATGATATTTTATGGAGGTCTGGGACTGAGATTGATTTTGCCGCTTGCAGCGGCTACTTTATTGTGCACCCCACACTCATCCTGTGAGCGGTAGCGCAAAAGGATTACAGAGTAGGGTTTACAAAGGGTCATAATAATTAACCCCCGTTGTCAGGATATTATGGCACTGAATGTTACACAGTATTTCATTTACATTATTTGTTTAGTTCTATACATAAAGGGTAACTTATTCACAAATGCGTGAGTACAGGCGTGTGAGGCAGTATGTCTGGCCTCACACTTTGTTATTCACATTTACGTGAGAGGTATTCAAGCACATTGCGTATTTGGTTCTGTACATAAGAATTGATATAGTTACTAAGTGCAAAAAAGTGGATACAATCTTAATATGTCGGCTATCTTGCCATTAGAGATGAAGTGTTGTGCCATTTCACACACAGTGTGCTTGGACCTGTCCCTAAAAGGTTCTATCTTCACACAGTCAAGGACGTAGTGTTCAAGTGTGTGGCTATATGTCTGGCCACACACTTTACATTTAGTTTTGTTTACATCTGCTTGAGGAACATACTGCCAAAGGTAATTATATCCTAACCTTAATCTAGCGGTTACATCATCTTGTAATCTAGTGATCTTGTTACTTGCTCCATATACATGTTTCACTTGATACATCTCATCATGGTAACCTATGGATCGACTAGTGCCTGTTTGCACTTGTCTACTTGCGTCAAACTCATCAATAAGTTTTTTCCCAATTACAGTTTTAAGGGTTCTTTTTGACAGACCCAAATTGTATTCAACGGTGTCTTTGTTAGACGCGAGTTTGGCGAGGGCATCAACCCTGTCATGTTTTATGAGGCCTATGTGAGAGGGGATCCACAACAGTTTGACCTTGACACCCCGGTCAACAAGGCACGCATATTTGTGTCTGGCTTCAGAGACAAGAGCGTGACAACCTGAGTCGAGGGTACCAAGGGCAAGTAGTGAGGATAGAGAGTCAGAGATGTTGAGACTGTCAGTAACAGTGGTTTCAATGAATTTAATAGCTGTGAGTATGGCAACTAATTCAGTTTGTAGAGTGGATGCCCAACTGGGTTAATTCTAACTCCTTTCTCAATTATATTACCGTCAGGTTGAGTCACAACAAAAGCACTTCCAGCCCTCCCACAGGCGGTGTTTAGAGATCCATCAGTGTAGATGGTCTGTGTGATATTATCATCAGTCTGTAGTGTGTGTATGTGTTCAAGAGCTCTCAATTTGGCAGTGTGTTGGAGATAAATGCTTTGTATTGTAACGGGCCGGGTTTTCTTTTCAATAATTTACCATCCAGCTACTGTTTTCTGTTAGTATTCTATTTACTCATATACTTATTTGTTCTGTGTAGCATTCCTCCAATGAGTACCCTGTTTAATATACTTATTCTCCTTCCATTCTTTACATATATATTTATTCTTATATGTTCTTACTTATATGCTTATATGTTCTTACTTATATGCTTATATGTTCTTTACCTCTATATACCTTATATTCTTATATATTCTTATATAAGTAACTCTTATGCTTCTACTTATGTTTTCCAAGTCAAGGTTCTTTCTTTTCATGTCCTTTCATATAGATTGTATTCTCAGTTTCAATGTTCTTACCTTCTGAAGTATACTTTGTTTATGTCTTTCTTATACATGGGTTAGTCTGGGGAACCATGTTATTCTTTGTATAACACTTTTATACTTACAAAGGGGTAGCTGCCACCACCCAGACTTTTCATTATATAACAGAACTCATGGAAGGGTTTTGGGTAGTGGTAGATGTATAGGCACGTGAGTAAGATATTATTTTCTGGGAACCCATGTTTAGAAGGAGTAGAGTGGTGATACTCAGATTACTAACTCAATATTTATTAATACAGTGAGTGGAGAAGATGCATCTTAGATTCACTCAGGCTAAACAGAACCGAAATTAACTTATTAAGTCATCAAACACTTCAAGAACTTATTACCTCATTAAACACCTCCAAATACTCATTACTTTATTGGACACTGTTGTAGTATTTCTGTGACAAGTAAGATTTAGAAATGCTTACACACTGTCAATAACCCTGGTTATTCTTTCATGGGTACTACAGATGAATACATAACACACTGGGCAATTCCACAATTAGTAACATACCAAAAATTTTATCACTTCACAAGGAACCACCTGGTACCTTGAACTCTCATTCAGGGGTTCAATACTTAACCCGGGATACTATATTTCTGCTAGTTATCCCTCCAAACCTGGGCGGACACTGCTCCATGCAATAGATGAAGTACAACTCCAGGTGGAGTCAGCGGGCACAGTTGTTTACAGAGACCGCCAAGCTGAAGGCTCGCTCTGCCAGGTGCACTCAGGGAGGTTGACTCGTTACACACTGGCAGAGTGGTGAGGGTGTAGTGGAATTCTCCCTACAAACGCTGTTTGTCGCTGCCTAGCCGACCCCACCATCCCCAGTGTATGCCTCGTGGTTCAGGGTCAACCAGCGCCGCCATACACCACGGAGCGGGGGTCAACTGCTAAGCCACGCCTACCCCGCTATTTAAGACCTGACCTCGTGGTGATCTCTCTTTCTACCTACAGCCGCAGCCAGCAACACCTCCTCCTCCTCCGCCTGCCTGGCGGTCCCTCTCCCGCTGGCGAGCATGGCGACCCACAAGCTGTCCTTCTTGAGCGTCCTCACCAACCAGCTCTCTCTACATCACGCTTGTAACCATGCTGCCTTCCCAGCACCAAGCTGCATTGTACATCCACAACATGTATATAGAGAGCATTGTGAGTTTCTTTCTCCATCCCATCCTGAGTGTGAACCAAACATCTCATACCCCACAAGGGGCGCTTCCCGGGGACTCGTGTCCTGGGATTTTAAATGCGCCCTTAGAGACAGTTCAAGAACCATGGTGCCCATAGGTAGTTATCGACCCTCAGAGAGTGGCTAATACATCCGCGTCTGGAGAGACGTTGAGGAAGTCACGAATGCGTCAATAATTAACTTCAACTATACAAAACATACGTCTGGCAACGGTTCAGACAATATCTAAATCTCTACGTTACTCGACTTAATTGGCACAGAATTCACTATGTTAACACATGAGCACTGATATTCACCAAAATTGACTAAGTTAAACTGAATTAATAGGCGGCGGAACACACGTTAACATACCTGGAGAGACGTTGAGGAAGTCACGAATGCGTGATTCTCCTCGTGTCGAGGTATATACGTGCACTCGCGGGCAGCTTGGGCCTCCGTATTCATACCAGAAGGGTCGATCTTACCAACAACAAAACTTCTCTATCATTTTGGATCACTGTATACTTAGTTATGAACTCCGTGTTCTTGATCAGGTAATTTCCTATGTCTATTTATATAATCAATCAGAGGTTGAGCTTGCCAGGAAAAGGTGGAATATACACGTCGATAACATTAATTCGCACCAGGCCTGAGACGAAACAAGGAGCTAGTCACGGGGAGCGCTAGATCTTGGAGATTATACCAGTTGACAGAATAGTTCAGGAGATTAATGACTTTGTCAAATAGACAACTGACACTATTAAACTATAAACATCAGATTCTCTGATGTCGGGGCGACAAAATGATATAACTTCAGGCGCGATCAGAAACTCATGGATACCCCACAGACGACATAAAATACGCCACTCTAGCTGGCAAACTCGACACTCACTTACTTGACACGTTCTACTAACGATAAGGACAGTTGCATTCTACCCCACTCAAAATGGATCTTGAATGTTCCAACTGTAAACAGACATATCTAAGTTGACTCAAAACAAAGGGTGTTCTCTCACACTCACATTCATTTTATAGAGAGGGTGGTTTCAGTAAGTCAGAGAAAATGGGATAACGGAGGACTGAGGTGTCTTGAAGTGATGAGAAAACGGACTCCTCAGATGGAGGACTCAAACGAAAGCCGAGTTACATGTTTTGTGGGCTATTGAGCGTAATATGAATCATTCGATTTTGGCGCTAACTGACGTAAGACCGTGGTCATTACAGTATAATTAATTTTTAGGCGGATACGTCGGTATTGTGATATCGAAGGGAACTGTCCGCCAGGGTGGCAGGAAGCGCTGTTGTGTCTCAACTTTGTACAGGTGGTCTAGTCCAAATATCTTCATATGTGTAGCTGTAGTTTGGATCCATTTAGACTCAGTAGTCCCATGGTTCATACATTCTAGCAATTTTAAGGAAACAATGTTATCAGGATCACCACGCAGAAGCCTCAGGGCTATCATGAGGTTGACTTCAATTATTCTATCTTTAACACTGGGTATACCTAGTTCTTTCCTCATATTAAGTACTTTAGTGCTCATGGGACATCCTAGGATAATTCTGAGGGCTTTATTTTGCATTTTCTCGAGCTTGTCAACGCCTTTCCCGTCACGAATGACCAGGGCTGGTGCGTGGTAATCTATCAGAGATCTTATATAGCCTAGGTACATTGTTTTAACAATTCTAATATTAGCACCATAGTGCGGGCTGTACCCCGCTACACTTCTAAGAGGTCTCAGTCTGTCAGTACATTGGCGGGTTAGCTGTTGTATGGCAGGTAGGGTACAAGGGACGGAAACACCAAGATATTTAAAAGAAGAAACATAGTCAATAGTGTTGTTACCTATCTTGAACTTGGCGGGGCCGCGTTTGCGGTTACCAGCTTGTTTGTTGAACACCTTAGTTTTGTCAGTGGAGATAATAAGACCGAGGTGTTCACAGGCTGCGTATACATGGTTCAGGGTGGTTTGCATTTCACGATGAGTTTTAGTATGTATAAGAATATCATCAGCATAGCTGATTGAGATATTGCTGGGGTTGTCTGGTATTAAATTTAATAATGCATTCATAAGAACATTGAACAAAGTGGGGCTAAGTACTCCACCTTGAGGGGTACCAAGTTGCATATCTTTAACTTCACTTTTGTAACCCTGAAACAGTGCAGCAGCCCTTCTGTTGGTTAGGTAACCACTTATCCAGTGTAACAGCCTACCTCCTATATCCATTTTGGCTAGTTCGTACAATATCAGTTGCCTATTGGCAATATCAAATGCAGCTTTTAGGTCAAGAAATGTGGTGTATCTGTGCCTTTCATCACCATGCACAGTTAGGAATGTGGTGATGCAATTATGTACACCTTTACCATGGGTGAAGCCATTTATGTTAGGAGACATGTGTTCTCTGATTCTATATAAGAGTCTGCCAAGAACCATCCTCTCAAAGGTTTTACACAGGCAGCTGGTTAGTGATATGGGACGAAAGGCATCAGGCTGTCCTGGTTTCGGTATTGGTACAACAATACTGCTGGTCCATGATGTGGGGAGCGCATGGGGGGTGGTCTTAGTAGCTCTGGGTGCCTTAAGTTGCATCTCTGATTATTCCGGAACTGGAAGTAATTATTGTCAAGCAAGTGATTGATAGATTTGTAAACAAAGAGGGCACAGCAGTAAGTGTTAATATCTTCGAATTTTAAAAATTTCAATATAGCAAATTTTTCGTTTGTGTGATCTGTTTTTTTCAAGTAGGTCATTGTCCGTACAACTCTCTTTTGTGCAGTAACCAGAGATTGTGTTTTTGAAGAGCCAGAGGCCCCCCATAGTGTGTGACAGTGTATCAGGTGTTGGTAAACAAGATCATGATAGATTTCTTTCATTGTTGCGAGAGTGAGTGACTGTCGAGTGTGATACATGATACCGCATTGTTTATTGATTTTACTGTGTATGGCTTGTATGTGGTTTCTCCAGTTAAGGCTCTCATCAATAATAACTTCGAGGAATTTGGTATTTTGTTCGCGTTTGAGGACTATATTACCAAGGTACAGGGGGTTCAAGTCTGGAGGTAAGTTTTTTCTTCTGTGAAAGATCGTGTAGTGGGTTCTCTCAAGATTTAGGGTCAGTTTATTACGTATTACCCAGGTCCCGACTTATAGTTAATTCAGTCTTCATAGTTCTCATCAAGGAATGGAGGTCTGAGTTACTATCATAGAGATTACTGTCGTCTGCAAATAAGTTGTATTTTATGAGTGGGCTGGCGTGGACTATGTCGTTTATGTACAACAAAAACAGAACTGGACCGAGAATTGAACCTTGGGGGACTCCATACAAGATAGGCGAGGAGTCAGATTGGTGGTTATTATAACACACATACGGCATCCTGTTGGACAGATATGAGGTAAACCAATTGTGGGACAGGCCCCTAACGCCGTAATGTTCAAGCTTTGAAAGGAGGATGGTATGGTTGACAGTATCGAAGGCTTTAGAGAGGTCTAAGAATATACCGACTGTGAACTGACTGTCATCAAAGGAATTTAAGATGTCATTAGTAAAGGATAGCAGAGCACTCTCGGTCGACCTTTTAGCTCTAAATCCAAACTGGGAGTCTGTAAAGATGTCATTGGCATTGCAGAAGGAATTGAGTCTATTACATGCTAGCTTTTCCAGTATCTTACTCAAGGCTGGGAGGACTGATATGGGGCGGTAGTTCTTGAAGAGACCTTTGTCCCCAGATTTTTTATATGCCGGGTGGACTTTAGCAATTTTCAGTTTATCAGGAAAGACACCACTAGTGAAGGAGGAGTTACAAATGTGGAGGAGAACAGGTAGTAATAAGTGGGCCACTTTTTTAATGATGCTCATTGGTATATTGTCTTCGCCTGCTGCTGCATCTTTGGACATTTTTATGATGGCCAGTAATTCATCTGCTGTTACAGGGGATAAGAATAGTTCATTTTGCTGTCTGTTTTGCAGGTAGGCTCTAAATTCCTCATGGTGATCAGGGATGCTCTCTGCAAGATTTTTCCCAACATTAATAAAATATTCATTGAAGTGGTTGGCAATGAGGGAGGGTTCCGTTATAACTGAATCGTTTATCATAAAAGCTGAGTGGGGGGCCGAAGGCTGAGTGTTCCTGTTCTGAATAAAATTTATGACATTCCAGGTTTTCTTACTATCGCCTGATGCTGACTGGCGCTTATTTGTATAATAGTTACGTCTGGCATTTCTAACTGTTTGAGTTACTCTATTTCTGATACTTCGGTAAGCATCACTGATAGTTATGGGTCTTTTTGCAAATTTCCTTTGGTGTTTGTGTTTTTCCTTTATCATTATCTCAATTTCGCTTGTGATATAGGGTTTGGAAATGGATACAGTTTTCACTGACTTAGTCATGAGCGGGAAGCATTTATCAAAGCAAGCAATGAAGATGATAGAGAAGTTACAGCTGTTCACGTTAGGGTTGTCGGAGGCATAGACAAGATCCCAGTTAGCATTCATTAGGTTGTTTTAAAAAAGGAGCATGTTGTCGGCGCAGTAGTCTCTGTATTGAATTGAGACTCTACTAGACCTTTCAGGTCTTGTGGCTGTTTTATACATGGCAAAAACTGGGAAGTGATCTGTTATATTGTTATAAATAATTCCACTTGCAAAATTGTTAGGAGTGTTGCTAGTCTAGATATGATCTATCACAGTGGCTGAGGTGGCAGTTACTCCCTTGGGTTTGGTTATAGTGTTGAAAAAGAGTTTAGAATGACAGGTAGCAAGAAGGTCTAATACTGAGGTGTCGGTTTCTGATTTTTATAGATCAAGGTTGAAATCTCCTGTGATGTAGCAGTCTTTCCTCTCTGATCTTATGATAGAGATAAGCTCCGAAAATTTATCAAGAAAATTCCTTAGTGTGGGGTCTTCTGTAGATTATCCCTTCTAGGATATTTCGTGCGTCGTTACGTAATTCAATGAAAACACTCTCTATGTACTCCTCCTGAACCTTTAAATCATCTCTTGCAGAAGTGTTATACTTGATATCAACATATAGGGCGACACCACCACTGTGTCGTGACGTGTTGACGCAGTGTCTATTATAATTAGGAATGTTATACAAATGGTCAATATCGTTAGTGAGTTTGGTCTCACAGAATCGAGGTACATCAAATTTGTGGGCAATAGAAGATAAACACTGATCTAAAAAGGTATCTAGATGAAGGGGAATACTGCTGATGTTATGGCTAATCAAGGAGAAGGAATGAGGTAGTAGGAGACTAGAACTAAACTCGGGAGAGTCAGGAAAGTAATAGTTACAGTTTGGGTTGGTGTAACCCAGTGAGTTTTGTAGAAAGACATCAGGATCGAGATGAGGGAGTATTGTGTCGACACCATGGGTAAATGGGGTGTAACACATACGATCTAGCACATCTAAGGGAATGACACTAGTATCATTATTGTGGGGACATTGATACTGATTGAGGAACAGTAAAAACTCAGGGTCACTGAGGTGTGAAAAAGGAAGATCTAAGAGCATTATAATAGTGTGGGGGGGTAACATACAAGTGCTACAACCAGCAGAATTAGGATGACCGGTACTGTTGAGGGTGATTCCCAGATGGAGTGGGAGGTGCTCCTGTCCAGTGGCGTTTCTAGCCTTCGGAAAGTGGGGGGGGGGGCACTTTGGGGCCAAGGTAAATGTTGGAGGGGCAAAACGAAACCTGTGTACAACTTGCAAGATGCAGATTTTGGCATTATTACACCAATTTGATTGACAAATGTGAAGTGACGTCTCTCATGACACCAGCCTAAAATAATCAGCATATGGCGGTATAATGGCAACTCTCTTATTCCACTAATCATGATTCATTGGAGTATTGACACACTTGAACATATCTCTAAAACTGTATTATTGCTCACATAGTCACATAAAGGGCGGGTGTCCCACATAACAAACATTGAAAAATATAGCAGTGTCTTTACAATGTATGTACATACATCAGCATGAATTAATTAACCATTTACTGTAGGTTTGATAGGCCAGCCTGGATTGCATTTGTCGCAACCAGGCATCCACACGTGATATTTCCACGGGGATAACAACCTATGTTAACACACTTAGTCTCGTGTCGACGACGGTTCACAGGACGGAGTGGCGGTGGAGGACTCTGTGTGGTGTGGTGTCCCGCCCCCTTTCAGGAGGGAGAGGATGGAGACGACGTCTTAACTAACCCATGGCTCAGGGGATACTACTTAAAATGAGGTTTTTGGGTGTGAAGCGATGAACAGTACAACACTGTTTCACTGCCCACCCCCCTAAAGGCTGGCTAACATAGACTAATTAAAATACATGTCCCAGTTATGCCTCGCCGGGTGTCTTATCTCAAGTAAAACAAAGTTTGGAGTTGGTTGCGCGGGTAAGCCTAACGCAACCCATGACAAATTGATACCATGCAATTGTGTGAAATGAGGCTGAAAGTCAGATCAGCAACCTGGGACTTGGTCACAATAATTTTCGTGATGCCATATGGCAGCAGGGTCTACCATTAGACATCACATTATGCTTCCAATATCTTCTCAGGCGGTAGTACCTCCCTGTTTGGTAGCTGCTCACTACGTAATACCTACTTGGTTTCTGGCTCTTGCATACATCCTCCTGCCATACTCATCGTTTGACCCAACCCACGTCATTAATGGCACGAAATCATCATCTGTACCTGTCACAAGCGAGGTACTGCAGGGCAGTGTATTGGGCCCGCTGTTGTTTTTTGTTTCATAAATGACATGCCTGACGTTGTACACTCCTCCATACAAATGTTTGCCGATGACGCCAAGTTATTTCGGGAAATCAAGAACCAAGCGGACTGTGAAGAGCTGCAGAAGGACCTCTGTGGGCTCCAAGAATGGTTGAAGAAATGGCTGCTGAGATTCAATGTCACGAAGTGAAAGAGGATGCACCTGGGGCGTACCAACGGTAAGGAGGCGGTAAGGAGGAGTATCATATGTCCCATTATAAGGGCGCGTTGTCTTACCGTTGCTTTTTTATTTAATATATTTGTTGTTTATTTTCTTCCGTAGTTTTTTATAGTTAGCTCATTTCAAGTTACTTCATAACCTCTGTCCTGTGGTAGCGTGGCTCGAGGGTTATGAGACATGGGTACCTTGTAATTCTGGTATCAAGCAATACGAAGGAATGACGGCAAAATACTGCAGGTAAATGATACTCCTAACATACACATAAAATGGTTTATTAAAATGAAGTTAAATTTTATGAATAATTTCAGTAACACTCAACTACAGGGTTTAACTTATTTTGTACTGTTGAACTTAGGTACATTTTCCACTTACACCATGACTGGGTGTACATGTACAAGAACACACCAAATACTCTCTCATAGCACCCTTTAGCACTGTAGTGGACTTCTCCCCTACAACTGCGTATCCGCATTCCAATGCCACCTTATCCTAGCAACCGAACCAAAAGACCGGCGACTTCCTCGGGTTTTCCCAACAAGACTCATAGAGGACTCACGGCTGCTGGGTATATAAGCTCTGTCTCTCCATTGAGATTCATTCTAGCCTCTCTTCTACAACGTGCAACACCTCCTCCTCCGTCGCTGCCTGGCGGCCCTTGCTTCTCCTCGCCTGCCTGGCGGTCCTCGCTCCCGCCAGTGAGCATGGCGACCCACCAGCTGTCCTTCTCTGAGCTTCCTCACCAACCAGCTCTCATTCTGCCCATCTTCCTGAACAAGCAACACCTCCTCCAGCAAGCTCCACGCTGTCAGCATTCATTCAACCAGGAGGCCAGCAACAGGCAACATCTTCTCTAACGAAGCTTCTGCACATCTACCTCCTTCAACACGCTACTCACCGAACGTCTCTACTGAGCAGCCCCTCACCACACGGCACCTCCAGCACCAGACTGTCTATCATATAACTTATATTATACAAGAAAACCACCTTAGAGTTTCCATCCATCCTGAGTGCTAGACAACGTTATACCACGAATCCCTACAGCACCATTATTACCCGTGGCAATGATGCCAGTTACGACACCAACCTTAATACTCAAACAGCACCAACATTAATACTCAAACAGCACCAGCAATAGTAGCTTTGCTTCACCACGTGGTACCTTTGCTCACAAGCAAAGTGATGGTCAGCGGCACTAGCGTAGCTAGGGGGGGGCGGGGGAGGTGGGGGGTGGCGGTCCGCCCCGGGCGGCACTTTTGGGTCTGCTCATCACCCATATCTGCAGCTACTGGAGACGTTAATCCTTCCCTTTGTATCGGCGGCAAGTTAATCCTTGTCGTGTCTGACCTAACACCTGACCCACATCATCACGGCCACGTCATGAGCTACACCCTTGCTATGCCCCGCCCTCCCGCCACACACACAAACTGTAATCTGTTGATGATTAAGGAAACAACTTCAAACTAGTACGCCAGTGAGCTCATGTGGTGTGGGTCAGGTGTTAGGTCAGACACGACGAGGATTAACTTGCCGCCGATACAAAGGGAAGGATTAACGTCTCCAGTAGCTGCAAAACCATGCAGTCTCGGGTCATATCAGTTCATGTACAGCCGACCAATCCACCAGTTACAAGCAATTCACTTCAGTTCTGCACAAGTCTCCATCGTGACAAGACGAGGGGAGGCTAGACGACTTTTAAGTTCTCTTGTGTTTTCGATCCAGTTATTTACTTCGTTGGAAGACATAATACTATAAGGTAAGAAATATTAAAGTATTGGTTAAAAAACATTGATGTGACTTTTGCTGCGGTACTGAGATTAAATATTAAGATTTTGTTTCACAGCATTGCGATTTTATACTAAGACACTATCCTCACTGGGGTACAGACAAAAGCCCCCCCGACAAAAGCCACCCAGACAAAAGCCCCCCAGACGAAAGCCACCCAGACAAAAGCCCCCTGTGAGAGGAGTTTTTCGAAACTAAAACTGATCAAGAATTACTTAAGATCTACTATGAGCACCTTGCGGTTGAGAAATCTTGCCATACTGTCTATAGAGCGACAATTGACAGATGAAATAGTTTTTGACAATGTCATTGAAGAATTTGCCAACAAAAAAACAAGAAAAGTTACTTTGTAGAAAGTTGTAGTTTTCATTTCAGAAATAAAGATGGTCCTAATTTTTTACACTTTTTTACTTTTTTCCCTATCCTATATGTCGTTTTTGCTTTTTGTTTAACTGTTACTTATAAAGTTTAAGTATGTTTGGGGTGTATTTAAAGCATACTATATTTGAGTATGTGAAAGTAAAGTTGTAGTTTTAATTTCAGAAATAAAGATGGTCCTAATTTTTTACACTTTTTTTACTTTTTTCCCTATCCTATATGTCGTTTTTGCTTTTTGTTTAACTGTTACTTATAAAGTTTAAGTATGTTTGGTGTGTATTTAAAGCATACTATATTTGAGTATGTGAAAGTACAGTAATATTATAATGGTACACAAACTATTTAATATATATATATATATATATATATATATATATATATATATATATATATATATATATATATATATATATATAGAGTGAGTCACTGTGCAATATGTATATTTTGTGGGGGCACGGGGGTGGGGGGCAAACTCAAGGGCCGCCCAGGGCGGCACACACTATAGCTACGCCACAAAAGTAGGCTGACCGTCAGCCTACTTTTGTTGAATGCCCACACTCAGACAATTCAGGTGGACACCTACAGGTGGACTCGAGGAATAACACAGCCACCCAATAGCCCAACTGAGTAATGGACTCATCCATAACAATGATGGGGGCTGGCAGTTGTTTGCTCGGCCTGTGATCGACAAGCTGGGCAGTGAACGCGTCCGGTGAGGGCTGGTCAGTTCCTTGGGCCCTAAAGATGGTGGTGAGTTCCTGACGATCGGGTTCACGCATTTACCCGAGTTTACTGGCCTTCGTCCATCTCCCAAACTAGTGTGGAGGATGTCCCCAAGCTAAAGACTCATGACCTAGATTCCTAGAGGAACCTGTGGGTAGAGATATTTCGGACGCTTAACTAACGCTGAAAGCGCCTGGGCCCCTCACCCTTGCTAAGTTACGAATGCTACTCACTCAACTATTTCAATGTACTACGTTACTGTATACTTTGATGTTTGAAACTGAGACTACGAACTCATTTCCATTTCCTAATATTTGCTTTTCAATCTATGCTCTGACTGAGCTATCGAAGATAAGAATTAAATTGATTGCAAGGTTCAGGATGGCAGTCCCGGTGGGCGGAGCCTAAGACAAGTAGCATCCGATTACATTTTCAAAGAAAGCTGGCCTGATGGTTCCCTTCAGGTTGATTAATATATTTCATAATTAATATCCTTACAACAATTTCACCAGGAACATCAGGTTCTCTGATATTCATAGGTGAAAAAGAGGTGACTAGTCTCGGTCAACAATCACTGGCATTTCTATGGCTGACGTCAATGATACCTCACTGTCACTGCCGACTCCACCCTGACTTATATCAACAATTACGCTAACAGTAAATACAATTGAAGCTTTCAACATAAGTCACAACGGATCTTGAATGCTTCATCTGCAATCAGACATCTCTAAGTTGACGCAAAGCAAGGGTGTTCTCTTATTAATAATAAAAAAAAAAACCCTGTGCAGAATTTAGGTATACTTGAGTTTTCCCGGTAATAAGACATAGAAAACGGAGGATTAGGATCTCCTGAAGTGGTTAGAGAACGAATGCTTCAACTGGGAGACTCGGAATGTTTACAGGTTTTGTGGGCGTGGAGCGTAATATGAATTATAAGGTTTTAACAGGCTAGCCGTCATTATGACCATGACACCAACGGGATGAAGATACTGCATTATTTGAGGCTGAATGTGAGAAGGACCTAGGTGTGTATGTTGACAATGAGCTGAAGTTCTCGGGCCATTGCGAGAAGGTAAAACATGCAAATAAATTATTGGGTCTTATAAGAAGGTCGTCCCTCATAACGATCTTCAAGAGTGAAGTGCTTTCCATCTGGAGGAGTCTCACCCCGTTGTAAGGGGGGGGGGGGGTTGTTCTCTCTCAACTCAACTTCAAGCTGCCCCCTTGTCTTACTCACTTCTCTTGTCTTATTTCCTTCAATTGTTCTTTCTACTTACTTCAGTTCATTGGTTACTACATAACCTCAGTTCTTTGGTATCATGGTGAGGGTCTAGGGCACATGGGTATTGTAATTCTGATATCAGGGTCACTTGGACGGAAATAAAGGTGGACTACTGCGGGAAAATGAATACCCCTAATGTATTCTAAGAAAAGGTTTATTAATATGAAATCAAAGTAGGGAAAAATATATCATTAACATACAACTCCAAGGTGCAACTCTTCGGCTGTACTCAACTGCAATTTACTCAGATGCTGTACTCTTACTACACACAACCTTACTGGTGTTACGTTACATTACAGTTACCAGGACCAGTTCCTTGGCTTTACATATAGACACATGACAACTCCTTGGCTTTACTCACATGCCATTCCAAGTGGGTACTCTGCCTTCTCCCACCTTCCTGGTGAGACATTACCTTAACAGTTACCAGGATCAACTTCGTGGCTTTACTCATATTACACCTCCAATCAGATACTTTACGTCTCACACCTTACTGGTGGTACAGGGCATTACATTACATTACCAGACAAACTTACTTCTGATACCTTCACAGACTGTTGTTAATGCATATGAGATGCACTCACAACACACAACAAGTTATTACTGAAACCAACAACTCATACACCTGGGTTCACTATCCAACATGGGATAATTATTTCCAGTTAATTATCCCCTAACACATCCAACAACACACTCTGAGTGGACCATATAACTTCAAAGCATGTCCCAGGGTATAACACTAGCGCCTCTAACACTGACGACCGCTGTTGTGGTCGGCTGTACTCCGACACGTGGGGGTCAGGGGTCCATCCCCACGATGTTGATTTGCAGTAAGTTATTCATGTCGAATCAAATACATCGTCCATAAATAACTCACTGCTAGGTAGCCACCGGCTCCGGACAGCCGGTGGGTGTTCAAATAAGCCCACACTGGAATCTGAGACAAAATGAAGACATCAGGAGAGAGGGAGCCCTGAGGACAATCACAAACAATCTCTCGTCTGGCAATGTCAGACGACATTTACTTTATATTACTTCTCACACTGGGTGAATGACAATTCCACTGTTACAACATGAACATTGATACTCACAAAATTGACTAAATCAAACTGACTCCTTAAACTTCCTGACCTCTCGTACATCTATGGGAAAGGGTCGCGGAAAGGGGACGTGATTGCTGCCCGTATCATCATTGGGTATGACTTTGCTTGGGAGATTGGTATCCCCGCATCCCCTGAGCAACGCTCTTGTGCATTATGCAGAAGACCCGACAGCAGCACCCTTATCCACTACCTCCTAAGATGTCCCCACACACAACGCTTCCGTGACGCCTGCTGGACCACCACTCCACGACCCCCTGACGGAGACTCGATGATCCTCCCCATACTGGTCAGATATTTTGTAAATAACATTGATTATGTGTTAAAGGGCCATCCTTCCTTCCTTAGGCTTTAGTAAGCCCCTTTATAATATTTATCACACTTGCCAGATGCTTCTGGTGTCATTGTACAGGGGTACCTAGTGACAGCACTAGGATCCCGCTTCCTCTGTCAAGGAATAAACAATTGAAATTGAAAAAAAATTGAATCAAACTGAATGGCTATATAGGCGGGGAACACTGACTAACATACCTGAGACAAAATGAAGACATCAGGAGAGAGGGAGGCTTGATCTCCCTCCTCGCCAGGGTATATATACTCTTGAGTTGCCAGACATGGCTATCTCACGCAATGACAGAAATTACAAACAAACCAACTGTTACGCATTCAAAGATGACCCTCAGTTGACAAAGGTCTGGCGAATTACTAAAGTTGATTTACACAGACTAATTCAAGATTGAGCTTGCCAGGAGAAAGTGGAATAAAAACGTATTTACAACTGTCTTCACATGGGCAGGACTTGGACAGGGATCCTAGTTGTAAAACGAGAGAGGGAAAAGCGCGTTTCTTCTTAGGGGTAGCTAACCAGCTACCCATTCATGTTTTGCGGGCGTGTACTATAATAAGAATCAACAGAGTTAAAACAGACTAGCCATCAATGTGACCATGACACTGTCTGGTCCCTGAGATATACTAGGGCAGTGTTTCTCAAACTTTTTCACTTCATTCCCCCCATGAGGAACTCTCAGCATCCTCGTGGCTCCCCTTCAGTTCTCTCCCAAGCCCCTTACAAATAATGTTGAAAATATACTGTTTTGGTACTTTTCCTTTATTTTAATGTCTTCAATCATCAGGCAGAATGCATATTTTGTTACAGTTCAATGGGATGGATGACATTGTTTCCCTTCAGTCAGTCGACTGATTCGAGGTTGAGTCATTGATAAAGCACATCTCATGTCTGGGTAAACATGTAATAGGTTTTGGCTTTTATTCTCTATTTGAAGAAGGGTGGAGAAACCAAATTCACATAAATAAGTACAGTAGTAGAAAATGGCAAGAGTGTAATGACCACGGTCATACACGTCAGTTAACGTAAAATCAGACGATTCATATTACGCTCAATAGCCCACAAAACATATATCTATGCCTCCCCTTGAGTCCCCCTGTCTGAGGAGTCCGCTTTCTCATCGCTTCAAGACGACTGAGTCCTCCGTTATCCCATTTTCTCTGACTTCCTGAAATCAAATTCTCTATAAAGTGAATTTGAATATGAGTGAGGACACCATTGTTTTGAGTCAACTTAGATATGTTTGATTACAGTTAAAGCATACAAGATCCTTTGTGAGTGATGTTGAAAGCTTTAACTGTCTTTATTGTTAGTATCATTGGTTAAGTAAGTGAGTGTTGAGTCTGCCAGTACAAACGACACCCCGTGATATTGTCCCTGGGGATAGCCATGAATTTCTAATTGCTACTGAAGTTAGATTATTTCGTTGCCCAAACATCAGAGAATCTGATGTTTGTAGTTTAGTTAGTGTCAGTTGTCTATTTAAGAAAGTCATTAATCTCCTGAACTATTCTGTCAACCTGTATAATCTCCAAAATCTAACGTATCCCCTTGAATAGCTCCTTGTTTGCAGCCGTGCTGAGTTTGTAAAACTAATGCTAACAGCATGTGTAATTCCACGTTTTCCTGGCATGCTCAATCTCTGATTAGATTATATGAATAGACGTAGGAAATTCGCAGGACCAGTGGCAATTGGGTGTCATAGTTAAACATACAGCGACTGAGTCGAATGTAATTTCTGTCATTGCATGATTAGATCTTCTGGCATGTGTTCTGCTCAGGCCTGGGTTGCCAGTTAGCTGTATATAAGCTCGTCCGCGAGGAAAGCGTCACTTCTCTGACGCTTCTCCATCATTATCTCAGGTATGTGTACGATTCTCTGCCCGCCATATTAAGTCAGTTTAACTCAGTAAATTTTGTGAATATCAGTGTTCATGTTGTAACAGTGAAATTGTCATTTATCCAGTGAAAGAATTAACAGAACGTAAATGTTGTCTGTCGTTGCTAGACAAAAGATTGTTTGTGATTGAGTTATTATTCACATCTGACTCTTCTCCATCATTATCTCAGGCACAGTGTGTGTGTTAGCTGAATACCCAGTAGCTATCGGGAATTGGTAGCTGCATACCAGCTGGCTGTATTGGACGATGTCATTAATTCGGCAGGATTAAACTGTGCGAGTCCGCACCCTGGGCCCGAACTCCCTCGCCTTGTGTAGGACTTTACAACTGACCTGAACAGTGTTCTTCGTTTGTTGTTACATCCTGGGGCACTCCTTACAGTTATATGGACCACAGTATTATTGTTTCTATGATTGGGGATTAACTAGCAGAAATATAGTTATCCCAGGTTAAGTATTGAACCCATGAGTGTTGGTGTTACCAGCGGTACTGTTGTTATAGGAGTTGAGTCCACCAACCAGGTGTACTACCACTGATTGCTAGTTAAAGTGCCAATTTGTCCATTCCTAACAAACAGGATGTGTTTGATACTATCTTAATTTTGGATTTCGTCGAGTGTGTCATGTAATCATCTGTATTGACAATGAAGTAATATCATGAGTGTATAATGTTGTAATCAAGAAATGATCTATTTTGCTTTTAATGTAAAGTAAGACCTAGATGGTCCAGTCTGGTCTGAGTGAACTTAAGTAACATCTCATTCACGCCATATGTTAATAAATATTAAATTAGTAAACTACAAGTATCACCACTATATCCCTTCTTCACATTGGTTCTCAGAAAATAACTAGTAACTCACGTGCCTAGAAACTCGCTAACACGCTACCTAACAGTTCCATGAGATAAGTTATATTCTAATAAAAGTCTGGGTGGTGGCAGGCTACCATTGAAACTATAATAAGTGTTGTAATAAGAATGACATGATTCCCCAGACTAATCCATGGTTTAGAATATAATTAAAACCGGGTATACTTTAGAGAGGTAACGACATAGAAATTCAGAAAATACAATACTATATATGAAAAGAAATGAAGTAAAGAAAAGAATATTGACTTGGAAAATATAAGCAGAGAAATATAAGATATATACTTCGACTAGAAATAAAGACACAGCATTTGAAATTATTAAATATATACACCAGAAAATAGTAATATAAAAGCTAGATATGAGCAAGAAAATAAGTAAATAAGTATTGAAGAATAATAACAGAAGAGAATCAATATAAGAAATATTTGAAATAAGAATATAAGAAAGAAGAATATAAAGAATAAATATATTGAAGAAGTATAAAAGAGAAGAAATATATGAAATAGAATAAATCTGAAGGATAGTATAAAGTAAGGAAACCCTGCCCTTACAAGAGGACTCGAAATGCGATCTCACTAACATTTGGATATGTGAGATTGTGAAATGGAGTACCATCGTACCTTATGTTTTCCCATGTGTTCAGGTGTGAGCTTGTCTGTGGAAGCGCCCGGTTGCCAGTCACCATCCGACGTTCTAAGAGTAAAGTCTACAAAGAACCTGGTCTATTATTCAAACCTCTCACAGGGCGCAGTGAGTAGGATGCTGGGGCCCGACACGCCATTACAGCCCTGACGAGAACATCAACATGGCCCCTACATGTCCACGATTCTCGACGCCCTCAAGGGAACGCTAGGGCATCTCTACACCGGCGGGGAACACCACACGCGCCCAGCAGCCGACCATGAGTGCATTGATGGCCCAGATGGCGTCTCTAGCTACTGGCGGCCACGGTCATGCTCCTATGCCGGTCATAAAGCCCTCAGCAGCGGTCACTCCAGAGAAGTGTGAGGCAGAAATGCCAGCAGCGGCATTTAGGACATGGAGGCGGTCCATGGAGTCGTGGGTGCAGTTGAACGGATGGTCACAACTGGTGGCCACACTCCATATTCGCCTGAACTGCGTCCCTGCACTCCAAAGGGTGATTGACTCGAGATATCCCAGCGGTCAGTGGGAGCAGCTCTCGCCCAAGGAAGCCCTGAATGCCATCAGTGGAATGTTTCTTCAATCGTCAAACCAAGCTGTGAAATGGAACGAGCTTTTCAACAGCAAACAAGGTGAAGAAGAGCCCATGAAAATGTATTTTCAACGCTGCTTCGCAGAGACAGTGGAGTTTTTTTCTTTTCTTTTTTTTGGGCACCCCTTACATCCTTGTGTAAGGTGAAGCGCAGAAGCGTTTACAGCGCCCAACAGGGAAGCATGCTAAGTTCATGCTTGACTTTATGTTTCACGAGTTAAGGGCGTAGAAGTCTGAAGAGTCAAGGGCGTAGAAGCCTGAAGAGTCAGTGGTTTATGTCATGAAGTTATTGGAAGCTCCAACAACTTTCCCTGAATACGAATTCGCAACTTTCGATTTACACCAGGTACCTACTTTACTGCTAGGTCAGTGGTTCTCAACCTTGTTTGCCCCATGCACCCCTTTCACCATATGTCAGAATGTCATTCCCCCCTCCTTTCCAAGATTGTCTGCCTCAAAAACTGCATTCCAAATAATATGCATATAATACTGAAAATCCTTTATTTTTTCCATATTAGTACATATACATTTACAATTTTACATGGATTATTTTTATAGTGGAGTTTTACAAATTAAATGCCAATTGAAAATGTTGATGGATTTATAAAACTTGAATAAAAGTAAAATAGTTTTTTTATTTTATTTATAATGAATTACTTAACAGACCAAACTGAAGCATAATGCAATAAACAAAAAGTTCAATAGAATACCAGGATATTGTAAATTTGTAATTAATTTTATTCAGAAACCTGTGATTGTTTTTTCTTCGCCAATTCTGGGATACGCGGAGGAGTGCTTGAAAGGGCACAATGCAGGTCATTTTCTACCTTTAATCTACTACGTTGCTTCGTTTTAATTTGCAACAGAGTTGAAAAGCCTGACTCACAAAGATATGTCGACACAAACGGAAGTAATGCACGGATAGCTCTTTCTGCCACTTTTGGGTAGGAATCGCACATCAAGGGCCAAAATTCTGTGATTGATTTCTCATCGAACATATCTCTTGCTCCAGAATCAGTTTTCCCCCCCTGAAAACCTGAATTCCCCCCCTGGGGGGAATTTCCCCCTGGTTGAGAACCCCTGTGCTAGGTGAACAGGGACTAATGGGGGCTAGGAAGTAAGTCCAAACAACTTCCACCGGCCCGGGAATCGAACCCGTGACATCTCGCTTGCGAGGCAAGAACGGTACCGAAGCAGTGGAGTGTGAATTTAAATGTCCCACCTGTGATAACGACCTCTCTGAGTACATGCTAATACGTAAAGTTATGGTGGGCCTGAGTAACCCAGTGTTGAAAAGGGAAATTTTCCAGGGGTACTGGAGTTATAAAAGTGTTAAAGTGCTTAGAAACAAATGTATGTTATTTGAGGCAGCAGTGAGAGATGCTGGTGTATTGTGTCGTACGTCTGGCCAGGCAGTGGTGGGAACAGCTGTGGAGGTAGCGGCGGTTGGTGATGACGTCACGGGTGAGTCTGAGGTAGCTGCCACCCGACTTGGACTCCCCAGTCGTGCGCACTGTGGGAACTGCGGCATGACACATGCCTCCGGTAAAAGCAACTGCCCTGCAAGTGGGGCTATATGTCGCAATTGCTCTAAGGTTGGTGATATGTTCCAACGGGATGAAGAAACTGCATAGTTGAGACTGAATGTGAGAAGGACCTAGGTGTGTATGTTGACAATGAGCTGAAGTTCTCGGGCCATTGCGAGTAGGTAAACTAGGCAAATAAATTATTGGGTCTTATAAGAAGTTCGTTCAGGTATCTACTGTACACGGTCCGTTCCTCGTAACGATTTTCAAGAGTGAAGTGCTTCCCCATCTGGAGTACTGTCACCCTGTCTGGTCCCCGAGATATGCTAGGGACTGTCAGTTGGTTGAAAATGTTCAAAGGAGGGCCACCAGACTGGTGCCTGCACTTCGGCACCTCAGCTACCCTGAGAGATTGGAGTGCCTGAACTTGCCTAGCTTATACTACAGATGGGCAAGGGGTGACCTAATTGAGGTGTATAAGTATCTCAGGGGGCACTACTCAGTCGAGTGTCCTTACTTGGAGCTGGCGGACGCTCGCCCCACAAGGGGTCACAGCTCAAGATTGAAGAAGCCGCAAGTCCAGAAAACTGTGAGGGCAAACTTTTCGGAGTGAGGGTTGTAAACTCTTGGAACAATCTGCCGGAAAGTGTTGTGACGGCACCGAGTGTGAGCTCTTTCAAGACAAGACTTGACCAACACTGGAGCGGGTTCAGGTACATTCAGGAGCCGGTGCATGCCCAGTACTTGTCAACAGTGCGTGACAGAGACGTGACAGATCGCCTAAGTGGCTAACGAGCCGATCAGTGGTAAAGAGGATAAAAGTATAAAACAAAGATAAAACACCAATAGGAAAGAAGAGGCGATCTGGTTGAGCCCAGATTCTTTCTACTCCTACTGTATTTTAGTTTCACCACTTTTTCTTCAATCCCTAATTTTCTTTTTTCACCTCATAACTCATGACTCCAAAGCCAAGAAGGTCATTCTCCTCAATGCTCTCAAACAGACAAGACCTCCTCTCAACAATCTCCTCACCACACAGCAACTCCCTAGCACTGGATTGTACATATAATATATATATATATATATATATATATATATATATATATATATATATATATATATATATATATATATATATAGAAAACGCTATTGTAAGTTTCCCTTTTCACCTCCATCCTTAGTGCGAGATCTCCTACATGTATGTATGTATGTGAGCCTAACAAAGAGAAAATAGACAAACACAAAGGGAAATTTGACAACAGGTCACATACCCTACGCTACAGTATACCAGACGCAGCTGTCCCCAAGTCCACGGGGGCAAGGTTGACAAGCTAAGTTAAACTAAGCTAGTGATGGTACCATCTAGGGCCTTGTGTTTAGTTTGGGGGGACCCTCCAGGTCATTGTGTTTCTGGTCTCCACCTTTTTCTTTATTGTGTATATATTGGTAGCTGATCTGGTTCTTGTTGGGTCTTAAAAGAGCTCACACTCGATGCCGTCACAATACTCTCTGGCAGACTGTTCCAAGAGATCACAACTCTCACTCCGAAAAAGTTACCCCTCACAGTTTTCTAGGTTTGAGGCTTCTTCAACGTTGAGCTGTGACCCATAGTGGGGCAGGTGTTTGCACGCTCCATGTTTGCACACTCGACTGAGTAGTGCCCTTTGAGATGTTTATACACATCAATTAGGTCCCTCCTTGCCCGTCTGTAGTATAAGCTTGGCAATTCCAGGTGCTCTAATCTCTCAGGGTAGCTGAGGTGTCGAAGTGCAGGCATCAGTCTGGTGGCCCTCCTTTGGGCATTTTCAATCGACTGACAGTCCCTCGCATATGTCGGGGACCAGGCGAGGTGACAGTACTCCAGATGGGGAAGCACTTCACTCTTGAAGATCGTCTAGATATCTGAACTACTTTCTTATAAGAATAATTTAGTTGCCTGATTTACCTTCTTCTCGCATTGGCCCGAGAACTTCATTTTATTGTCAACGTACGCACCTGGGTCCTTTTCACATTCAATCTCAATTAATACAGTTTCTTCGTCCCGTTGGGACATGTGATGCGCCTCCTTACCGTTGGTACGTTTTTGGTGCAGCCTCTTACACTTCGTGGCATTGAATATTAGCAGCTGTAGTATCTTACATGATTTAATGGGAGAATGAGAAGCCACATGCTCACTCTTACTCAGCACGCTTATTCGTTGTTGTTGTGTACCGCGTGCCTAACACATTCGTGATTAAACAGGCCTAAACACATTCTAACTTTAGTAAGAAGTAACATAATATATAATCTCTATATAATCAATAAAGGCAGCATATAAACATACACATATATAACAGCAGCCATTTCTTCGACCGTTCTTGCAGCTCACAGATATCCTTCTGCAGCTCTTCACAGTCTTCTTGGTTCTTAATTTCCCAAAATAACTTGGCGTCATCCGCAAGCATTTGTATGGAGGAATGTACAGCGTCAGGAATGTCATTTATGAAGCAAACAAATAATAGCGGGCCAAATACACTGCCCTGTGGTACCCCCTCTTGTGACGGGTACACATGATGATTTTGTTCCATTAATTACCACACACTGCTTGTGGTCATGGAGAAAGTCTCCGATCCACGCTAGGCCATTTCCTCGAATCCCATATACTTCCAGTTTAATTTTCAGCCTTTCAAAATTTAGGTAAATATTGTGGATATTACCACCCTGTTCCAGAATTTGGGTCCAAATATCCAGTACCTTGAGTAATTGTGTTAACCAGGAGCGCCCTGGCGTAAAACCGTGTTGGCAATCCTTTACAAGGTTGTTTCGTAGTAGATTTTCCATCATCGCACCTGCTCTCAAGTGCTTTACATTCTATGCTGGTTAGGCTCACCTGTCTATAGTTATTCGTGGAATGACGATCGCCCTTCATGAAGATAGGACACACCTAAGTCATTTTCTAATCACTGGGGACCTTTTGTTCATCCAGGCATCTGCAGAACAGGATCTTCAGGGGCTTTGCAAGCTCGTTGTACAACTCTCTTAACACTCTGGGATGCACCATGTCAGGGCCGTGACTGTTATAAACCTTTAGATTTGACAGTTTATTTCTAATAACCTCTTTTGTGAACATAATGTGGGTCAGTGCTGTGTCGAACCGTCTGTCCTTAAACGCGGGAAGATTAATCGTATCCTCTTTTGCGAACACCGAGGAAAAGTAGCTGTTGAATGCCCCAGCTTTGTCCTGGTCAGAATCTGCATGACTACCATCTTCAAGCCTCAGGTCCGATACTCCTACTTGGGTTTTTAATTTCGACTTTGCATAGCGGTAAAACGCCTTTGGGTTTGACTTAACCACGCTTGCAACCAACTTCTGGAACTCCTTTTCAGCCCTTCTATACTCTGACTTTGCTTGGTTCCTGGCTCTTGCATACACCCTCCTGTCCTGCTCATCGTTTGACCTAACCCACATCTTGAAATTCTGGGATTTCTTCTTAAATTTGTCGACCGCCACATGGTTCATGTGTACGGGTCTCCTAGTATTCCTAGAGGCACTGGGTTTGGTCTTGGGTCTATATTTCTCGATCAAATGGGTCACTTTACTAGTTATGATATTCGGAGTAGTGTCTGCGTTCTTATGCCTTAGTGAGTCAATCCAGTGGACACCTCTCTTCTCCTTCCTCATCCCGTCGTAATTGCCGTTGTAATATTTGCATCTTGGCCTGGTTTTGTCGTGAACTAAGTAACAGTTAAATCTGAAGGACAGCATACATGGTGGCTGGTGCCAACTGAGGGTAGATGTTCCCGTTTGGCCACCATACCCTCCTCGTTTGTTTTGGTGAGGTCCAGTGGCTTGGGTGTTTGCTCTCCTCTGTAATGTGTCTGGGTTTTAACATGTTGGAACAGAAAATTATCTCCCAGAGTTTCTACCAAAAGAGTAGCGGGGTTATTTAAGTCATTTGGCGTGAACTTGTTTCTCCAGTCGATGTCGCCATTGTTAAATTCCCCATGATAGGGAGGTGGCTCGGGTTGAGCCTCGCTGCGTTGTCTATTAAAGCTCTTAAGTTCCTTTGGTTTGTGTAGGTTATGTATATAAGCTACTGTGCCGAGTAGCAACCCTGTATATAAGCTACTGTGCCGAGTAGCAACCCTGTATATAAGCTACTGTGCCGAGTAGCAACCCTGTATATAAGCTACTGTGCCAAGTAGCAACCCTGTATATAAGCTACTGTGCCGAGTAGCAACCCTGTATATAAGCTACTGTGCCGAGTAGCAACTCCTGTAAGGTAAATAACAGCGATAGCAAAATCTCCTTGTATATAAGCTACTGTGCCGAGTAGCAAATTTCTGCATATAAGCTACTGTGCCGAAAGTAGCATTTATATATCATCACGTGGGCAACACAACGTTATGTGGCAACATTCCCGAGGCTGCCATATATATGGCAAGGCAAAGCCCAGTTCGACTGTAAAGAGCTGCGGCATGGCACACGCAAGTCACCACTTGTATTTCTCATCCACAATAAACGACACTCGTGCCACAGTGTTTCTACCCATCACTGCATTCTTCAGGAACGCCAGTAACTTCTCATAGCGCAGTGGGCAGGATCTGTGGGACTTGCTGTGCGCGGTGTGAACTATGTTTATTGTTGCCTTTCCTCTGCCGTGATGGTGCCGGATGCGCTGCTGACTCCATAGTGTGTGTTGTAGTTGTGTTGCGCCGCCAGGCTGGCCACGATGTGTAGTGTTGCTCCGGTCACAGTGCTTTTTTGTAGTGACGGTGGCAGCAGTGTTAGTGCTGCGTATTAGTGTGTGTCTAGAGCTGGAGAGAGTTGAGCATTGGCCTGTTTTGTGGTAACACGGAAGCACCCCGGCATACCCTTTCTCACAGACATCCCGGGGAGAACTGACAGGTTCTCACCCCGGCAAGGCTTCTAGCCACCAGCCTTTCAGGGCTACTCACACGCCCGCCTCTCTCAGACACACACACACGCGCATTCATTTACTCGCTCGTTTTGACAGAACAGTAGGATCATATACAAGGTGATTACGAGCTTATGTCAGTATATGTGGTTCGAGCTGTTGAGGCGCCACTTTATATACTCAAACAGTGCAGTCCACGCACACACTAAGAGATGGGAGGTAAGAAGGACAACGTCAAGATGGAGACATTTACTCTACTCACCTTTCTCCATCGGGCTATAGAGATCATCCTCTCACCTCCAGTGTGACGGACATTGCCAACACCGAGGTGGATGGACGACCGGGACGGAAGGACGAGAGAAATGGAACTTCAGGGAGGGAGGAGACAGGTGAGAGGAGAAAAGGCGCTTTGAGGCACTATTACGGCATTCTGGCGCTAACTCCACCCTCCCTCACTGCAGAAGGCAGATGAAGCAATGCCCTCCCTCCTCCACCACACCAGCGTCCTCCAGGTACTCTGTTTCAAACAAACAGCTCCCCAAGGCATCTGTTCAACTCCCCACCTGCCTCACCAGGCCATTGTTTCAGCTTTTTTCGTGAGTGGAGTGGCTGGATACAGATACATTCAGCCATGTGACCTGACAGCATGCCCAAACAAACAGCTCATCCAACTGCGGATGTTTGTCGCTGAAGACCCAGAGAGTTTCTGGGAGCACACGTTGCAAGTGCCTCCTCTCGACTTTACATCTTCAGTGACGGATGCCGACCTTTAGCAGGAGCACGTTAAGGGTCGGAATGGGTTCAGGTTTAGCGTCAGTACCTTCACCAGCTGCCGCGCCGCAAGCAGGCTGAGAACGAATCTTTTCGACGACTTTTTTTTGCACGCCTTTGAAGAGTCGGTCAGAGGAGACGACGTTCGCCGTACAAAGCGCACAGCCGGGAATGTGGAGGAAGCCTGATCAAGCACGATCTTGACAGGTGTCAGGGGCACGCAAGAGCGATGAAGCCACTCATCCCCCCTGGACGCTCTTCATATTCCGTAGTGGTGCGTGACTGAACGTCATCACGAGGCCACCAAGTCTCGCCACCCTGCCTTTACGGTCCCACCTGCTGCTGTGAGAGCTATCTCACAATACAAGTTAGAAGCGATAAGAAGGCGGCCAACAACGCTAGGCGGCTGCCACATCGCTTCTTCCACGCCTCCGCCAGTGCTTTTTCCTGTGGCAGCTGTGTGGAAAGCAGCACAGCTCCCAAGACTCTGCCCGGCCGCCGGACGCGCACTGTGTCGCGGATGACCGCAGGCCACTTCGGTTAACACAGACAGGTGCCCTGCACGAGGCCACAAGTGCCAGCCTGCGTCGCTGGCGAATACCACGGCTGCGCTGCCGCCAACCCAAGCCCGGGCAAAAGCTCCGAGGACGGTGAGGACAGCAGCGCATCTCCTCGGGGTGGTTCGACGGCCTCACCAGATGGCCCACGCAGCCCCAAGCAGCAGCGGAGTCACATCAGGAGGGTGGAATCGACCAACACACGCCCCAGGGCGACATTCTCTACTATCCGCTGCCGCCGCCACACACACCGTGATGTGTCGGGTCACATCGAGGTGATACCGACACCGCGCCGATACTACGGTGATTAAGCACCTCCAGAAACTGGGCTCACCACGCGCCTGGGACCACGCCGCGAGCTGCAGTACCGCCATAATGCGGACGGTTTCAGATGCCGGACGCTGTGGGCCCTTCTGGCAGAGATCACCACGCGACAAGGTCGGTCACTGATGGATCGACGTGCAGCTTCACTTCGCTACACCCTTGTTGTCGGGACTGCAGCGAGTCGGCGTGGTGCCCAGAGACTTTCTCCGAGCAGATCCCAGCTGCTCGTTACACCGCTAGCAGGGTGCGGAGTCGATTTGAAGCGACGCCTGGCGCCAAGCACACAGAGCTTTTCCAGAACCCGCTGCCCACTCCCCGCCCCGCTTCCACCCAAGTCATCACGGCTGCTTCTCAGCGAGACGTCTCCCTTCAGCCGCAGCGCCTACTTCCCAGAGTACTCGGATGCTGGTGACGGTTAGAGGCCCCGCCACAGACTGCGCCACTGAGGATACAATTCCGTGGAAGATGCACAGCCGTTTGCCATACACACTTCGGTTGATTCCTCTCCGCCTTCAGGATTCCGGGGCCGAAGAAGGAACTGGACCATGGTGGCCTTAGGGTCATCAACAAACACAGACGACCATCTCCCCTTAGTGCGTGCTACTCCTGCCGCCAGGTGGCTATGACTAACGGTGGAGGCGATTACTACCGACTTGTCTAAGCTTAACAGTAGCCACGTCCTTATCCTGCCCACCCTTCACCCAATAATCTTGGCAGTTATACGGGAGGTGGATCCCGAAGGCGCACCTCGACGATGGAGTTTCCCTGTGGTTACTGGCAGATCCACTGAGGAAGCGAGGGATCAGCCACTGACCACTTCTCATCACGCCTTACTTGACGCCTTTGGCACGTTCAAAAATAATCTTCCTGGCGGATTCGCTGCTACGGGGACGCCTTTCTTCGTCTCTCGGCGTGTGGGTGACATGGCACTTCAAGGCGTGACTAACTGGCGAAGGTTGTAGGACGACGCCCTCCTCTACGGCGAGGGATCACTGACGCATCTTCGCCGACGACAGGTACTGACCAGGTAGGACGACGGGTACTCTGAATGCCGAGAAGTTCGTCTGGCCGACCTGTGTAGTGTCTTTCTGGCGCAGCGCCTACCTCAAGGGATGGCATTGGCCAGGACCCGAGAGAAAGTTCGCTACTTATGTGACTTTGCGAAACCTGCCAACCCACGATCTCAGGTCTTTCATGCGGCTCAGGAACCAGCTGGCAGAATTTTCCCCTGACGCTGCCGCTGCCGCGGGCCGCCCCCTGATGAGCCCCAAGAGGCAAGCAACCACGGGACCTCCTGACCACGACCTCGCTCATAAGGCAGAAGGAGGCCCCTGTCAAGTCCACACCTATCCTCGCTACTTTCGACCCAAAGGCTCCCCACTGTCCTCCAGACAGACGCCTCGCGCCTGTACTGGGTTGGTTAATATGTCTTCTCCAGATCACCGTGAGCAGGGAAAGCACCGTACAGGTGGGTCGCCTCACCGATGCTGAGTCTCGCCATGCTACCATCGAGCTGGAGCTGCTGGTGGTGGTATGTGCCCTTATCGAAGTGCAATTTCTACTTGATTGGCCTACAGCACTTTGACCTTCATATCACAGACCACACAGGCCCTGGTCCCCATTCTAACCACTCTGGCTCACGCTGGACGCCATCGAGAATCCTCCAGCGCCTAGGAAGGAGAAGAGGCCTTCGCCTTCACCACCATGTTTAACGCAGGTAAGGAGTTGTGCATCCCGGCTCTCCTGCTCCCCCAGTCAGCTGCCCTACACCCAAAGATGAGACAGCCAGCACGAGGCCGGTTTCTCCGTCTGCAACACACCCGTAGCCGCATACGCCGCCAGCACACCCAGGGCCTCAGTGTCACACCCCGACAGCCATCTGCTTTTGAGGAATCTGATGAACATACACACGACCTCCTACACCAGCTCTGGAGAGCGTGAGGACTGGTTCCCTGGCTACGACTGTTTTGGACTTCCACAACGCCCTCACGCCTCGCAGAGTTGAAGATATCCCCACGAGATGGGGACCTGTCCTGTACGTGCCCGCGCGGTGGTCGTCCCTGCATTCCGTCGTCAGCGTTGTTCTGCCCCGCTTTACACGACAGCCATCGGAGCAGAGGCCACTGCTACTGCAGATTAGCCCGCGAGAATGTCCAGCTTCCGCCAGAATATGCAGCCCAGTCAATAGCAGGAGCGCCCCTCTGTGCGACGACGAACTCACCAGGCCCTTCGAGTCAGGCAGGTCGCTACATTTCTTCAGCACAGAAGCTGGGGAAACATTTCCTAGTTGTCGCTGACCGACTCTCTGGCTGGCCTGTGTGGTAATCGGCTCGACACACGACGTCCGCGCCACCATTCGCCACTTCCGCACCTCTTTTTCGTGACCTGGGCGTCCCCGGTTTCCTGCGACTTGATGGTGGTGGGGCCACACCAGCCGATTCCCCACAGGATTCCTGAGCATTGGGGGAGTCCGCCATCGTCAACACCCCAATGGTACTCCACAGTCAACGGCCATGCTGAGGCTGGCGTCAAGACAGTCACACCCCATCCTCAAGGTGGCTCTTCAGGCAAGCCGCCAGACTGTGAGGCGTTTGACAAAGGACTCCTGAGCGCGGGGAATACCCCACACAGTGACATTGATGCTCCTGCCCATCCTGTATGGTCACCCCTCCGCTTCTTGCGCTTGCACACGCCAAGGCCTTTACAAGGAGTGGCAGACCGAGCCGAGAGCGCATCGCTTCACGGTGCCCAGACGCTAAGGTGGCGACGACCGCGTTTCGCCTCTTTCAGTTACTGAGATTGGTGCCCCGCCACAGCCCAGGACCCGACGACTATTATTGCGGGGATAAGGGCATAGTGATGGGCGTCGGCCGGTCGCGGGACTACAAGGTCAGGATGCCGAGCGGCCGTGTCTGGTGGAGGAACCGCCGCTTCCTCCGGCCAGTCCCACCCCCTGCTGCTGGCCCCCTGACCGAGGACGAGTCACCTACACCTCACGAGGATCCGCCCCACAGTGCACCTCGACGCTCGGAGCGACTTAGGACTAAGAAGTCCGCTCAAGACAAAGACTATGAGCGTGAGGGGGGAGGGAGATGTAGGTTATGTATATAAGCTACTGTGCCGAGTAGCAACCCTGTATATAAGCTACTGTGCCGAGTAGCAACCCTGTATATAAGCTACTGTGCCGAGTAGCATTTATATATATCATCACGTGGCAACGCTGCACGTTATGTGGCAACATTGCCCCGAGGCTGCCATATGGCAAGGCAGCCTTAGTCTGACTGTGTGAACCGTGCATGGCACACAGCGTCACCACCAGAGTTGCCAACTTAGCGACTTTGTAGCTAGATCTAGAGCTTTTTGTTTTTTTCTAGCGACATTTTAGAGCGATTTGCGACTTGTCGCAAATCTAGAGATATCCACAGAAATCTAGCGACTTTCTGGATACTTTTGGACTGTCCATGAAAACTCAGTTTTCCTAATTTCGAGCCATAATATATAGCAACGGGGTTACAGGGACAATAAATATTAAGAAAAGTTTAATACATTTGAATGGGTCGTGGCACAGAAGGAGGGACACGTCTATTTCCTGATCACTTGATGTCAGCCCGTCCATGCATCTAACACCCTAAAATTGTGGTCAGAAGTGGTAAATTACAGAGATGCGACAGGTGAAAACCCTTGCCATAATCTGGCTGAAATTGCACTCGCTGCCTTATCTCTTCCGCATTCAAACGCAGATGTAGAGCGCACATTTAGTAGTATGAACTTTGTGAAATCAAAATTTGCGCAACAAAATGAAACTATCGACATTAAAGGCAATTCTTACAATAAAGTATGGGTTAAAAAGACAGAACACCTGTTGTGCAAGTTATGAACTTCCTAGTGATATTTTAAGAAAGATAGGGACTGTGGAGGCATACAGTTACAAGAGAACCTGAACCAAGCACTTCACATGCTTCCAGCTCTACAGTTGTTCACACTGCCAACGACTATAAGGAGGACTGGGATGCAATTACTATTGAATAATAGGTAAGTGTGCACATTAAACTTTCAACAAAATAATATTTTTATTTTTACATAATGCATTTTATTTATACTCCGTCCATTATAGTCGGCATTATGAAAATATTATTTGCATCAAATTATTGAAGGGGGGGAATAATAGCTAGCGACTTTCCATGGAAGATTTAGCGACATTTAGCTACTTTTAGGTACCAGCCTAGCGACATTTGAAAATCCGAGTTGGCAACCCTGGTCACCACTTGTATTTCTCTCATCCATAATAAACGGACTTCAGTGTTACACAGTGTTTCCCTACCCATCACTGCATTCTTCAGGGAACACTAGTAACTTTCAGTTTGGTAAGCAACAGTTTGGTGATCTGTAGATACATCCGACAATAAGTAAGTCTCCTCCCTTTAATATAATTTTACACCAATTGGATTCTTCAAAAACATCCTCTCACTGTACCCTCACCTGGCCTGCTCTAAGGTCTTGCCTAGCATAAATAAACACACCCCTCTTGCAAGTTTCTTGAGAAAGGTTCGTAAATAAGTCATATCCGTCAATACTGAACTCACACCCCTCTGGGTCGACTCTCCTGTTCTTGTACAACAGTTCTACAACTCCTACTATATCGGGTTGGTGTACCTTTAGTAGTGTTTAAAACTTCTCTCTCATTTTTCTTTCATATTCACCACTTATCAGCTAACTAGCCGTTATCAAGGAACGTGTCAGTATTAGTGTACATGGCATTCAAGCCGGAATTTGTTCTCGGTAAAGTTTCTGCTCTTGGTAGTAACCCCGGCCCCCCTCTATTCTTAGTAGCTGCAGCATTTGCTAAATACATTGTATTTTGCAGGGTGTGGTTAGAAATGTCATTGTTTACACGGCGCTTGCCTCTCCTGGGTGGGAGGTAGAGGGTGGAGGGTGTACTGCTGCCCACTAGCTCTGTGTTGGCTAAACGATGACACCGTTCCCGTTCCTCCTCTACCATTCCTCCTCGCTTCAAGCTGTGTGGGAGCTTCCTGTGCTGTTCCCTCTGCATTATCGTGTGATCTGGGTGAATGAATAACTTCGCATTTCTTCTCGTCACATAAGATCTTCTTTTCGGGGAAGGGGGGGGGGGGTTAAAGTCCGCAACGCAGGGTAAACAAGACACATTAGACAACCTTGAGACGCTAACCACAACTATTATAACCACATCACCACCAGCTTGTAGTGTGAGTCAGTACCACTAGTATAACCACATCACCACCAGCTTGTAGTGTGAGTCAGTACCAGTAGTATAACCACATCACCACCAGCTTGTAGTGTGAGTCAGTACCACTAGTATAACCACATCACCACCAGCTTGTAGTGTGAGTCAGTACCACTAGAGTAACCACATCACCACCAGCTTGTAGTGTGAGTCAGTACCACTAGTATAACCACATCACCACCAGCTTGTAGTGTGAGTCAGTACCACTAGTATAACCACATCACCACCAGCTTGTAGTGTGAGTCAGTACCAGTAGTATAACCACATCACCACAGCTTGTAGTGTGAGTCAGTACCAGTAGTATAATCCACATCACCACCAGCTTGTAGTGTGAGTCAGTACCAGTAGTATAACCATATCACCACCAGCTTGTAGTGTGAGTCAGTACTCAGTATTATAACCTTATCACCACCAGCTTGTAGTGTGAGTCAGTACCAGTATTATAACCTTATCACCACCAGCTTGTAGTGTGAGTCAGTACCAGTAGTATAACCACATCACCACCAGCTTGTAGTGTGAGTCAGTACCAGTAGTATAACCATATCACCACCAGCTTGTAGTGTGAGTCAGTACCAGTAGTATAACCACATCACCACCAGCTTGTAGTGTGAGTCAGTACCACTAGTATAACCACATCACCACCAGCTTGTAGTGTGATTCAGTACCAGTAGTATAACCACATCACCACCAGCTTGTAGTGTGATTCAGTACCAGTAGTATAACCACATCACCACCAGCTTGTAGTGTGATTCAGTACCAGTAGTATAACCACATCACCACCAGCTTGTAGTGTGATTCAGTACCAGTAGTATAACCACATCACCACCAGCTTGTAGTGTGATTCAGTACCAGTAGTATAACCACATCACCACCAGCTTGTAGTGTGATTCAGTACCACTAGTATAACCACATCACCACCAGCTTGTAGTGTGATTCAGTACCAGTAGTATAACCACATCACCACCAGCTTGTAGTGTGATTCAGTACCACTAGTATAACCACATCACAACCAGCTTGTAGTGTGAGTCAGTACCAGTAGTATAACCACATCACCACCAGCTTGTAGTGTGAGTCAGTACCAGTAGTATAACCACATCACCACCAGCTTGTAGTGTGATTCAGTACCAGTAGTATAACCACATCACCACCAGCTTGTAGTGTGATTCAGTACCACTAGTATAACCACATCACCACCAGCTTGTTGTAGTGTGTATTCAGTGACCAGTACCAGTAGTATAACCACATCACCACCAGCTTGTAGTGTGATTCAGTACCAGTAGTATAACCACATCACCACCAGCTTGTAGTGTGAGTCAGTACCAGTAGTATAACCACATCACCACCAGCTTGTAGTGTGATTCAGTACCAGTAGTATAACCACATCACCACCAGCTTGTAGTGTGATTCAGTACCACTAGTATAACCACATCACCACCAGCTTGTAGTGTGATTCAGTACCAGTAGTATAACCACATCACCACCAGCTTGTAGTGTGATTCAGTACCACTAGTATAACCACATCACCACCAGCTTGTAGTGTGATTCAGTACCAGTAGTATAACCACATCACCACCAGCTTGTAGTGTGAGTCAGTACCAGTAGTATAACCACATCACCACCAGCTTGTAGTGTGAGTCAGTACCAGTAGTATAACCACATCACCACCAGCTTGTAGTGTGAGTCAGTACCACTAGTATAACCACATCACCACCAGCTTGTAGTGTGAGTCAGTACCAGTAGTATAACCACATCACCACCAGCTTGTAGTGTGAGTCAGTACCAGTAGTATAACCTTATCACCACCAGCTTGTAGTGTGAGTCAGTACCAGTATTATAACCTTATCACCACCAGCTTGTAGTGTGAGTCAGTACCAGTATTATAACCTTATCACCACCAGCTTGTAGTGTGATTCAGTACCACTAGTATAACCACATCACCACCAGCTTGTCGTGTAAGTCAGTAGCTCAGTACCACTAGTATAACCATATTGCCACCAGCTTGTAGTGTGAGTCAGTACCTTATCGCCACTAACTGGCTCACAAACAATTAAGGAATAACTTAAACTCAGCTTTACGTGTAACTGTTATAATAACTGTTTTATTTTTAAATTATTATTCATTATGTTAAGTAATCTCTCATATACGATATAATACAAATTAAAACTTAATAAATAATCGAGACTACAAACCGAATACCGTCACACAAGAGAAACTATTAGTTGTGTGTGTTGAAAGATGCTTGTGTGTATAAAAGGTATGCGCACTGTCATCTTCCACATATCAGCGACCCATCGACCTTTGTCTGTTCACTAGAAAGTTGTGGTCAACCCGCGGCGTTTTTTCTGGGTAATTCTTCTTCATCTCTTGTTGTCCATCATCCCGTTTTGTTTTTTAACCTCTTCATCACTGATCAGCTCGTTAGCCACTTTTGCAATCGGTCGCATGTTCTCCACAAAATTGTCAGAACTTAACACATACAGTATAATATCTATAGAGTAATCTTACACAACTATATCATCATATACGAGAGAAATACATTGTTTTTTACATATATTCTTTTCTAATTTCACAATTATTAGGTATTGTAGAATTCATATATTCGTATAAATGTAAGGATTATATCCAGGTGTGTGTATACAGCATTGGGACTGGAAAAGAGAGCATCAACAAAGCAACTATGTCAGTACTGTATCATATATTTATATTATAAGCTAAAGAAGCATTGTTTCTTGCCACCACTTTATTATACGCAATGCTTTAGGATCGTCAAGTATACACAGCACGACTAGAATCGTAACAATATCCATCCACCAATAATCATAAGTTACTTATTATCTATTAATTTGATTTGTTCTATGCAAGTTGTGGTGTTACGAGTGAGGCTGTGCCTCCCAGGGGCTGGTACACACTCAACTGTAAGCATTCTGTAAGGAAGGACCTGGAGGGCTATGATGTTGGTTCAGCTCTTCAGGGTACTGTTGACACAGCTCCGATAAAGCGTAACTCAGTTGTCTGTAATAGTCAATACTACAAGCATTATCATTTATATATAAGGCAGCAAACATTTACAAGATATATAATTCAAGGTGCTATGGAAGCATATAAATAACCGAAAGACACAAATAATGAATAATAATTAAAAGATCTTGAATATGACAATAAAACGTGTACTGACCTAAAAGGCTTTCACAGAGAAAATTCAATTGATTAGAGATTTTGAAATGCGCGGAACGATTGTTAAGAAGACTGAGCAGTGTCTATTACAAAACAGAGACAGAGAAAGAATATAATAAACAAATTATTTCATAAACATAAGAAGCTGGACATGCATAAAAAGTGTCTAACAATTATGATCTTATTCCTTTTATGGTTGAAATGTCGTTCCACCCAGTGACTAGTATTCCTTTAAATACATATGATGGGCGATGGTAGTGGCGACTCCCACTAATCAACCTAAAGCCACCCGCCCTTCTTCTCCTCAGTTGGGGTGGGTGCCAACAGTGGTCGACTCGGGGTAGATGAAGCGTTATTGTGGAAGGTCGCAGCTGGCGGAGTCGAAGGTTTCTGTTCACTGCTTGAGACACTCTTCTCTTGGGGAGACTTTATTTCTGGGGAAACCTTTTCTGCAGGTGCCTTCTCTGGCGAAACCTTCTCTGAGGGAGTTTTCTTTTCTGTGGAAACCTTTTCCGCAGGTGCCTTCTCCGGCGAAACCTTCTCTGAGGGAGTTTTCTTTTCTGTGGAAACCTTTTCTGCAGGTGCCTTCTCTACTGGAATCTTCTCTGTTGGAGGTTTTTCCACGGGAGCCTTCGGGGCTGCCGGAGCTTGGGGCTTCACGAATGGCTTGTGAGAGGGAGGAGATGGAGGCACAGGAGTCTCTGTTGGCTTAGGGGTGGAGGGGATTACGGCAATGGTAGGTGGTGGACTGCTTTGGACGTCAGATTCTTGCTTGGGTGGAGGCCGTGATGGGCGACGGACAAAGTCCACCGTCTCCAAATCATCGGAACCAGTGAATGTCTGCTGCTGGACCTGCTGTACCCGAGGGGCGGCGGGACGGCGAAGAGCATGCTCAGTATCAGGGCCACGACGGGCACCCACGGCCGCTGGGGGAGGGATCCTTACTGCTGAGGGATCCTTGATGGGGAGGCGTCCTATCTGCTGCAGTTTGGGGGGTGCCGGACCCTCAGACTTCTGTTGATTGTTGATGGGCAGTTGTCCACTGGGCTTGGCCTGGCTAGGCTTTACGGCTCCCGGTTGCTGCTGGATTTGAGCCACTGGTTTCTGAGGTGCACTTTCTTTCTTCTGAACTTGAGCTTCATCCTTGTTCACATCTTTCTGCTGGACTTTAGGGGCTTTGGTCTCTGACACCGTTGAGATGGTTGCTGGAGGCTTCGTAGACTTTTTCTCAGCTTTAGAAGCTTCAGGTTCTGCCTTCTTTTTGATGATTAATAGAGAATCCTTCACGTTACGGGGAACAGGCACGTCTAAGCTGATGGGTCCGACGTCCCCACCTTCCCTATTAAGCGTGGTGGAGGAGCGACGTCCTGGCACAGTCAGCATGTTGGGATCCTTTGCTTGACCTGCGGTATCATAGTCTCACTTATCCATATTATGCAGCATATATTTTATTGAAAAAAATCAAATACATTCCTACCTCAAAAATATTTCAGAAAACCTTGGTATGATACTTTTGATATTATAAAGAAATAAGTTTTCCAAGTGGAAAATGTATTAAAAAAAAGGCATTAAATAAACCTCTAGAATATAAATAATTTTTTATATTATGGTAAACGACCCAACTTAATCAGCACCCAACAACGACTGTCTTATCATGAAAACTGTCTTCCCAGTCGCTTACAGTAGACATAAACATACACAAAGAATTTAATTAAACTTTTGTTATTTTGTACATACCGTCCTTGACCTTGCCCTGTGCGGAGCAGAACCTGTTGCCGTCAGGGTAGGGCGGCATTGGTGATTGAGAGGGAGAAGCGTTGGGGCTCAGGTCCAGGCTCTTAATGGCGTCCAGCAGGTGAGGTCCTGTGTACAAGTCCGGGAAAGGCGAGCAGCCGCGGGAGGAGCCTGGAGAACCATCTGGTGTTCCTTCCTCCATCTTCCTGCGTGCCTTCTCCATGGCCACCTTCAGATTCTCACGGCCTGGGGCGTCGCCCATGCCAATCTGGGACCTGACGAGGTAACAACAACTTGTTTTAAAGTGCATAATGCACAATTGGAGGTGATCAAGGAAAAAAAAACGCCTTTAAACTGACTTAAGAAGTGGCCGAGGATATGCCGTTTCGGCAAATTGGCAATAGTCACCACTAAATTATGTCAAATTTTACCATGAACGAACCACTGAATACTGTGAAACTTGAGTATGCATGCATTAAGATTATTGTTGGTTCTTTCCTTCTAAAATCAGGTTTAGTTCAGTGATGGCTTTTGTCACTTCTTCAATAAACTCAAAGTGTTTTTCCTTAATCTTCGACCATATTTGAATTATATCAAATAATGTCTTGTGAAATCTCGAAAAACCGTCTGGCAAGGACGCCAGCCTGAGCGAGCCTTTATTGGTTACAGTCGTAGGTTTACCTCCTCACAGTACTGTGCTACTACATACTCCTTCCCTCTACCACTATCTCTCACTTACCCATCCTCGACCTCTACAGTACACCTAGTGTCTCTCCCTCCCTCCCTCTACCACTATTCCACCTTACCCATCCTCAACCATCATTACACCAGCCAATAACACTCTACCTTAAGTTTCACCATCTACAATTCATTCTATTACAAATATGTTTCAACACCGAAAATCTAAGCATGATAAACCGAGGCACCGACTATATACAGAGATAGTGAAGAAAATTGAATAAGCGAGATAGTAGTGATTTGTAACGATGTTAGTAAGCAAATAGATAAGATAAAGCCTAAAAAGTCACCAGGTCCCGATGAGATAATTGCCAGAGTATTAAAGGAATGTAAGGAAGAGCCCAGTCGGCCCTTAGCAAAATTGTTTAACATGTCATTAAAAACGGGTGTAGTACCAGAATCCTGGAGAATAGCGAATTGTGATACCGATTTTCAAGAAGGGAGATAGATCACTATCCTCTATTTACCGTCCAATTAGTTTAACATCAATTGTAGGCAAATTGCTGGAAGAAATAATTTCAAACTCTATTCGAAATTACCTGGAGAAAGACAAGTTGATCAATGATTCCCAACATGGCTTCATAAGTGGGCGTTCATGTCTGACTAATTTATTAATATTTTTTTCAGCTGTTTTCAAATCAGTGGACGACGGGCACAATTATGATGTTGTGGTATACCTCAACTTTAACTAAACCTTTGACAGAGTCCCCCACGAAAGACTAATACGAAAAGTGGAGGCTTATGGCATTGGAGGAAATATTCTAAAATGGATTAGGGCTTGGTTACAGGACAGGAAACAACGAGTAAGCATTAATGGCACTAAATCTGATTGGGGTAACGTTACTAGTGGAGTACCCCAAGGCTCATTACTTTGACCATTATTATTTATTATATACATAAATGACATAGATATAGGCGTAGACAGCAACAGAAGTAAATTTGCTGATGACACTAAATGGGGCGTGTAATTAAATCTGTCGAGGACTCCTCAAAACTACAAGAAGATCTAAACAAATTTTTCGAATGGTCTGGACAAATGTAAAGTGCTTAGCCTAGGAGATGTAAACAGAGAAACCAGATATCAGATGAATAACGTTGTTATAGAGAAATCCAACTGTGAGAGAGATTCAGGAGTAATGATAAGTAGGAATCTTAAACCAAGTCAACAATGTGTATTTGCTCGAAATAAAGCTAATAATGTACTTGAGAGTGTTAGTTACAAGACTAGCGAAGTTATCCTAAAACAATATCTTGCGCTTGTGAGACCTCACTTGGATTACTCAGTTCGTTTCTGGTCACCCTACTACAGAATTGATGTAGAATCCCTAGAAAGAATTCGGAGGAGAATGGCAAGAATAATCCCGGGCATTAGGAACCATGAGTACAGAGACAGGTTAGAGCATCTTAATTTGCACGTCCTCGAGAGACGTAGAGTGAGGGGCGATATGATTGTCATGGGTTGCGTTGGGCCTCCCGCACAACCCATCCCAAATGTTTGTTTACGGTAGAGATAAGGTAACCGGCCAGCCATAACTGGGACATGTATGGGAGGGGGGCAGGCCAGTGAGACAGTGGTGTACTGTTCATCACTTCACGCCTCCAAAAAACCAATTTAGCCAGTGGGCTTTAGACCTTGGGTTAGAGAAGACCTCCTGCTCCGCGGACTTAAGACCAGGGGCCATACAGTCCTACCAGTGCTACGGGTCTGTGTGTGCAAATCCCCAAGATTTTTGTTAAGTCCAGCGACAAGTTAACACATCCTGTAAAGGAAGTGATCAATGGTGAGGGCCTGTTTGCTACAAGAGCACTCCAGGCCGGCCTAATAGATCTAAACTATTAATTCACCAGGTTGACAAACTCTCCCTTATAACTTACGGTACTGTGGCGTGAATGTGAGTGACTGACCTATCCATGCAAATTATAAGTCCAGTGTATGGAATTGTGCCAAATAAACGTAAGTGCAATCATCTGCCCGTATCTGTGATCCCTTTATTATTATTATTACCAAGGGTAATGACTGATTGGTTATGACAAAGTATAACCAATAACTTAGATGGATGTTGGAAGTTAGTGGAATTCATTAAATCATCATTTATCAAGTACATAACGCATTGAATGCCGGAAGCAGAGCAAAATTCTACGTAGTGATACACCATAATCTCTTGGGTGAGTAACCAGTGTGAAGGTATCCGAGTTCTACGGTAAGAAAGCCACTTTCCTGCATTTAAAACGTAACAATTGGCGCCCGAACAGGGACCCAGACCGTGGATGATTGCACAATTGTATCGCCACACCTACACCATGTCAGCTCGTGCAGCGGCTTTTGAGGAAGCACGTGCCCTCGGGCTGGAGGGGGCTGAGGCGGTTGCATACATGGAGAAGGTTGAGGAGAGAGAAGACAAGGCTGCGGAGAGAGAAGACAAGTGACGCGAGCACGAAGAACTCTTAGCCCAGCTAGACTTTCAGAAGGAAGAAAAGAAGCTGGAACGTGAAGAGAGACAAAGGGAACGGGCGTTCCAACTGGCCTTAGCGGAAAGGAACCAAAATTCTCCCACTCAAAACGTCACTTATAGGAAATTTCCACAGATGCCCACCTTTAAGGAGGGCGAATCCATGGAAATGTACATTTCCCGGTTTGAGCATCTCGCAGAAGCCTACGAGCTTGATGACAGCATTAAGGAATTTGAGTTCCTGAGCCTATTTGATGGGAAAGCTTTAGGGATTCTTCGACGACTAGAGCGTCCTGAAAATAAATTCCCTGACATGAAGTCTGCACTGCTGCGGGCATATGGGCTGATTACTGAGCAGGCCAGGCATCAGTTCAACAGGGCAATGTTGGAAGAAAATGAAACGGCTGCACAGTTCCGGGATCGTTTAAGGGACTATGTGGCTCAGTGGATGAGTAAGGATGAAACCCCCAAGTCCGTGGAAGGGGTTATAGACTTAATGGTGCGCACGCAGTTTGAAAGGTCTTGTCCTCCTGAACTTGTGGCTCAAATCAGGGCTAATGGAGTTAAGACGTCGAAGGAAATGGCAAGCAAATCAGACGCTCATTTCAGCGCTTTCGGGTACCACACTCGGAGGCGGTGGTCGAACAGGGAGTCGGCAGGTAACCAACAAAGTCAACAACCTCTACAGAAGCAGCCACCGAACCCACCCAGGCAACAAGGAAATGACCAGCAACCACAACCGCAAAGACAGCAACAGAAACAGCAGCAGAAGCAGTACCAAGGCCTCCCGAAGTATCAGGACAGTTGGCGCCCGGGCAACAATCCACGATGGAACCAGCGGCAGGAAGCCGCCGTGGCTCAATTCGTAGGCCAAGGTGCCAGCAATAATAATCCACAAAGAGACCAGCAGCAGGAAGCCTCCGGTGTTCAAACTGTGGGCGGGGAGTGGCCTGACCTTCCAGCAGGGCCGATCGTCATGCAACCTGAAGCAGGGGCTCATACCGAATCAAGTCTACCCCAACACCCCTACTGACTAACTGCCGCCTCCAACCTCTCCTCGAGGGGTCACCCCACCTTTCTTGTTAAACCTGGATACGTTGGAGGAGTTCCAGCGACTGTCATGCGAGATAGTGGGGCATCAGGCTGTATTGTCAGGAAGGAATTGGTGGGGCAACATCAATACACCGGAACACAAGTAAGTGTTAAATTAGCCAATGGTTACATTCAAACGGTTCCAGTGGCCAAGATTGAGGTGGACACCCCCTTCTTCTCAGGTTGGGTCACTGCAGCAGTCATGAGGGAACCTATATACGATCTCATCATTGGGAATATCAAGGGAGCAAGAAACAGTTGTGCAGTGGATGCTGCAACCCAAACTGATGCTGCCGCTTTGACCCAAATTAATGCTGCTGCAGTCACTCGGGGTATGGCCCAAACAAAACCTCGAGTCACCCCATTGGCTATTGCCACATCGTCTGATCTCATCAATAGTCAGGATGTCGTCCAAGAGCAAGAGGATGACAGCACGCTCACTTCGGTACACAAGAGTTTGATAGTTGGGACCATCAAGGAGACATTTGGGAATCGAACGAGGTTCGTAAAGAAGAGGAACCGTCTCTACCGAGAGACTGTGGCGTCTCTGGGTGAAACACGACTGCAGTTCGTGGTTCCTTCCAAGTACCGCCTGGCTGTATTCAAGCTAGGTCATTGCACTGCTCTCGGCGGTCATATGGGTAAAAAGAAGACCTTTGACCGCATCAGTGCAGCGTTCTTCTGGCCAAGGATGGGCCAGGAGATCACCAGGCTAGTCCGCTCTTGTGATGTGTGCCAGAAAACCAGTGATCGAGGGCGAGTTCCGCCTGCACCACTACAGCCCCTCCCACTGATCTCTGAACCCTTTGAGAGGGTGGCGGTGGACATTGTAGGGCCGATAAACCCAAGGGCGAGCGATGGGGCAAAGTATATTCTCACCTTGGTGGACTTTAGCACGAGGTGGCCCGAGGCTGTATCCTTGAGGAACATTGAGGCCACGACTGTTGCAGAAGCCATGTTGGAAATCTTCTGTCGGGTTGGTATTCCCAAACAAGTCCTCAGTGACAGGGGAACCCAGTTTACTTCTGCCATGATGGAGGAGTTGGTGCGGTTGTTATCGGTAAAGGGGCTAAAGACAACACCCTATCACCCGATGTGCAACGGACTCTGTGAGAGGTTTAATGGGACGCTGAAGAAAATGCTCAGGAGGATGGCAGCCGAACAACCTAAGGAGTGGCCACGCTACATTGCCCCACTTCTGTTCGCGTACCGGGAGGCGCCACCGAGCTCGCTCAAGGTGTCTCCCTTCGAGCTTATGTACGGCAGGTCCGTCCGGGGACCACTACAGGTTCTTCGGGAACTGTGGGATGATGAGGAATCAGATCCGGAAGTCAAGACCACTTATTCATATGTCATTGACTTAGCTGATCGTCTCCAAGAAACCTGTCAACTGGCAAAGCAAGAGCTGATAAAGGCTCAAGAGGTCCAGTTACAAGACTAGCGAAGTTATCCTAAAACAATATCTTGCGCTTGTGAGACCTCACTTGGATTACTCAGTTCGTTTCTGGTCACCCTACTACAGAATGGATGTAGAATCCCTAGAAAGAATTCAGAGGAGAATGGCAAGAATAATCCCGGGCATTAGGAACCATGAGTACAGAGACAGGTTAGAGCATCTTAATTTGCACGTCCTCGAGAGACGTAGAGTGAGGGGCGATATGATAGAGGTGTATAAATGGAATTCAGGGCTAAACGAAGGTGATATAACCAAGTACTCAAACTATTCAACCAGGAGCGAACTCGTAGCATTTGTTTTAAATTAGACAAATTTAGATTTAGGTGCAAGATAGATAAACATTGGTCTCGAAATAGAATAGTGGATGAATGGAACAAGTTACCATACTGTACATCATCATTAACTCGAATATGATGGATAGCTTCAAACATAGGTTGGATGGATATATGAGCGATAGGGGTTGGGTGTAAATGCAGAGACGTCAGCTGAGCAGTGAGGTGAGAAGACGCATGTCGCAGTTACTCCCGACCCACGAGCTCCCACTTGCTCACGTCGGCGCCTGGCCAGACTTACTGTCGCCACACACGCCACTCTCACTTTGACGTGGATATCTCGTCTCTGTTGAATTATCTTGCTTGTTTCTCTGTGTTTTATGCTCACATTTCTTAGTGCCCTCACCGATTCTCCCAGTATTAACGAACCCTGCGGGAACTGTCGTTAGGACAGGCCACAAAGGGGCCCCTTAGAGGGGTGTGAGCTGGGCCGGTGAGTTTAGCTGATAGGGTAGAGTAGGTTCCCCCTTTTGGGGGTCCTGTTGCAAAAACAGAGCCACCAACCTATGACCCCCGGGGTTGGCTACGGCACTGGTCCTAAGGCAACAAGGAACTAGGTAGGTGTAGTGAGCCTTCATTGCGAGAGAGACGTAACCAATGGAAGGAAAATGCCACAAGAGGCCTCGGAAGGAAAACAAAAATCTCTGACATAGACAATATATCCCCAGCAATCCACCCCGTGGAAGAACCACCCACCTTCGCGACTCCGACTGTGAAGAAGTACAAGATTCCCAAAGAAACCGAATTCAACCATGCATACGAGGTAGTGGTAGCACTGGAACTAGAATACAAGAACATCAAGTTCAGTGTGAAGCCCAATCTAGTTGGAGACTTGATACTTCCCCCCCCCTCCCCCCAAGACCACAACACAGCCAAGATCCTCAGGGAGGTCACCAACCTCAACGGGAAGACGGTCAAGATAATACCATTGGACCCCGAGGAGAAAACAACCAGAATGGTCCTACTACGATATCCTCTGGAACTACCTGTATAAGTCATCAAAAAACATCCAAAAGTGACCAAGGCAAAGCGTTGTGTTACGAGTCAGGTCAAAGCACAGGCAAGGCAAGTGCTAGTGGACTTCAAGGGGACAGTCCCAGAGGAGGTAGACCTAGGCAACTGGGGGACTTACAAGTTGCGTCCTTTTGTCCCAGAACCACTACGATGCTACAAATGTCAGAAATTTGGACATCACCAATCCAGATGCCACAAAAAAGTGAGATGTGGCATTTGCAGCCAAAGCCACAAGACAGAAATGTGTATTCAAAAGTACAAGGAAGGAACCATCACGACAGCCAAGTGCCCAAATTTTGGAAAGAAACATTACGCTTGGAGCACATCATGCCCAGAGAGGAGAGAGCTGATGAAAAATGCAATGGCAAAAATTCAACCACAAAACACAACAGAAGCACCTTAGAGCACATTCGTATGGGGTCAACAGCGACAGAAAAAAGTCAACCCAACATCCACCCCGCCCCAACAGTCAGAGGTTTCCTTCCCTGCACTTTCCCCACCAGGCTACAGGACAAAACTGAAGACACCGGGACAAAATCAGTCCATGCAGGAAACCATGACAAATCAGTGGACTCCACAACTGCAGCTCCAAAGCTGCATAGCAGTAAAAGTACAGAACACTCCAGTAGTGGTGGAGAACATCATATTGCCTGGGACACTAAAACCCCCCTCAGGCGACCACCCAACTGAATACACCCCAGCCTGCCAATCTACAAGCGGCATTCACAGAAGAACAAATAAAACAGATGATCACCATTATGATAGTGACTTTCTCTACTATAATAAAGAAATAAGAAACCAGCACCGAAAATATAATAAATGCAGTTATGACACAGCTCACAGAAAAGATGCAGGAAGACCAGACCCCCAAAACTGCACAAATACAAGTGGAACAAACGACGCCCTTGAGTCAGATATCAGACAAGAGGAAGAACTTGGCATTCGAGAGATCACTCAAAACCGTGAAGCCTCAAGCCCCTCGCAACAGATCACGAGGAATTGAACAAGCACAGACCGTCAGCAAACACACGATCACAGACAAGAGCGACAGCACCCTGAAAAAAGCAGAAAAAACTCCCGAGATACCTCCAAAAACAAGCGGAATTCCACCTCCTGCTCCTCCCTTAGAGCAGGTGCCCAAGAAACAGCCACCAATGAGCACACCATTCCTAACAGACGAGGAGGAGAGCGACTCAACCATGAACGCCAGAGCAACTACAGCACCAGAGAAGAGGAGATAATGATAGAATAGCCCACCTCCTTGTCATCTCAAGATAACACAGTGGAATGTACAAGGCCTGTCCAACAAACGGCATACTGTACAAGCAGCAGCCATAGCTAAAAATATTGATGTCTTCATTCTGCAAGAAATCCTGATGTCCAAAGATAAACAATTCCGCTTGCCTGGATACCAACAGTACTCTGTACCAAAGGGGCCCAACTCCCATGGCAGCATGATACTCGTCGGGCGACCATCCCCAGTTCAGAAGTAGAACCAGTTCACTGTGGAGATGGAGTAGAGGCACAAGCTGTTCGGATACACCTGGCAAACGACAGTCTTGTAGTATACAATATCCATAAACCGCCTACCAAACGACTAGAAGCCGGTGAATTACTGACACAAGCAACACAGGAACTTGTGCTCATTGCTGGGGACTTCAATGCCCACCATCCAACGATCAATTCGACCACAGCAATGTTATCACCTAGTGGAACTGCTGACAGATGTTCCAGAAATAACGCTCATTAATACTGGGGAACCAACACACATACTGGGAGGAACATTGGACCTCACATTCATCTCCACTGAGCTCGTTCCAGTGGCTCAGTGAGAGGTAGATGATGAACTGACCAGTGACCACTTTGCAACGACAACTACTTTGAGGGTGGAGCTACTCTCTCCTCCCCCACGTCCGCCACCCAGATGGAATGCCAAGAAAGCAAATTGGAAATTATATCAAGATGAACTCCAAAAATGGTATTCGAACTATGAACCAGCAGAAGATATTGACCAACTAAACCAGGACCTTACTGATGCCATACAACACGCAGCAGAGGAAGCAATACCAAAAACAAACCCTACAAATAGACACCACAAAGACTATTGGTTCTACAATGACGAAGTCAGAGAACAGAATCACAGAATCAACACATTCAGAAGACATCTTCGACAGTACCCTTCCCCTGAGGGAGTGAAACTCTTGAGAGCTGCTGTCCAACATGCTCGTCAAAATACTCAGAAAATTAGGGAAAACAAATGTCTCGAGTGGTGTGCAACCCTTAATGCACACAGCAGCCTGAGTGAACTCTGGAGAAAACTCAGGATACCAACAGGAAAACTGCCCAGAGCTCCAGCTTACCCCCAGCCACTACAGGAAGCAAATCGCTTGGCAGAGCACTTTGCAGAACGCTCGTCATCAGCTCAACTACCTCCTGAAATAAGACTTCATCTACAGCAAGTACAACTGGAGAGAGAAGTAGTAGTCAGACATGCAATTGAACAAGCTGACACTACAGACTGTCTGTTTACTATAGAAGAAATCAGAAGGGCCAGGAAAACAAACAAAGACACCGCTCTTGGCAGTGATGGTATAACCTATTCATTGCTCAGCAATGCAGGACTTGCTGGTGACCTTGCTCTCCTAACAGTTATCAACGTATCATGGTCAGCAGGCAAACTCCCGTCAGCTTGGAAAAGAGCAAACATTGTTCCTATTCCCAAACCCAATGATCCCCAGAATTTCAGACCAATATCACTAACAGCATGCATCGGCAAAACCGCCGAAAGGATGGTCCTTACACGACTCCTCTGGAAAACTGGACCACTTCATCACAATATCTTTGGATTTACCAAAGGTGTCAGCACTGCACACAGTTTGGCCACTCTCCTGGGATCGATTGGTCAAAATAAGGCAATCGTAGTATTCCTTGATCTAGAGAAAGCATTTGAGCTGGCAAATGCACAGGCCATTGTAACCACTCTGGCCCGGAAAGGCGTCAAGGGATGCCTACTGGTTTGGATTGCTGACTATCTCCAAAACTGAACAGCAAGAGTTACCTGTCAATGACAAGTCTCGGATCACCAAAGACTGGAAAATGGCACACCACAGGGAGGAGTTCTTAGTCCAACTCTCTTCAACATCCTCATGGAAAACTTGTGTCGGCTCCCCTTTCAAGAGGGTACCAAACTGCTTTGCTATGCTGATGACTTAGCACTGATAGTAAAAGGCAGAAACCAGATCAGCAAAGTCCAAAGAGCACTAGACCTCATCAGTGAAAAATGTATGAGTCTCGGGCCCAAGATATCAATCCCAAAATCAAAAGCCATGCGGATTGGACACAATGAGCCGGTGACACAACTGCAAATACAAAGTATTGCCCTACAATGGGTCAATGTATACAAATACCTGGGCATCTGAATTGACAAAGGTCTCAACTTTGACAATGAGATAAACTATCTAAGAGACCGAATGGGCAAGAGAGTCAACATAATGAGAGCCATGACAGGACCCAAGGTGGGGGTGGGACATGTAGTCCTAAGAACGCTATATATACGCGCCATTCGATCATTAACAGACTATGCGACACCGGTTCTTAACACACTGTCTGAGTGGCAGTGGGAGAAATTGGAGGTTGCTCCAGAATAACGCTATGAGAGTCATTGTCAAAAATTTAAAACTTACACATAGAGACAGGTCTCACATCTCTTCAAGCTAGGGTGGAACGATGAACAGCGTGCTTTGCAACAAAACTGATTACCAGGGCTCGGGAAAGTGACACCAAGAATGGACTCTTACGAGCACTGAACCTTAACAGAGATGTCTTTAACAAGAAAATATGGCTATTGTGCGCAGCTGACGCTGTAAATCGACTGGAACTGAAAGACACAATCCTCAGCAAAGGACCTGATACAATGATTCCAGGCTACAGCACCCCAGCACCGTGGGAGTCCCCGCCAGCAGTCTTCAACATTCTACAAACTGGGACAAGAAAGGCCGACTCTAACCCATATGAGCTCCGACAGATAGCAGAGAGAAACATGAAGGCACTAACACCTCACAATAGTACAGTGTATTACACAGACGGTTCCGTAGAGCCCACCAGTACGAAGGCAGGAGCAGCCTTCACCATAGAATGAGGTAACATATCCCTTTGGGGAACCTCAGATGAATGCTCTAATTTGCAAGTTGACCTAGCTGCCATACTTGGAGCCCTAAGACACGCTTCCATTAACAGTCAACAAGGCGTTGTAATACACACTGACTCACGATGTGCTATTGAAGCACTACAATGCAGAGAGCATAGAGACAACATTCATCTCATAACATCCGTTATTGGACTACTGCAAGGTTTAAAACTACAAGATCGGCAAGTTATCATTAACTGGGTGCCCAGTCATATCGGAATCCCAGGGAATGAACGAGCTGATGCTGCTGCCAAGGCTGCGTTAGGACAGCGAAACATTGAGATGAACATCCCGCCCAGTCAGGAGCAGATAAAGAAGACCACAATAACACGAACTGCCCAGTGGAAAATAGACAAACATAGAAGATTAACACCAGTATCACGATCGGCCAGGTGGTACTATCTGGTCACGAATTATGAGAGACCACCACTCATGAAGGATATAACAAGAAGGAAAGAAGTCAACTTCCACCGAGTGAGACTGGGATACCCATGCATATGGGAAATCATTGTACAAGTACCAGCAGAGCAGCGCATGTGCAAGACCTGCGACAGCGGAGCAGAAAACTCACTGCAGCACTACCCCATAGAGTGCCTAGAACACAATTAGCTCGGAGAAACATACAACCCCCCCTATCACAGCAGAGAAGGTTGCCAAAATGCTAACCACCAACCACTCTCAAGAACCCCTACAGTTTCTTACCGAGTATCCACCCCCACGTCAGTGGCGGAGATGTACAGTTAACTAAAAAGATGCTGGTGTTTTATCCCAGCAGTGGGTGGACCAGCATTTTAGCTTAAGGTCCGCGTTGGTAATATTCCCACAAATCTTAAAGAAAAATAAAGTGTAAATGGGACTGCCCAGTATGGACCAATAGGCTGGCTGCAGTTTCCTCCATTTATATGTTTTTATGTTCTTAAGTCAGCTGTCACCGTGTGTAAGACATTACCTCTGGGCTCCTTGGTCCATAGTTGTTATGATAACTATAAGTGTGTGTGTGTGTGTGTGTGTGTGTGTGTGTGTGTGTGTGTGTGTGTGTGTGTGTGTGTGTGTGTGTGTGTGTGTGTGTGTGTGTGTGTGTGTGTGTGTGTGGAGATAATGACGAAGAGACAGCAAAGTTTCAATCGTACATCTCACTGGCAGTCTTGGCGATGGCGAGGCGAGCTACTCGACGGAACTTGTCACCAGCGGACTCCTCGGCCGCGGGCACCTCTTCTTTATCTATGGTGTCCTCTGAGCCCATAGCGGGAGACACGTGGAAGTCTCTCATCAGCCGACGCTCCCACACTCGCATCTTGCGTCCCATGGCAGCTGTGAGCGAGAGGGAGGGTGGGGGTTATCTTACATGGCAAGATAAACAGGACAAATACAGTAGAGCCCCAGTTGATATCAACTTTCAGTAACCCTAAACATTTATATATAAAAAATATTTAATTCAATAAAATTAAGGTAATTATAATAATAATAATAATAATAATAATAATAATAATAATAATAAAAATAATAATAATAATAATAATAATAATAATAATAATAATAATAATAATAATAATAATAATAATAATAATAATAATAATAATAATAATAATAATAATAATAATAATAATAATAATAATAATATGCTTTGGATGCACAATAAAAAATCATTGCATTACATTAATCATAAATACATGATGGACGTCTAAAAAAATTCAAGATTCTAAAATATAAGGAAATAAGAATGTAATATAAGCTTGCAAAGAAAAGAGGTAAGTCTGTTTTGTGGACAGCCTCGCCCTCTGCCAGTACCTCTGCTCTTCTTGGCGCACATCGAGATATCCATGCCGTTATGTCCGAAGAGATCAATGAGTTCGAATCTCAGGGAAGAGATATCGCCCTTAACCTCGCTGATGTCATCCTCGTTGACGGGTCGTTCTTCATTGCGTCGCTGGAGGGAGCACACGTAGCGCCAGATGAGAGCACGCATCACTGACAAGTAGCGGTAGTCGCGGGCCTTCATGTGGCGGTTGTGTGACTGGACGGGAGGATAACATTACAATTAATTTTTCATCCACTGACCCGACACAAACACCTGACCATTAGACCAACACTAACACCTGACTATTTACCCAACATTAACACCTGACCACTGGCCCAACACTAACACCTGACTATTAACCCAACATTAACACCTGACCACTGGCCCAACACTAACACCTGACTATTAACCCAACATTAACACCTGACCACTGACCCAATGCTATCACCTGACTACTGACCCAACACTAACACCTGACCACTGACCCAATGCTATCACCTGACCACTGACCCAACACTAACACCTGACCACTGACCCAAAACTAACACCTGACCACTGACCCAATGCTATCACCTGACTACTGACCCAACACTAACACCTGACCACTGACCCAACACTAACACCTGACCACTGACCCAACACTAACACCTGACCACTGACCCAACACTAACACCTGACCACTGACCCAACACTAACACCTGACCACTGACCCAACACTAACACCTGACCATTGGCCCAACACTTATCACAGTGTATATGGTCAGGAGCCAGTTAGTGCAGTACTCACCCTTGAAGACATACTACGGACCAGTTTTGACTTCTCACTGTGTTTGCCGCACATCCTGAGGAAGGTCTTGAAGGTGGGGAAGATGTTGAAGGGCGGAGGAAGCGTGTTACCTTCCTCGAAGTAAGACATCCACAGCTTGGTGCGGGCGAACTTCCACTCAGTGTCAGCGTGTTCCTGTGTGAGGGGATATCATAATCATTGGATAGGTGGTACATGTTATGTTTAAATGCAGTTAAGAGTGGTTATGGGGACCTATAAGCTATAACTCAGAATAAGAGAGACTTAAACTCAATGTGAGACTAAATCTCCCTTGATAAAAACCCACTTACACTGTGAGAGACAAGACTAGAGCCTGTTCAGAATATTGGGCCCTTACAATAAACCGGGCGATACACAGTGACTGACTAATTACTCCTTGAACTCACTCAGTACTTCCACCAAAACAGACTATGGAAGAGGGAGGCTCCTCCATCACGAGATACTTACAACAATGAAGGAATAAGAGTTGGACATCATAGCGATGAGGAGGTTGAGTAGGACGATAATATTGATGACAGAGTAAGCGCCGAACATAAGCATGGACCAAAAGCGGGTGTACTCGCGGATGCCAGTCAGCTCGAAGTCCTCCAGACCCACCATACCGAAACCTGCCCAGAACAATGACTGGGATGCCTCGAACAAACTGTGGTGGACCAGACAAACATGTAAACAAAAACAGGGTAATATTATAGACAGAAACGTATTAGAAAAAACGACAAGATAAGGGAAGAAAATAGAAAACTCAAACTAGTAGTTGTTGACATCAAACTTTTGTAAATAGACCCAAGACACCAATAGATATACTGTACTGTACTACACTGTACTGTACTGTACTGTAAGTCGCAAAGAAGAAAATTAAGTATTTAGAAGCTCAGCAAAAAATATATACGAGTATATAAGAATATATCTGAATAAGAAGAAAATGGAAGATTTTTTAAATTTTAGCCAAGTTTTCCCCAACAAAGTCAAGATAATGAAGAGAATGGCAATATAATATTTGTGAAACTAATAATATACAGGCAAAGATTTATGAACATGGAGGGCCATATACATGAAGTGCATCAAGAGCATAATGCAAATTGCTTGTCAGTGAGAAAATGCCATAAGAATTTGGAGATGAGGGTACTTAAATTATCAGTCCAGAAAGATTGATATAAATGCCAGGATTTCTTCACGTCAGGAGAGTGTGGGAAAGAATCCATCAACTAAAGTCTAATAATACCAAGTCAACCTATACGCAAGAGGCAGTGCTTATTATGTGATGTCATTGGCCCGTAGTGAAAGAAACCGGTAGTAAGGGAGGACTCGTATATTTTTCTGGGTTAGACCACCCCACCGTATTAGAAGATATTTTTGCCAGATATCATGATTTGTTTTTATCCCTAGCACACTATCTTTCAGTTAATCACTTGAATTTCTCATGAAAACATTATTTTTATGATATTCCTAATCTTATTATTAAAAAGATATATAATAATTATTATTATTAATCCTCTTCTTTCCCCTTCAATTTCAATTTCAATTTCAGTTGTATATTCCTTGATAGAGGAAGCGGGATCCTAGTGCTGTCACTAGGTACCCCTGTACAATGACACCAGAAGCATCTGGCAAGTGTGACAAGTATATCCAGTGTAAATATTATAAAGGGGCTTACTAAAGCCTAAGGAAGGAAGGATATTCCTTTAACACATAATCAATATTATTTACAAAATATCTGGCCAGTATGGGGAGGATCATCGTGTCTCCGTCAGGGGGTCGTTGAGTGGTGGTCCAGCAGGCGTCACGGAAGCGTTGTGTGTGGGGACATCTTAGGAGGTAGTGGAAAAGGGTGCTGCTGTCGGGTCTTCTGCATAATGCACAAGAGCGTTGCTCAGGGGATGCGGGGATACCAATCTCCCAAGCAAACTCATACCCAATGATGATATGTTCTTTCCCCTTTTAATATTATTTATACTCTAATGATTTTGCTGCCAGTATCAGTGTAAAACCAATAAGTAATCATAGGCATATGGTCTAGCTATTTACTGGGGATGGGGCAGAAGGAATACAAGAATTAAATAAAATAGTTAAAGAAAATAATAAAAAAATGTTAATGAATATAATCATCATCATTCTCTCTCTCCCCAAGCAATCAAAGTAAATCAGTGAATAGAAGTATATATGTGTAGAGGTTATCAATATGGCCACTAGATTTATTACAGATGACTTGGGTATACAACAGTTTCAAGCAACATATACAGTAGGTACTTTGTCTCTCCACACCTGGCTTCCTGGCCGAAAGTTAGACTTTAGGGAATTTAAATTTAAACCTGCCATAGGCTCTCAAGTATTGCCCTTCCTCCTGTTGCACCCTATATATTTGCTGAATGGACAATAAAATCAAATATTTTCTGTTTTTCATCCTTTGAAAATCGATGAAATATTAAAGTTTTATCATATAGTCTGTACTTTGATATGCATCCAGATATGGAGCATTTATCAGGCATTGTCACAGACCTTCACACAATGACGGCCAACTGGTAACTGAGGTCCGTGGCCTGGGGAGGGGGGGGGGAGTACTCACCCCCCCTCCCCCTCTCCCCTCCCACAGGCCACGGACCAGATTAAGTCATGGGCAGAGAAGGACGAATTTTCTACTCGAAGTGGGTTGATTTGATCTAATTCGACTTTGCCATCAATAATCAGAGCTAAAAGTGTGGAACAATAATTTAGTCTGATTCTCACATTATGTAAGGGTATAGAAGAAACCTGAGAATTGACCCCCCCTTCTATGACTTATTTTCTATTTCATTAATCCATTTCATGATTGTATTTCCAGGAGTAAGAGGTGGGCAGTACTCCGTGGTGGGTGTTGCTCAGAGAAGTCTTCTAAACTTATACAATGTACTAAATTATTAAAATATTATAAAATGTGTATGTGTGTGTGTAATAATAATAATAAAATAATAATAAACGGTTTATTAATAGAGTTGCAGCCGGTGGCTGAAAATATACAGACTTACATTTGATTTAGACATAATGATATAATATGTGTGTGTGTGTGTGTGTGTGTGTGTGTGTGTGTGTGTGTGTGTGTGTGTGTGTGTGTGTGTGTGTGTGTTGTAGTCGAGGTGAACACAGCAGAACTTTAGGATTCAGTATACAACTTCCTTAAAGAGGAGTAATGATGATCAGAAGACTCAAGGAAGAATACAAGATAAATGTGGAAGGTGAAGAAGATCTAACCCAAGTAGTAGCGGGCCCCAGAGATGGAGACTACCCTGTACATGCCACCCCCCCCCTGAAGCTCTAGACATAATGTAAGAACATCTGGAGGGACATGGTGTAGGGATATGAAGCTGGTGATCTTTCGTGACTATTATCATGAGATTAATTTCCTCACTCCGTATTTTATTGCTGAGGTCAATTGCATGTATTTCAATATCTTAACATTGAATATTGACAGTACCGAATGAAGAAAAATGAGTTAAATGACAAAAGTATATACAAAAAATGTTAGTTCGTAAGTTATTCTTTTTTACCTTATGTGTCAAGATGGATTTGTATTAAAACAAGTGTAAATGTTTCTTTTTACAAACATAACAACGTTACGAGCTTCACGTCACGTACCTCCTTCTTTCCTCACACAGCCAAACTGTGGAATGCTCTGCCTTCTTCTGTGTTTCCATACTTATACAATCTATCTCACTTTAAAAAGCTGGTTTTCCGGCATCTTCGTGGTGGAGATTGACACAGTATAACCTTTTTCTTCTCTATTTTCAATTTCTTTCCATTCTTTTTTTTTTTCGCCCACTTGGTCCCGTTGTGGGTCGTTTGACCTGTGCCCGGGTGGGCTAATTCACGTAAAAAAAAAAAAATCTACAACCAAGAGAACGAGCAGAAAGGGTCAAGTCAAAGTCGTTTACATAAATTACAAGAATGGGTAACGAACCTAAGCCCAGGTTGAAATTGAGAAGATTTATCGGACGCGGATGACATTAGTGGATGAAGAACTTTATGATTCGGACTAGAAACAGAAGAAACGTCACAGATTTTTTTTTTTTACAGGGAATAGCCTGTAGTGAACTTCTCCCCTACAACTGCGTAGCGGCGTCACCAGCTGCTACCATCTTCCCTAGCAACCAAGCGAGTGGCGACAGCAGATGTTACCGTATCTTAGCAACGGAACCAAAGACCGGCGACTTTCTCGGGTTTTCCCAACATGACTCATAGATGACTCACGGCTGCTGGGTATATAAGCTCTGTCTCTCCATTGAGATTCATTCTGGCCTCACTTCTACAACACGCAACACCTCCTCCTCCGCCGCTGCCTGGCGGCCCTCGCCTCTCCTCCGCCTGCCTGGCGGTCCTCGCTCCCGCCAGCGAGCATGGCGACCCACCAGCTGTCCTTCTCTGAGCTTCCTCACCAACCAGCTTTCTCATTCTGGCCATTCTTCTTGAACACGCAACACCTACTCCAGCAAGCTCCTCGCTGTCCAGCATTCATTCAACCAGGAGGCCAGCAACAGGCAACATCTTCTCTAACGAAGCTCCTGCACATCTACTTCCTTCAACACGCTACTCACCGAACGTCTCTACTGAGCAGCTCCTCACCACACGGCACCTCCAGCACCAGACTGTCTATCATATAACTTATATTATACAAGAAAACCACCTTATAGTTTCCATCCATCCTGAGTGCTAGACAACATTATACCACGAATTCCTACAAGCCCACCCTGGCACATGTCATCGACCCACAACGGGGCCTGGGGGGCGAAAAATAAAAGTTAAAATAAATTAAATGTAGAAGAGAAAAAGACTATTAATCTACACCACGAATGAATGCTGGTGATGTTCTGATAAGATACTTGATCAATAAGAAAATCGAAGGAAGGGCGGGTGAAGTAAGAGATAATCAATATGAATAGTATAAAAAAAGATAGAGACTCTGACGACATTACAGTGGACAAGAAAGCTCTGGGAGTCAGAGCACTTGAGGTACAGGAGGAACATGTGTTCTAAGCTTCAGACATACTTGTGGAATCGTCGCCACTTCATACAAGCGTCACCCTGTTTGGTCCAGTCAGGCATCCCGCCGGGCAGGGAGTAGCACTTCTGTTTCTCCAAGTCATTGTAGTACCACAACAACTGTGTTAGACCTGCAGGTACACCCAAAATATGGTCATGAGGCTGATGCGCACTTACAACTGATATAATTATATTAATGAAAGTATTATTAATGAACATACTCTGGCCAGAAATTTTCAATTAGTTACATTTTTTTCTTATCAGTAAAGTATACTTCAACTGCACTCAATGTTGAAATATGCATTTCAGGTAAGGTCATTTGTGTACACACACACACACACACACACACACACACACACACACGCATGCACCTGGAAGTCCTCTTACCGCAGGCAAATGCAAAAAGCACGAGAGTGTAGATGAAGAAGAACTTGACGATATCGATGACCATACGACCCAGGGAGATCTGGAGGGGTCCCAGGTAGGGGTTGATGCTGAAGATGTGGACCAGCTTGAGCGCCGAGAGGATGTTGGCAGCGGCAAACAGCCCCTCCGAGATGAGCTGAGGGTCGAAAGTGTCCCACTCCTCCCTCGGGATGAAAGCCGTCTGTAGGGTCAAAGGTCACAAGTCAGCTTACAATGTGTCACACGTGAAGTATGACTCATGGTGTTATTGTAGTCTAGGTTAAAGGATGACTCATATGGTGTTTCTGTAGTCTAGGGTGAAGGATGACTCGTATGGTGATACCGTAGTCTAGGGTGAAAGATGACTCGTATGGTGTTACTGTAGTCTAGGGTGAAGGATGACTTTTACTTTTTATCCTCTTCACCACTCATCAGCTCGTTCGCCACTTGGACGATCGGTCACGTTTCTGTTACGCACTGTTGGCTAATACTGGGCATGCACCGGCTCCTAAATGTACTTGAACCTGCTCCAGTGTTGGTCAAGTCTGGTCTTGAAAGAGATCACACTAGGTGCCGTCACAACACTTTCTGGCAGATTGTTCCAAGGGTTCACAACTCTTACTCCGAAAAAGTTTTCCCTCACAGTTTTCTGGACCTGCGACTTCTTCAATCTTGAGCTGTGACCTCTTGTGGGGCGAGCGTCCGCCAGCTCCAAGTAAGGACACTCGACTGAGTAGTTCCCCTTGAGATGCTTATACACGTCTGTAGTATAAGCTAGGCAAGTTCAGGCGCTCCAATCTCTCAGGATAGTTGAGGTGCCGAAGCGCAGACACCAGTCTGGTGGCCCTCCTTTGAACATTTTCAACCAACTGACAGTCCCTAGTATACCTCGGGGACCAGACGGGGTGACAGTACTCCAGATGGGGAAGCACTTCACTCTTGAATATCGTTACGTCTAGATATCTGAACGACCTTCTTATAAGACCTAATGATTTATTTGCTCGATTTACCTTCAGCTCAATGTCAACATACACACCTAGGTCCTTCTCACATTCAGTTTCAAATAGTGTAGTTTCTTCATCCCGTTGGGACATATGATACGCCTCCTTACCGTTGGTATGCCCCAGGTGCATCCTCTTACACTTCGTGACATTGCATCTCAGCAGCCATTTCTTCGACCATTCCTGGAGCCCACAGAGGTCCTTCTGCAGCTCTTCACAGTCCGCTTGGTTCTTGATTTCCCGAAATAACTTGCCATCATCGGCAAACATTTGTATGGAGGAGTGTACAACGTCAGGCATGTCATTTATGAAACAAACAAACAACAGCGGGCCCAATACACTGCCCTGTGGTAGCCCGCTTGTGACATGTACAGATGATGATTTCGTGCCATTAATCACCACACACTGCTTGCGGTCATGTAGAAAGTCTTCTATCTGCTCTAGGACATTTCCCCGAATTCCGTACCCTTCCAGTTTGATTTTAAGCCTTTCGTGGGGTACACTGTCGAAAGCCTTGGCAAAATCTAGGTATATATTGTCGATATTACCGCCCCGTTCCAGAAGATGGGTCCAAATATCCAATACCTTAAGCAATTGTGTTAAGCAGGAGCGTTCCGGCATAAACCCATGTTGACAATCCTTTACAAGGTTGTTTCGTAGATGCTCCATCGCCGCATCTTTAATAATACTCTCAAGTACTTTACATATTATGCTGGTCAGGCTCACCTGTCTATAGTTGTTCGTGGAGTGACGATCGCTCTTCTAAAAGATAGGACTCACATAAGCCATTTTTCAATCACTGGGGACCTTTTGTTCATCCAGGCATTTACTGAGCAGGATCTTCAGGAGTTCGGCAAGCTCGTTGCACAACTCTCTTAGCACTCTGGGATGCACCATGTCAGGGCCGGGACTCTTATGGACCCTTAGCTTTGACAGTTTATTTCTAATACCCTCTTCTGTGAACACAGTGTGGGTCAGTGCTGTGTCGAACCGTCTGTCCTCTAACACCGAGGAAAAGAAGCTGTTCAATGCATCAGCTATGCCCTGGTCAGAATCGGCATAACTACCAACTTCAAGCCTCAGGTTAGATACTCCTACTCGCGTTTTTAATTTCGATTTTGCATAGCGGTAAAACGCCTTTGGGTTTGACTTGACCTTGGTTGCAACCAGCATCTGGAACTCCTTTTCAGCCCTTCTACACTCTGCCTTTGTTTGGTTTCTGGCTCTTGCATACATTCTCCTGTCCTGCTCTTCGGTTTACCTAACCCAAGTCTTGAATTTCTGGGTTTTCTTCTTAACTTTGTCGACCGCCGCATGGTTCATGTGTAGGAATCCCCTCCTATTTCTAGAGGAACTAAGTTTGGTCTTGGGTATATATTTATCGATCAAATGGGTCACTTTACAAGTTATTATATTCAGCGTAGTGTCTGAGTTCTCTCGCCTTAGTGAGTCAGGCCAGTGGATACCCCTCATCTCTTCCCTCATCCCGTTGTAATTTCCCTTGTAATATTTGCACCTTGGCCTGGCTTTATCTTGAACATAGTAACAGTTAAATCTGAATAACACCACTACATGGTGACTGGTGCCAAGTGGGGCAAGATATTCCAGTTTGGCCACCATACCCTCCTCGTTTGTTATGATGAGGTCTAGTGGCTTGGGTGTTTGCTGCCCTCTGTAATGTGTCGGGTCTCTAACAATGTTGGAACAGAAAATTATCTCTCAGAGTTTCTACAAAAAGAGTAGCAGGATTATTCAAGTCATTTGGGGGTTAATTCGTTTCTCCAGTCGATGTCGCCATAGTTAAAGTCCCTCATGAAAAGGAGGTGGCCAGGGTTGAACATCGCTGCGTTGTCTGTTAGGCTCTCAAGTTCCTTTGATATAGTGGGCCACCGTTTGGGGATCTGTAGATACACCCGACAATATTAAGTCCCCTTCCATCAATTTCGTTTTACTGCCACTTGGACTGTTCAAAAACATCCTCTCCCTGTACCCTCGCCTTGCTGAATCTGGGTGTTGCTAGCATAGATAACCCCACACCCCTCCTGCAGGATTCTTGATTCGTAAGTGAGTCATATCCACTTAATGCAGAACTCATTCCTCTGGGTCAGACTATATTGTACAACAGTTCCTACAACTCCTACAATATCAGGTTGGGTGTACCTTCAAGTAGTGTTCAAACTCCTCTCACTTATCAGAAACGTGTGTGATGAGTGTGCATGACATTTCAGAAAGCCAGAATTTGTTCTCGGTAACGTCTCTGCTCTTTGTGTGCTCAGCCCCCCTCCATTCTTAGAAGCTGCAGCATTTGCTAGAAAGTACACTGTATTTTGAAGGGTGTGAGTTAGAAATGTCATTGTTTACGGCACTTGCCTCCTCCAACTGGTAGGCAGGCTGATGCCACCTCCTGGTGGGGGTAGGAAGCAGGGAGGAGTGCTCTGCTGCCCTGGCTCTGTGTCAAACACACTTACTTTTACTACCCTCCCCTGAATATAACCCATGTACAACCGTCCACGTTCCTCCTTGACTCCTCCCTCTTCTTCAAGTCCTGCAGGAGCTTCTTGTGCTTTGTTCCTCTGCATTACTGTGTGTGATCCTGGGTGAATGAATATACTCCAAAATGCCTCGCTCCTTGCTAAATGTTTTGCCTGCGAATAACCTCCATTCTCCTCATCACTCTTGTGTAATTCTGAGAGGGTGAGGCTTGTCCTCGCTTTGTCGCAGTCTCTTCACATCCTGAGGGATTGATGGCATCTTCAGCTTCCCCCTCTGTAAAATATTCTTAAACTGCATCTTATCCTGTTTTATCCTACTCAGTTCCCTCCGCTTGGCTCTCAGGGACTCAAAAACTAATACATTGTTCCTGCCTTCAAAACATTTCCTGTTCCTCCTCTCTCTCTAGCAGTAGGTCCGCTAATTGTCATTTCTTCAGAGACACTTCTTTGAGTCCTAGCTGCTGTAGAACCTGTTTGGTCCTTACTCCGCCACCTCAGGGCCGTGTTTGAGCCTCAGCATAACTCCTCTTTCTTAGCAACCACCTCCCATTCTATCAGTTACTTCAGTCTTAGCAAGGATCTCTTTCCCAACATTTCTGGTTTGGTAGCAAGGATCCAGCTTCATCTATTTTTTATTACGAGGGAACTCTCGTTCTCCTGTGGCTTACAATCGCCTCTTTCACCTTGACTATACAGTGAAAGAGCAGTACCAGCAACAGCCTTCATGCTTTACGGCAGCTTGTATCGTCTAAACTCTGCATTGCTCCAGGCCTGTACCATCTACATCTATATCCGTTGTCACCCTGCACTAATCATCACATGTCATAGCCCTCGTGGTTGTTGCTGTTGTGGGGGGGGGCAGCAGGGAGAGGGGGGTCGTCCAGTGTTGCCCTCCAAGACAATTTGAGTTATCTTCTGATTTCTCCTTTTTTTTCCAGTTCCTCTCGACGAGTTGTTGGTATCTACTGTATGTGCTGTCCCTATTTACACTGTATCTTGCAATAAATGACTGATCATATGCCCACTCAGTTCTTAGAAACACTTCATTATCGGCTTAATAATACTACAAATATTGATTCTGTGATAATTACTTGTAATCTGTGTCCTGGTAGCAAGGCCTAAGCGTTGAGGTCCCTTTAAAAGCCCCGTTCCGCTGCCTGGGTATAGGCCGTTATGGCTAGTGTCATCCACCGGCCAAGCACAATTTATTTTACTGAGCAAGAGATAAACACTTCAGCAGGATGACTTCCTTAATCTCATCTACTAATTGAAGTCTAAGTAAAAGTGATATATGGAGGTGATTGTGCTCTTATGGCAATTCAGAAGTGAAAAAAAAACAAGTATAACCTAGCTGCCTCCTGTTGGTGTTTTAACCTCCTCGGCACTGTGTTGCCGTATGAGTTGTCTTCTGTTTTTCTTTCTTTTTTTTTTAGTTCACTTCGGCGATTCGTCGGTATCTATGTGACATCTCTATGTACACTGCATTTTGCTATGAACAACGGATTATATACGCCCACTCAGACCTTTAGAAACACAAGAAAAAAAATCTTTGGGGCGGTAATAGAATGCCCTTTAGAATAGCCAAGCTAGGATTTTATTTTATTTTAACTATTATTTCTTTATACTTTCTTTTCCAGTTCTCATCAACGACTATATCTCTTTGTACTATCACTATGCACACTGTATCTCCCTATGATTGGTGTAGGATTAGGCACAGTTTCAGTTCTTCAGAAAGCACACAAACAAAATAAAAATGAAATAAAAATAAAAACAAAACTCTGTGCCACCTATAACACGACTTGGTTTCTGCTGGCAGTGGTGCCTACCAGCTTGCTTGCCAATTTGTTCTTCACTTTTAAGTTATTTACAACCTCTTCCGCGGTCACTGATGACACTATGAACTGATTTAACTAAAGGACGTGTAGTGGTGGTGAGGAAGGTAGTAGAGGAAGGTGTAGTGGTTGGTGAGGAAGGTGTGGTAGTGGTGGGTGAGGAAGGTGTGTAGTGGGTGAGGAAGGTGGTAGTGGTAGAGGAAGGTGTGGTAGTGGTGGGTGAGGAAGGTGTGGTAGTGGTGAGGTGGTAGTGGGTGTGGTAGTGGTGGGTGAAAGGAGCGTGGGTAGTGGTTGGTGAAAGGTGTGGAGTGGTTGGTGAGGAAGGTGTGTAGTGGTGGAGGGAGGTGGTAGCATGGTGAGGAAGGTGTTGTAGTGGCTGGTGAGGGAGTGTGAGGAGGATGTGGTAGTGGTGGGTGAGGAAGGTGTGGCAGTGGTGGGTGAGGGAGGTGTGGTGGTGGTGAGTGAGGAGGTGTGGTAGTGGTGGGTGAGGGAGGTGTGGTAGTGGTGGGTGATGGAAGTGTGTGGTAGTGGCTGGTGAGGAAGGTGTGGTAGTGGCTGGTGAGGAAGGTGTGTGGTAGTGGTTGGTAAGGAATGTGTAGTAGTTGGTGAGGAAGGTGGTGGGTTGTGAGGAAGGTGTGGTAGTGGTTGGTGAGGAAGGTGGTTGTGGTGGGTGGGGAAAGTGGTTGTGGTGGGTGAGTAGGAGGGGAGAAGGGTGGGGAGGTGTGTGGTAGTGGTGGTGAGGGAGGGGTGGTGGAGAAGGGTGGTGGAAATGCGTGGCAGTGGTTGGTGAGGAGGTGTGGTGGTGGTGATGAAGGCAGTGGAAGAGGAAGGTGTGGTAGTGGTGGGTGAGGGAGGTGTAGGGTGGAAGGGTGGTAGTGGTGAGGAAGGTGTGGTAGTGGTTGGGGAATGTGGTAGTGGCTGGTGAGGAAGTGCGTAGTAGTGGTGGTGAGGAAGGTGGTAGTGGTGGGTGAGGAAGGCAGAAGGGTGGCAGGAAGGTGTGGTAGTGTGGGTGAGGAAGGAGGAGTGGTGAGTGAAGGTGTGTAGTGGTTGGTGAGGAAGGTGTGTAGTAGGTGGTGAGGAAGGTGTAGTGGTTGGTGAGGAAGGTGTGGTAGTGGTGGGTGAGGGGTGTGGTAGTGGTGGGTGAGGAAGGTGTGGTAGTGGTTGGTGAGGGAAGGTGTAGTGGTGGTTGGTGAGGAAGGTGTAGTAGTGGTTGGTGAGGAAGGTGTAGTAGTGGTGGGTGAGGAAGGGTGTAGTAGTGGTTGGTGGAGGAAGGTGTGGTAGTGGTTGGTGAGGGAAGGTGTGGTAGTGGTGGGTGAGGAAGGTGTAGTAGAGTGGTTGGTAAGGAAGGTGTAGTAGTGGTTGGTGAGGGAAGGTGTAGTAGTGGTTGGTGACGAAGGTGTAGTAGTGGTTGGTGAGGAGGTGTGGTAGTGGTGGGTGAGGTGTGTGGTAGTGGTTGGTGAGGAAGGTGTGGTGTAGTGGTGGGTGAGGGAAGGTGTGTAGTTGTGGTGGGTGAGGGAAGGGTGTAGTAGTGGTGGGTGAGGGAAGGTGTGAAGTAGTGGTGGGTGAGGAAGGTGTAGTAGTGGTGGGTGAGGAAGGTGTAGTAGTGGTGGGTGAGGAAGGTGTAGTAGTGGTGGGTGAGGAAGGTGTGGTAGTGGTTGGTGAGGAAGGTGTGGTAGTGGTTGGTGAGGAAGGGTGTGGTGATGGTGGGTGGGGAAGGTGTGGTAGTGGTTGGTGGGGAGGTGTGGTAGTGGTTGGTGAGGAAGGTGTAGTAGTGGTTGGTGGGAAGGTGTAGTAGTGGTGGGTAGGAAGGTGTGGTGGTTGGTGAGGTGAGTAGTGGTGGGTGAGGAAGGTGTGGTAGTGGTTGGTGAGGGAGGTGTGGTAGTGGTTGGTGAGGAAGGTGTGTGGTAGTGGTTGGTGAGGGAAGGTGTGGTAGTGGTGGGTGAGGAAGGTGTGGTAGGTGGTGGGTGAGGGAAGGTGTGGTAGTGGTGGGTGAGGGAAGGTGTAGTAGTGGTGGGTGAGGAAGGTGTGGTAGTGGTTGGTGAGGAAGGTGTGGTAGTGGTGGGTGAGGAAGGTGTGGTAGTGGTTGGTGAGGGAGTGTGGTAGTGGTGGGTGAGGGAAGGTGTAGTGGTGGTTGGTGGGAAGGGTGTAGTAGTGGTGGGTGAGGAAGGTGTAGTAGTAGTGGTTGGTGAGGGAAGGTGTAGTGAGGTGGTGGGTGAGGAAGGTGTAGTAGTGGTGGGTGAGGGAAGGTGTAGTAGTGGTTGGTGAGGGAAGGTGTAGTGGTGGTGGGTGAGGAAGGTGTAGTAGTGGTTGGTGAGGAAGGTGTAGTAGTGGTGGGTGGGGAAGGTGTAGTAGTGGTTGGTGAGGAAGGTGTAGTAGTGGTTGGTGAGGAAGGTGTAAGTAGTGGTTGGTGAGGAAGGTGTAGTAGTGGTTGGTGAGGGAAGGTGTAGTAGTGGTGGGTGAAAGGTGTGGTAGTGGTTGGTGAGGAAGGTGTAGTGGTGGTTGGTGAGGGAAGGTGTAGTAGTGGTTGGTGAGGAAGGAATTATGGTAGTGGTTGGTGAGGAGATGCGAAAGTAGTGGTTGGTGAGGGAAAGATTAGTAGTAGTGGTTGGTGAGGAAGGTGTAGTAGTGGTTGGTGAGGAAGGTGTAGTAGTGGTTGGTGAGGAAGGTGTAGTGGTGGTTGGTGAGGGAAGGTGTGGTAGTGGTGGGTGAGGGTGTGGTAGTGGTGGGTGAGGAAGGTGTAGTGGTGGGTGAGGAGGTGTAGTAGTGGTTGGTGAGGAAGGTGTAGTAGTGGTGGGTGAGGAAGGTGTAGTAGTGGTTGGTGAGGAAGGTGTAGTAGTGGTTGGTGAGGTGTAGTGGTGGTGGGTGAGGAAGGTGTAGTAGTGGTGGGTGAGGAAGGTGTAGTAGTGGTTGGTGGGGAAGGTGTAGTAGTGGTGGGTGAGGAATGTGAGAGGCGGACTGTACCTGCCCACTCGTTTCAAATTAACTAAAAGGATAAGCAAATGGAGTGCTCGTCAAGAGGCTTGGAGTAAGGCGAGGTCACAACAGCATGTAAAGTGAGAGGAGGTATTGAGCTTAGGAAGATTGTGGGGTATATGTATAGAATATCTCTCTCTATCTTTACTTTCAAAACCTTTCTAGTAACGATGTTGATGTTTTCAGCAACTCGTAGATCAAAAAGAAAGGAGGAGACGAGAGATTAAGACTGAAATACAGTCCCTCACTAGTGCGTTTACAGGGCTATCAAGTTTTGTGCAGTGTAAGCAGTTGCTTGTTTACAGTCGACAGAGAAGAAGCTCCAAACAATAAACATACACTGAAATCAAATTAAAACAATATTAAAAATAAAAATCACAGTGTAATGATTTGTGGAATGTTTATATGACGAGCCCTGTAAACGCTCTAGTGAAGGGGACTGTATTCAGGCTATAATGACGAGCCCTGTAAACGCACTAGTGAAGGGAACTGTATCTAGGCTGTATGACGAGCCCTGTAAAGGCATTAGTGAAGGGACTGTACCTAGGCTATAAGGACGAGCCCTGTAAACGCACTCAGTGAAGGGACTGTATCTAGGCATATGACAAGCCCCTGTAAACACAATTGAGAAG